>NC_133320.1:6102508-6106179 GCF_012295235.1 Primulina huaijiensis
AATCAATCAAGAGATTAGAAATTTTGTTTAATATTTCTTCTTCTATTTCTAATTCATTTAGTTTTTTATTTAACCTACAATAATTTGCCGTATGACCTTTCTTATTGCATCTATAACATTCATTATCTTTGAAGGATCTTTTGAATTCTGACTTGTTATTTTTAAATTTCCTAAATGGTTTTCTTCTTGGTTTTTTGTAAAATTCTTCTTTTGGTTTAAAATTATCTTTTTGATTTCTTTTAAAGTTTTTCTTATATGGTTTTTTATATGTTTTTTGACAATTTTCTGAGCATTTTGATGAGGATGGTTTATTAGTATTTATATCAAATTGATTACAAAAAGTTCCCAATTCTTGTTTTGTTCTTTTATCTCCCATTTTAGATGTTTTTGTAATTTTAAATCTTGGCATATTTTTATCCCTTCTTGTTGGGTTAGACTAATTAATTGACCATAAGTATATTCATTATAAGCTATAATTTGTTTACCACTATTTTCTCTAATTTTATTTCTTACCTTATCTCCTAGAAGAGTTGGTAATCCTGCAAGGAATTTTTCTTTCCAAAAAGGTTGATTAGAATCTTCTCTAAGCATTATTCTAGTTAAAAAAGTATTTTTATACCATTGAAAATTACTTAATTTTTTACATTTTAGATTTGATAGGAGTTCTGCATTTTTATCTTTTAGATGTGAAGGATCTCCAATAAAATGTAAGGAAATTGTTAATATTAAGGTTGCTACAGCATCTTGTTGTGGATTACCATTTTCATCTAGAATTGGTATTCCTTCTTCATCTGTTTTTATAGAGTTTAAAATATCTTCTTGTTGTTGATTTGTGAGATAGTAATCCCACCAACCTTTTATTTGACCTGAGAATCCTGCTATGAGTAGTTCAGCAATAGTTTTATCATGAGTCCCAATTTGGGTTTTATAGGCATTTGCAGCCATAGTCATTTGTTGTAATAAATTCAAGATGTTATATTCTGTCATTCCGTCTATATTCCAATTGTAGACTGAGGATGCCTTAAAACTTGGTTGGGTCAATGGTTTTACTACTCCTAAATCAGGAGCAGGGATAATTTGTAGGGATTGGTCCCAACTTATTTTATTGATATTTGTAGAATTTTGGAATTGTTCTATGGTTTCATTAATATCAGAATCTTGGCTTAAAGTATTTATTCTAGGGATAGATGAAGGTGTATCCGGAGCAGTCTGATTCATTNGAGATTGGATTATTTTAGTATCAGTAATTGTTTACCATTCTTGTGTTTTATTTCTTATTGTAACAGGATTTACACTTTTAGAAAAGAGATATTCCAATGAATTTTTAGCAGCATATATTTCAAACCAATCAAAGAATAGAATATGTATTTTATTTGATTTTATAAATTCATAGAATTTTTCTTGAATAGATTTTCTAGAATTTATAAAGTGTTGGAAAAACCATAATCTTTTTTTTAGGTTATGTTTAGCATAAAAATCATCATGCAAGAATTTTTTATTTATTCGAAAGTCTTTTTCTATAACATTTAATTCATTAGTAATGTTTTCTGTAATTGCAGAGAATGTTGGACTAGTTGGTTCTTGATATGTTTCTGAAGTATGTAATTGTTTTTGAGAGCTTTCTTCTTTTATTTTTGTATAGACTGGTCTATGAATTTCAGAGGCGTAGTCTACATTTCTTAAAACTGCATTTGGTATATCTGAGGTAGAATTTCTAGGTTGTGTCTTATAAGGAATATTTATGACTGAAGAGATTTGTGATATTCTTCCTAAATCTATGGTATCAACAATAGAAGAATCATCATATCTATTGCTACTACCAGTTTTTCTATTAAATGAGAGTTTGACTTTTCCATTCGCATATTGAGTTATTTGTTTTAATTGGGTGTTTGTTTCTATGTGTCCTATAGGTTCTGGGTTAGCAGCACCTTCTAAGATCCATTCTTCAGGTAGTGTTATATCTTTCCATTGAATTGGTTTTGGAATTACAGTATTGGATTTTCCTAAATCTGTTTGTAATAATAGGGTTTCACCTTTCTTATTATGATATTTTACTTTTGTAGCAAAGGCCGAATTCATAGCTTTGTAATGGATTCTAAAAATAACAGCAACCGGTATTGATCCTTTAAGCATATTATAATTATGAGTTTTTATTTGTAAAACTAAGGATTTTAAAATGTTTTTATCATTTAGGGATACTGAGAAGTTTGGATAACAATCAAAAGAGATTGGCCCAGTACATAGACTAGATTCAACTGAACTTAATAATGAATCTTCGAAATTTGTGAATCTGGCATCTCTTAAAATAGTAAGAATGGAAGTATTTAATCCTTCTTTAGTTAAGGGTTTTATTCCTACTTGAACCAATCCTATGTGAATGTATTTATAATTTTTATCTTTGTGTTTTCGTAATGAATTTTGAGATAATAAATTGATTGTTTCAAATGGCTTAGTAAGTTGTATATCTCTTTCTTCTGTTTTAATTGTGAAATCAGATTTAAATATTTGGAATCTAGAATATTTATAAATTTGGTCCTTATTTATTCTAGGAATTTCCCAGTTATCAATGGATTTATAAAAATCTTCTATAATTATTTCTTCGGTGTTAATTATTTTATTATTATCATAAGAAGATGTAGCAGCAGAGTTTAAAGAGATAGATCTAGAGAAGATTGGATCCATAATTAAAAATTTTATTCTTAAAATTTATTTTCTCTCTACAATCCTAAGCAATTCTTAGGGATTACAGCCTTGAAGGACTTACTACCCAGACTTTCTTAGGCAAAAACACTCAAGAGAACCTAAATTTCTGGACTAAAANAATTGATTGTTTCAAATGGCTTAGTAAGTTGTATATCTCTTTCTTCTGTTTTAATTGTGAAATCAGATTTAAATATTTGGAATCTGGAATATTTATAAATTTGGTCCTTATTTATTCTAGGAATTTCCCAGTTATCAATGGATTTATAAAAATATTCTATAATTATTTCTTCGGTGTTAATTATTTTATTATTATCATAAGAAGATGTAGCAGCATAGTTTAAAGAGATAGATCTAGAGAAGATTAGATCCATAATTAAAAAATTTATTCTTAAAATTTATTTTCTCTCTACAATCCTAAGCAATTCTTAGGGATTACAGCCTTGAAGGACTTACTACCCAGACTTTCTTAGGCAAAAACACTCAAGAGAACCTAAATTTCTAGACTAAAAATTTTTTTCTTACAGATATAATTTCTTTAGACACATACCCCCCGTGGCTCTGATACCATAGAGACCAGGATGTGTCTAAACATTCATTTCCAGATCCAGATTCCAGAAATCTGAATCCTTTAAACATTACCCAGAAATCCGAAACCTTTAACCTTCTAAAAACCTTTAACCATTACCCAAAAATCCGAAACCCTTTTTAATTTGTATCTTCCATTTATTTAAAGTTATTTGATTCCAAAGGTTAGTAATGAAATCTTGTTTTAAATTCTGAAATTCTTAAATGTATATATATATTTATGTCTGTTCAATATCTATGGCCGGTTAAACCGCCTACTTCTTTAGGATTTGTGGAGTTCTTTGCAAAAGTATGCTCTGTATATAGATCCCTTAAAGATTTATATACATCAGAAACTGGAGGAACCACGGCCTTAAAGAATTTTAATTTCTGCTATTCTGCAA
>NC_133320.1:6107325-6260376 GCF_012295235.1 Primulina huaijiensis
GATACATAAAAAGCGACAGAACTAAACATATTCCTCCTAAGTTCTTCGCATTCACCAAAGAGCTTGAGAAGAATAAATGTATTGATGTTCGTCACATTCAATCAAGTGAAAACTCATCAGATCTCTTCACAAAGGCACTTCCTACGACAATATTCAGAAAGCACATATATAATATTGGGATGCGCAATCTACGAAATTTGTGAAGAATTGTTCGTGTCAACATGAGGGAAGTTTACGTGACTGCACTCTTTTTCCCTTACTATGATTTTTATCCCAATGGGTTTTTCCTAGTAAGGTTTTTAACGAAGCAATATAAAAACACGTCATGAAGACAATCATTATGATCATCATCACAAGGGGGAGTGTTGAAAAATAATATTTAAAATGTGTGTATTGAGTATTTGAATGTTGAAAATTAGGTAAAATTAGGTGTTGAATATTGAAATTTGTGTGTGATGAAGAAGGTAATGATGTAATTTAATTTTGGATTATTTGTAAAAAATTTCTATAAATAGATCTCTCATTTGTGAAGAAAATCACAATTGAGTTGAGAGAAAAATATTATAAAGTGTGTAGTGTGATAATTTTGAGAGTTCGAGATTTTTACTTTTTACCGTAAATTTTTACTTTTTCACAACACTTGCTAAATTGTTCGTCAACTAGGAATATATTTAGTGATTGCCATCACTCAAAAAAATGCATGATTGTTGCCAACCATTTGAAAAATGCATGAATTATCATCCATAATCAAATAAAAAAAATTATAGGAAGATATCACAAGTCTCCTAGTCATAAAATTACTTCTTGAGTATCTATCCTATAAAATTTTGTTGATTCCCTTTGAAAAATTAAGAGCGTGAAACATGGGTTAGGTGACATTGCATAAAAGATATTTTAGTTAGTAGAAGTAATAACAAAATTGAGTTGAATAATCACTATAAGCTAAAGCTTCAATTATATAAATGTATATGTATTAATACATATATATAGTATTTGAGTTAATATTATATTGTTCAATTCATATCAATCTCTTGCCCCACATCGATTAGGAAAAAAGAGTTTTAAATAATTTATATGATTTACAATAGACTTCTATTAGAACAATTTGGGATAATCATTTTCGTAAAAATAAAGATGGATACGAAGAATTTTCTCTAGGAGACCATTGCACAGTCACGTTTGCGCGAATTTCAACACGAGACGTAACACAATGGTATTAGAAACGGTTACAAACATGAACATGGGAAAATAAGCTATATGTAGAGCAAAGTGCTGTGTAGGTGAGAGCCACCTCTTGAATCTGCGGGATAAAATTCTACATCTACGGGAGCCACCTCTAGATTCTCATTGTAGGTGGATCGAGAGTCGGGCTCGACGAGGAAGTAGCATTATGAAGGAGATGAGATTTCAATGGCCATTATCCTATATTAATAAGAAAAAAATAGTTTAAAATAGTTTATAGTGAATTGTTTTATAGCAACTTGAGTTAAACATTTTTTTAAAAGCTACGTGGATGAACACGAAGACTTGCAGTAAGGCCATCTCCAAAGCTACACCAAAATGACCATTTTGGTGCAGCCCCCTTCCCCTGCGTCAAATATGGCGCAGGGGTCTCCCCTGTGCCAGGGGTTGTTTTTTTTAATTTTTTTATTCGTATTTATTATAAATATTTATATTAAAAATTATAAATATTATTTAAATTATAGTATAATATTTATTTTATTATTTTAATAATTAGAAATTTAATCATAAAAATTAAAAAAATAATAATTGTTGATTTTTAAAATATTTACTTATTTATGTTAATTATTAATATTTTTAAACTAATTTGATTTAATGATTTGTAATTAACATAATTTAATACAAATACAAAAAATTAATATATCAATACATTAAATAAAATATAATAATTAATATAAATTTATTAATAATAAGACATTAGTCCTAATTAAAAATATATTAAATAAAATATAATAATTAATATATGTAAAATAAAAAGAATATTTCGAGAATATTTTTTTTGGTGTAAGATTTGAAGTAAATGGGTTGGAGATGGATGTTGTATTTGATGCAGAAATCGCATTATTTTAGTGTAAAATTTACACCAAAATAGATTTTGTGGTTGGAGATTACCTAAGATCTCGTTATACATTGGTGTTTGTGTGGGCCTAAGCTTGGAACAGGACACTTCGGGTATTCATGTGTTTGGTTGGGTGTCTATTCAAGTTCCGGGAAGACCATACATATTGCCATCCCAATAGCAGAGAATGTAGGCCTGATATGGGCAGCTGTCCACACTAGGCCCAAAAACCAAGATTTTGGTTCAGCCAGTTGCCTATACCTAGCCCAATTATTTTTTAAAAAAAATTGATTTTGAAGCCAGCTGCTTAGACTTGGCCCATGATCCAAACCTATTTTTTTAAAAAAATTGGGTCTTACACTAGTCTTGATAGCAACCCAAGCCATTAATTAAGCACTTGGCCAGATTGTTTGTTTAAAAATGTCTCACGAGATCTCAAGCTGTCATCTCTTCAAAGGGCGGATCTAAAAACTCTCCATAAATGTCATCCTTAAAAAATTATCGTTCGGCGTCTACACTGAACCAAAATCCTAGATTCGCCTCTGGGTATACCTATTATAAACAAGAGTAAGTCTCTTGTGAAATGGTATCACAAATCTTTATCCGTGAGACGGATCATCCCTACTGATATTCACAATAAAAAGTAATAATCTTAGTATAAAAAGTAATACTTTTCATGGATGATCCAAATAAGAGATCCGTCTCACAAAATACGACCTGTGAGACCGTCTCACACAAGTTTTTGCCTATAAACAAATTGTATATGGCAATTCATACATTTTTTAATATCCACGCACATGTATGTATGTATGTATGTATGTATGTTATACTGAGCAAGTTATCTGTTTCTTTTAAATTGTATTTCTTATTTTTGTATATTTCTGTCAATTAGAATGATGTTTAATCAACACATACCGACTCATAATTATTAAATATATATTCTTTCTGCGTTTGTTGTTTATACAATGGAATACTTGATGATGGAATCCATTTTCTACTTAAAAAAAGGAGAAAAGAACAAGCCCGAGCACCTTTGTAATTGGCGTATTGCTTGTCTGCACTCATGTTTCTTTTTTAAATTTCCTTTCATTAAAATACGTTAAATCTTGGTAAATAATTAATATTAATATACACAGTTTACAATACTTATACATATTTAAACAATAATATATCATTACATTTAATTTGAAGGATTGATTGAAAAGTGTTTTTATACACAAAACATATAGGAAATCACATTTTCTTTAGGTTGTATTTGGACCAAAGGATTTGTGTAAAAATCAAAAAATAAAAATAAAAAATTTTAACTGAAATCTGCGGTTGCTTAATGTCATGCCAATAAGTCATTAATCTAACCTAAAATTGTGTCAATGAGCCACATCAATCAACTATTAATCTGACCTAAATTGAGCCTATATTCAGCAAATATATCAGCAGAATTGGTGCTACAGGATGAACAATTAAGACGTCTCATTGCTGCACAATTACGACACACTATCAGTGTAAAACATACTCTAAGAAACGTGTAGCTTTTAGCCGCATTCCTTCAAAGAATTTTCGTCCAAGTTCTGTCCATTTTCGAAGCACCAAATTCTGCACATTTTCGAGAGGTTTCTGCCCATTATCGAGTCATTCAGCAGCCTTCATGTTCGATCATTTCCAGCTGATTACTTTCACGTGTTTGAGACAATAATCAGTAAGTTGGCTTATATTATATCTTTGAATAAAGTCTTGTTCACTTATCTTTTGTAAGTTGGCTTATATAAATTAAAATATTTAGATAACGTCTTGTACACTGTCGTTTGGTAAGTAGACTATTGTGTTAAAAAGATTGAATATACATAAGATCCATTTCGTTTAAAATTCAATCGAGTATGTTTCCTCGTTTCAATATAATACTGATTCATTTCAAAATTATGCTCTATTCGTTTCAAGATTATGATTTCTTCGTTTCATGTTATGTTATAAGATTTTGCTACAAAGCACTATTATGATTCGATTTGATATGATATTGGATTTTCGAATTTTGATAAGATATGATCCTTATACGGTGGGATTATAACCGTTGTATGAACTCGCTCCTTAGAGGGTTAACAATGAGGGACTGATATCTGTAAGGATTTTTGAATGATGATAAGATATGGCCCCCTATACCGTAGGATTAAAATCGTTGTATGGCCTCATCCTTTAGAAAATTAATAATTAGGGACTCATATCAATAAAACATGAAAATGAGATGAAATTTCAGTGCAATATGATATGTCTATGATATGTTTTGAGCTATGTTTCTCATTCTGTTTATTCCATGTCCCGACCCTTGTTGCGACATAACACTTTCAAATTTTTAAATATGTTATTGGGATCAGATTAGAGCTTAGATGAGATGAATAAATTCTTTGATTGTTTTCTAAACTTTGAACCGTTCTTAACAGTTTTTATGATGTTAAGAAATATTTTTGAACGTCTAGACTTGCTGGACTATTAAAAAGTTTTAGTGCATAAATGGTCTGGTGTGACCAGTGATAAACAATATTTGACAGTTTAATGAGAAACGACTTGAATTAAAATTTGCAAGAATTTTAAATGCGTAAAGAAATGACCCAAGTGTTTATATGGATGTTCGGAGATAAAACTCATACGTCACCCCTTCTTCCACTCGGGAAGGTTTCTACTAAAAGACTTTGGTTTTACAATGTCTTGTAACAACCCACTTCAAATAAGACTTACTACTGCCTAACTGAAACTTTTAGTGATCATTTTAAAACTATGTACATTTAAGAATCCTTATTTCACAAGACAGCGAATGCTAAACTCAGTGGTCAAACTTGACGGTTTGAGTTGGATTCTGTAGAAGCAAAAGATTTGTTCCATCACCGGCTAGTTTTTGTAACTCAGTTCTATCAACGGCTAGTTTTTCTAACTCATGCATCTTCTCAATACATGCAGAATATTTGTTCCAAGAATTGACTAGAAGTGTCAATCATTTATTTTCATTTAAAGTCGCATGGAACACTCTTCGTATATCATCATTTTCAGCCACTAGCAGATTGGGTTTTGGTTTCAAACCGTCAATCTCCTTTTTTTGTGAACACCTAAAGTTAGTCGACTTATCTATTAGCCTTTACTTTCAACTTTAGATTTATCAAATAATTTCTAGAGTTTCTTAAAATCATCTACCATGCCATGAAATGTCATTACAAGATCCTCACGTGTAAATTCATCCGAGTCAAAGTTAAATACAAGTCTATTTGCCCTTGCTAGTAGATGTCTCTGAACTTGATTGTTCTGAGTCATAATCAGCTTATATGCTCTTACTTTCCTCAGCAACAAACACTTTCCTGTCTCTTTTCTTCTTATAGAATCTTTTCTCATATATGGACTGTCTCTTCTAAAATGGGCTCCTATCATCTTTCTTTGGCATTTTGCAATCTACAATGAAATGGCCTATTCTTTCATAGTTAAAACAAGCTTGGTTATCATCCACTTGGTCTTAAGAACTGTCGCTAAATATAGCGACGGTTATGTATAAACTGTCGCTAATTATAAATCGGCGACGGTATTATCAAAACTGTCGCTAAAATTAGAGACGGTTATACAAAAATCGTCGCTAAATTTAGCGACACTTTTTACAAAACCGTCGCTTTATTTACATCGGCGACGGTTTTGCTTAAAACCGTCGCTAAATGTCGCGACGGTTATACTTTAACCATCGCAAGATTTTAATTAGTGACGGTATAGTATAACTGTCGCTAATTTTAGCGACAGATTTTACTTAAACGGTCGCAAAATGTAATATTGACAACAAATATATAGAAAAACCAGTTGAAAGACAACGGTTTTTTACAAAACGTTGTCGTAGATTGAAGAAAAACGCTAATAGACAAAAGTTTAAAAATCGTTGTCGTAGCCCAAAAAAAAAACGCTCATAGACAACGGTTTTTAAAAACCGTTGTCATAGCCCCAAAAAAAAAACGCTTATAGACAACGGTTTTTAAAAACCGTTGTCGTAGATATATCAAAGACAACGGTTTTAAAGAAACTGTTGTATTTGAGCGGATTTTTTTAGGCTACGACAACGGTTTTTGTTAAAACCGTTAAAAGTAAAAAGGCAACGGTTTTTATTAAAACCGTTGTTTTTGATGTGTTGTTAAAACCGATTTTTCTTGTAGTGTTGTTTAATTTCAGTGGTCCAGCTAAGTTATTCAATCAAGAATTTTTCATAACAACCTAAAAACTTTTAAGGACATTTCAAGATTTACAAAATATTTAAAAGTTCACCCTCTCGAAACTCTAATCTGATCACATCAAGTGGAACAAGAGCGAGTATTTTTCAACTCTGAAAACTATAAATTTATGATGACATCGTTTAACAAGATTTCAATGTTCTCAAAAGAATAATATGATTATTGGACGATTTGTATGTTGGCACACTTAGTTGAACAAGATGATGACATGTAATATGTCATCATTGACGGTCCAATGAAGATTATAAAAGCCAATATAGTAGTGACAATGTCTAAGGGTGCTCCGTAAATGGTGGAAGAGAACCGATCATAATGGTAAATCTCGATAATGTGGCCAAAGATATAATTTATAATACACTTGATAAAATATGTTTAATAAAATTAAAACTTGTTATGCTAGCATATAAATTTAGAACAAACTAACCCAACTTGTGAAAGCAATGATCAGACTAAGGATAACAAGTTGATTGTAATCATTCAGAAGTTCGACGACATAAAAATGAAGGCTTGAGAGCCCATGAGTGAGTTCGATGAGAGATTTAGCAGTATTGTGATCGAGCTATCAGATTTTGGGAAAGAGTAGTACAACAATAGAGAGGTTGCACCTAAAAGAAATGAGATCTTTTCCAAGAGATTGGGATGTAAAGACCATATCCATGCGAGAGTCCAAGGATATCAACAAAATCGAACTACATGATCTATTTTCGGATCTCAAAATGAGTTCGAGTTGGGGATCTGAACAGAAGAAGAGCCCTCCACTCCTCAACCAACCAAAGCTCTAGCTGCCACAACTTTAATTCCGACAACTAGCAAAGAATCTTCAAGCAGAAAATATGATGTCCATATTAGCAATGAATCAATGTATTTATTTGTTAAGAAATTGGAAAAATTTATGAGATAAAACCATTCTAAATTCAATTCTTATCATTAAAAAAAAAATCAAACTAATGATAATCAAGCTTTTTTTACTGTGGGAAGAAAGGTCGTTTTGTTGCAGACTGTAACATGCATAAGAAAGATGATAAGAAAACTTTGAGAAGAAACAGTCCAAAGATGAGAAAATATCTTACAAAAAGAAGAAGGATCGAAAGGTATCAGCTAGTTACTGCAGAAAGTAAGAGCAATTAATGGGCTGACTCAGATCAGATAAATTAAACTCAAACACTTCAATAAGAGAAAGTGATTATGATAAAGTCCAGTATCTCATGACAGATGTTGATCCAGAGACAAAATGTTTAGAACTGGATACTGCCAATGATGATCTGATATTTGATTTTGATTATGATGAATTTCACGTACAGATCTTGTCACGACACTGCGTAACATGGTAGACGAGTACAAAAAACTTTTGCAATCATTCGAGGAAGTCAAAGAAGTTAATAGAAGCCTACCAGATTAGTCAAGAAACATTAGTTGTTCATAGCGAAAGGAACTTGAGGGTCTGAGTGTGAAACTCAATCCGTTAGCAGCTGAAAATGATGACATGCGAAGAGTGTTATAAGAAACTATCAATGAGAATAAACTATTGAAAATTCTAGTAAATTCTTGGAACAATTCATCGTTTGTTCTCCTATGTGGGTGGCTAACTGGTCATGTACGTTATGATAAATTTTTGGGTTGTACTCGTAGATACACTATTTGGGTTTTCTTTTGATTTTTAAATTGTTGACACTTGTTTATGAATGATTTTATGACTTGTACCAAGATCATATTTTGAGTCAAATTTTTTACTTGTAGATTATATTTTGGATAAATAATTTAATGATTCTAATTCATTTTTAGCTGTAGGAAAAAAATATTTACTTCGTCAGAATTCAAATTTGTGATATCGTCCAAACTAATTATTTCATTAACTTTAAACTTTGTTATAGTCTTCTATAATTAATTACTTCACTATCACAAAACAACTAAAGTAAATGCAATTTTTTACTTCATCACAATTTTATCACAATACCAAAATTGTGAAGTCGTAAAATTATATTACTTCTATAATGGATGTAATATTATATGTTCAATTCATATCAATCTTTTGCCCCACATTGATTAGGAAAAAAAGAGTTTAAAATAATTTTTATGGTTTACAATAAACTTCTATTAGAACAATTTGAAATAATCATTTTCGTAAAAATAAAGATGGATACAAAGAATTTTCTATAGGAGTTCATTGCACAGTAACATCTTGAATCTGTGAGATAAAGTTCTACATCTACGAGAGCCACCTCTAGATTCTCATTGTAGGTGGGTCGAGAGCCGGGCTCGACGAAGAAGTCGAGTTATGAAGGAGATGAGATTGCAATGGCCATTCTCCTATATTAATAAGAAAAAAATAGTTTGAAATATTTTATAGTGAATTATTTTATAACAACTTGAGTTAACAATTTTCGTAAAAACTATGACGATGAACACAAAGACTTGCAGTAAGAGCTCATTACACGTTCGTGTTTCTGTGGGCCTAAGCTTGGAACAGGACACTTCGGGTATGCATCTGTTTGGTTGGGTGTGTCTTCAAGTTCCAGGAAGACCATACCTATTCCCATCCCAATAGCAGAGATAATGTAGGCCTAATTTGGGCAGCTGCACACTGGACCCAAAAATCACGATTTTGTGTGGGCCAGTTGCCTATACTTGGCCCAATGTTTTTTTTAAAAAAATTAATTTTGAAGCCTACTGCTTAGACCAAACCTATTTTTTTTAAAAAAAAAATTGGGTCTTACACTAGTTTTGATAGCAACCCAAGCCATTAATTAAGCACTTGGCCCAAAATGTCTCACGAGATCTCAAGCTGTCATCTCTTCAAAGGGCGGATCTAAAAACTCTCCATAAATGTCATCTTCAAAAATTATCGTTCGGCGCCTACACTGAATCAAAATCCTAGTTTCGCCTCTGGGCATACCTATTATAAACAAGAGTAAGTCTCTTGTAAGATGGTATCACAAATCTTTATCCGTAAGACGGATCACCCCTACCAATATTCACAATAAAAGTAATATTTTTCATTAATGATCCAAATAAGAGATCCGTCTCACAAAATACGACCTGTGAGACCGTCTCACACAAGTTTTTGCCTATAAACAAATTGTATATGGCAATTCATACATTTTTTAATATCCACGCACATGTATGTATGTATGTTATAATGTGCAAGTGATCTGTTTCTTTTAAATTGTATTTCTTATTTTGTATATTTCTGTCAATTAGAATGATGTTTAATCAACACATACCGACTCATAATTATTAAATATATATTCTTTCTGCGTTTGTTGTTTAAACAATGGAATACTTGATGATGGAATCCATTTTCTACTTAAAAAAAGGAGAAAAGAACGAGCCCGAGCACCTTTGTAATTGGCGTATTGCTTGTCTGCACTCATGTTTCTTTTTTAAATTTCCTTTCATTAAAATACGTTAAATCTTGGTAAATAATTAATATTAATATACACAGTTTACAATACTTATACATATTTAAACAATAATATATCATTACATTTAATTTGAAGGATTGATTGAAAAGTGTTTTTATACACAAAACATATAGGAAATCACATTTTCTTTAGGTTGTATTTGGACCAAAGGATTTGTGTAAAAATCAAAAAATAAAAATAAAAAATTTTAACTGAAATCTGCGGTTGCTTAATGTCATGCCAATAAGTCATTAATCTAACCTAAAATTGTGTCAATGAGCCACATCAATCAACTATTAATCTGACCTAAATTGAGCCTATATTCAGCAAATATATCAGCAGAATTGGTGCTACAGGATGAACAATTAAGACGTCTCATTGCTGCACAATTACGACACACTATCAGTGTAAAAAATACTCTAAGAAACGTGTAGCTTTTAGCCGCATTCCCTCAAAGAATTTTCTTCCAAGTTCTGTCCATTTTCGAATCACCAAATTCTGCACATTTTCGAGAGGTTTCTGCCCATTAATCTCGAGTCATTCAGCAGCCTTCATGTTCGATCATTTCCAGCTGATTACTTTCACGTGTTTGAGACAATTATCAGTAAATAGGCTTATATTATATATTTGAATAAAGTCTTGTTCACTTATCTTTTGTAAGTTGGCTTATATAAAAATATTTAGATCGATAACGTCTTGTACACTTTTCGTTTGGTAAGTAGACTATTGTGTTAAAAAGATTGAATATACATAAGATCCATTTCGTTTAAAATTCAATCGAGTATGTTTCCTCGTTTCAATATAATACTGATTCATTTCAAAATTATGCTCTATTCGTTTCAAGATTATGATTTCTTCGTTTCATGTTATGTTATAAGATTTTGCTACAAAGCACTATTATGATTCGATTTGATATGATATTGGATTTTCGAATTTTGATAAGATATGATCCTTATACGGTGGGATTATAACCGTTGTATGAACTCGCTCCTTAGAGGGTTAACAATGAGGGACTGATATCTGTAAGGATTTTTGAATGATGATAAGATATGGCCCCCTATACCGTAGGATTAAAATCGTTGTATGGCCTCATCCTTTAGAAAATTAATAATTAGGGACTGATATCAATAAAACATGAAAATGAGATGAAATTTCAGTGCGATATTATATGTCTATGATATGTTTTTAGCTATGTTTCTCATTCTGTTTATTCCATGTCCCGACCCTTGTTGCGACATAACACTTTCGAATTTTTAAATATGTTATTGGGATCATATTAGAGCTTAGATGAGGTGAATAAATTCTTTGATTGTTTTCTAAACTTTGAACTGTTCTTAACAGTTTTTATGATGTTAAGAAATATTCTTGAACGTCTAGACTTGATGGACCATTAAAAAGTTTAAGTGTAGAAACGGTCTGGTGTGACTAGTGATAAACTATATTTGACAGTTTAACAAGAAACGACTTGAAATAAAATTTGCAAGAATGTTAAATGCGTAAAGAAATAACACAAGTGTTTTTATGGATGTTCCGAGATAAAACTCCTATGTCACTCCTTCTTCCACTCCGGAACGTTTTCACTGAAAGACTTTGGTTTTACAATGTCTTGTAACAACCCACTTCAAATAAGACTTATCACTGCCTAACTGAAACTTTTAGTGATCACTTTAAAACTATGTACATTTAAGAATCCTCATTTCACAAGACAGCGAATGCAAAACTCAGGGGTCAAACTTGACGGTTTGAGTAGGATTCTGTAGAAGCAGAAGATTTGTTCCATCACCAGCTAGTTTTTGTAACTTAGTTATCACCGGCTGGTTTTTGTAACTCATGCATCTTCTTAATGCAGGCAGAATATTTGTTCCAAGAATTGACTAGAAGTGGCAATCGTTTATTTTTATTTAAAGTCGCATGGAACACTCTTCGCATATCATCATTTTCAGCCACTAGCAGATTGGGTTTTTCTTTCAGACCGTCAATCTCCTTTTGTTGTGAACATCTAGAGTTAGTCGACTTATCTATTAGCCTTTACTTTCAACGTTAGATTTATCAAATAATTTCTAGAGTTTCTTAAAATCTTCTACCATGTCATACAGTGTCATTACAATATCCTCACGTGTAAATTCATCCGAGTCAAAGTTAAATACAAGTCTATTTGCCGTTGCTAGTAGATGTCTCTGAACTTAATTGTTCTGAGTCATAATCAGCTTATTTGCTCTTACTTTCCTCAGCAACAAACACTTTCCGGTCTCTTTTCTTCTTATAGAATCTTTTCTCATATATGTATTGTCTCTTCGAAAAAGGCCTCCTATCATCTTTCTTTGGCATTTTGCAATCTACAATGAAATGGCCTATTCTTTTAGAGTTAAAACAAGCTTGGTTGTCATCCACTTGGTCTTGTTTACAATAATAGTTAAATTTAGATTGATTTTTCCTTATAAATTTTGCAAATTTCTTAACAAATAAGGACACAGGCTCATTGATTATCTGGTCAGAATATTTTCAGCTACAAGCTTCTTCGCTGTCGGCTGGAGTTGATGTAGTTGCGACTAGAGCTTTCGTAGGTTGAAGAGTTGATGGATCTTCTTCAGTCCAGATTCTCAACTCAAACTCGTAGGCTTTAAGGCCAGAAACAAGTCGTGCAACTCGAGTTTGTTGAGATCCTTAGAATCACTCATAGCCACCATCTTCACATCTCATTCTTTGCGAAGTACTCTCATTATCTTCAAAGAAATTTCACGATTAGAGTATTTTTTTTTACCAAATGAAGCGAGTTCAATAATAATAATGATAAAACATTCATCAAATTCATTAAGAGTCTCCCAAGGCTTCATTTTGGCAATATCAAACTTCTGGATTGCAACGGTCAGCTTGTTCTTCTTGGTTTTAGAGTTGACCTCGCAAAATTGGGTTAGGTTTTCCCATATCTCTTTAGTTATAGAACAAGTTTTAATTTTACTGAATATATTTTATCTAAAGTTTATAAATTATATCTTTGGTCATGTTGTCCAAACTTACTTTCTTTTTGTCTTCATTCGTCCATTTCGACCGGTGCTTCTCCACCATTTGTAGTGCACCTTTAAATAATCCAACTGTTGGATTGAATTTTAGTATCTATGTTGGACCAGAAGTGATGACATACGACATGCCATCATCTTGAGCTGCTAAGAGTGCTTGCATTCGAATTTTTCAATCATTATAATCTTTTTTGGAAGATATTGGAATCTTGTTAAGAGATTCCATTTTAAAATAATGTTATCAGAGTTCAAGAAAAACTTATCTGATACCACTTGTTGGGATCATATTAGAGTTTAGATGGGAGGTGAATAAACTATTTATTGTTTTCTTACTTTGAACTGTTCTTAACGGTTTTTAAACTATTAAGAAATATTCTCGAATGACTAGACTTGCTAAACCACTAAAAATCGTAAGTACAGAAACAATCTAGCTTGACTAATGATGAAATATATTTGACTGTTTAACAAGAAACTACTTGAATAAAAAAATTTTAATGTTAGAATATTATAAATTTCAGAGTTTGACAATTAAATCCGCAAGAGAACTGAAGAACTGAACTGATCGTATAAATCGTAACTGAAAGAAGATTTAAAACCGATGACATAAAGTTCAGTAAATGAATTGATAATTAGAAACTGAAGACTTCACTTAACTGAACTGGAAGAATCTTCATCAACTGAAGTATCCAAGCTGAAATGACATCAGTTGAACTGATCTGCCTTCCAGTTGAACTGATCACTCCTAATCAGTTAGCCATGACATCAGTTATAGTATCAGTCGATAGACTGACAGTTCGTACACAAGCAGAACAGATGTAACAGAACAGAACAGTCTGATATTTTCGTACCACTGTAAGATAAAGTCATCAACTTGAAATAAACGACAATTCAATGGATATTTGTTATTAAATGCATTCAATGTGACCGTTGGGATAGAAGACTATATATAGCTGATCAACTCAGTTGAAGAAGATTGGTGAATATACTAAACACACTATCATCGATCGTCGATCAGTTGCGATACTTTCTTCGAGCATTTTCTTAATCTACAAATTGCACATTTAAGCTCTTATTTTCATTGTATTAATTCGTAGCATTCATGCTACTTGTTAAGAGCGAATCAGTTATTTGCTGTAAAAAATTTGAAAAACTATGAGTTTCAGTTTGACGGTGTATAAGTACAACTGAAGTGGATTATTACAATCTGTTGTAATACATCAAAGTGTTTTAGTGAAAAACCTATCTTTGAAATAAAAGGTGTGACGTAAGAGCATTTGAAGACTCCGAACATCCATAAAATTTGTGTGTTCTATTCATTTTTTGCAGTATCATACACTCAGTATTTAATCTATATTTCAGTTTATTTCCGTATTATTAATAGTTTATTGATTTATATCAAAAAACAAGATTTCAGGATCAGTCAAATAAAAAACCGATTTATACTTGAGAAGATTTCAAAAAGCCCGAGTGTTATTCAACCCCCTTCTAAACACTCTAACTGTATTATTCGATCCTATCAGTTAAGTTCGTAATGAAATAACACAACTGTTTTTATGAATGTTCAGAGATAAAAATCATAGGTCACCTCTTTTTCCATCCAGGAAGATTTTCACTAAAAGATTATTTTTACTATGTATTATAATAACATACTTCAATCACGACTTATCAATTTTAATTGAAACTCTTAGTCATTACTTTACCACTTTGGATATTTAAGAACTCTCGGTTCACCATACAACAAATACAAAACTCAAAGGTCAGATCAACGATCAGACTTGACGGTTAGGTTGGATACGCTAGCAAAAAATGATGCTTGGATGACCTGAAGTATTCTGATAGGCATATGCTAAGGGAGCAATAATTGTTTTGATCACTTAAGAGTTGTCAAAAGACTTTTGATCATGCAGATTGTAAAATGTGTGAATTCCAAAGGGATTTATTTGAGTTTGCAACAACATATTTATAGTTGGGAAGTTTCAACGGTTGTAAATACTTTCCAACGATCACTTGTACGATTTCGCGACAGAACGGACTTGTGTCTATCAGCATTGTACACTTTAATAAACTTCATTAAACGTTCTCTTTACTTTATCTTCTTGTAGCTCCTAGCATATGAAAAGTAGTTTGATTAAGTCACGTTTGGGAAACATTATGTCACATTGGGGGTTGGCAATGTACTGTTACTTTATGCCGAAACTAGTAGTCTTTGAGCGGTTGAAAATAACATATCTTCATTGGTTTGCACACTTCTGACTTTGAAAAAACTTAGTTTGCAGATCTCAAGGCTTATGAGTTTGAATTAGAATCAAAAGATGGTGAAAAGTCTACCACCCAACTGACAAAAGTCTTGACTGCTACAACAATGGATCCATCGGTTTCAAAGGATAAATCAGCTGAGCAGTTAAGTAATGATGTTATGTCATTGTTTGTGAAGAAGTTTAGAAAATTTCTGAGAGAGAATCAAGGAAATTTTCAAAGTCCTTATATAAGGCTACGTCACAAGAGAGAATCTGCTGATGAGGACAACTCATGTTTCAATTGTGCCAAGATTGGTCACTTCATAGCTGACTGCTCAAAGCCCAAGAGGTCTTTTGATAAGGAAAAGAGATCCAAATATGACAAGAGATCATTCAAGAAGAAACATAACCAGAAAGCTTTTGTAGCTAAGGATAGTAAGGACAAATGGACAAATTCTGATTCATTTGAGTCCGAGAGTTTAATAAATGGGAATGATGAAGAAGAGATTCACTGCCTCATGGTTGACGCTGAGCAAGAATCTACTAGTGAAGAGGTATTCAATTTTAGCTCAACTAAGTTTACACGAGATGATCTAATCACGACATTACATGACATGGTAAATGAGTACAAAAAACTTTCTCAATCATTTGAGGAAGTCTAGACTAAGCAATCAGTTATGCCTGACAAGAATACTGAGCCTAACTGGGAACAATCAGATGAAATATTGAGTCTCAAAGTAGAAATTTCAAAGTTAAAGACTGAGACTGAGTGAGTGTGAGTTGAGTATCAGCAGTTAAGTTCATAGAATAAGAAATAAAATGAACGATCAAGATTTGAATCAAGTCATCAGCCAGTCTAATTGAAATGCAAGTGTTACAAAAATCATTAAGAGACAGGACTGGTCTCGATTTTAATAACAATGAAAGCATTTATAAATCAAGTATCAAACCGAAACTGAACATGTGCAGAAATACATTCACTTTGTTAAATCCAGAACAATATATGAACATACAGAGACTATCCATCAAGTTGAAAAACATGTTGCATAGACGAACAAAGTCAACAAGTTTGGTATTGGTTACAAACTTGAGAGTGCTAATGTCAAGCCTAACTAGTCTGATATTAGATTAAGTTTAGTAAGGCATAACTATGTGAATGGTGAGTCTTACCGACACGATAACTGCAAGCCTATTTAGAAGAGATACAGACTGACCAATAAAGATAGAAAAGGAAAACAACTTGTATTTAATTCACACAGAGCACTGCACACACATGTTTTTTCACAAACCTTTCAGAACAAATAGCTAGGTCAGTCTGTCAAACTGATATAACTATGGGTTCCTAAGGGACTAATTCCAATTGGACTCAAGTAGGATTGGCTACCAGTTAAATTTTACTTGTGATTGTAGATTATAGGAGAAGAATCACTAAGGGAATCACTTTGGTATTTGGATTGTGGATGTTCAAAGCACATGATTGGTAAATCACAATTGCTAACCCAACTGATCAAATACGAAGGTCCAGAATAAAGACGAAGGTCCCAGAATCACATTTGGTGACAATATAAAAGGTAAAACCATGGGTAAAAATAAGATTACCCATGAAAATATTACCATCAATGATATGTTATTTGTTGAAAATCTGTCCTACAATCTGATTTGTATTAGTCAACTTTTTGATAATGGCTACTTAGTTGAATTTCAAAAAATATATGCCTGATTAAAGATGCCAACAATCAATAAGGTGAAACTCATTGATTATCATGACAACAGTCTCTCGTCATGACGACGAGGACACATATAAATAATAACTTGAGAACCCTCCACATGAAAATTCATTTTGAACAGGATGAGTAAATGATGATAGCACGTCTTAAATAAGTGATATGGGTTGTAGTTTAGCTAAGTTAGATTACATATACATTTAATATATTTTTGTTTAAAAAAAGTTGCAAAAGAAAAGTTGTCTAGTTGCAATCAAAGAAAAATCATCTTTCAAATCTTGTTTAGTGCACAGTTGTCTAATTGCAATCAAATACAACTCATCTTTCACATGTTCTCATCCAATTATAAATTAGCTATACAATATATTAGAGATACATCTTAAAGTCAAAATATATTTCTTTAAATATACATCTTCATATCACACTTCATATCCCTAAGAAATCAATCTAACTAGTCCGAATTTTTTACCATCAGATCAGATATCATCTAATCTAAACCATTGAGCCAGATTTATTATCCAAAATTTTTTGGCTATAAATTGAAGTATCATTTTTAGCATTGACTTATATCATACAAATTGAAGTATTATTTAATATCAAATGTCTTCATCTAAACATGGTGTTGCTTTCTCAATAGAAGAGGACAAACTCCTCGTGACGACTTATGTTTACGTCTCCCAAAATCCCATAATTTTTGTAAACCAATCACATGATATGTTGTGGTCACGAGTGGCAGCTAGCTACCATGAAGAACTCACTAATTCATCAACAGAGTCTCGTACTATGAAGGCCCTCCAATACCGTTGGTTCAACATAAACAAGGTGCCCAAAAATTTAGTGCATGTGTTAGCAGGTAGAACTTAGCCGCCCAAGTTCTGCTTCTGAAAAAGACATTGTGATTAATTAATTATGTTAACATATTTGTACCAAAATATAATTTTTAGCTTCTATAACTAACATACTTGTCACACGTGGTTACAGTTGGATCAAGCGAAAGCCTTATATATGCAATCTGTGTCAACTTGGAGGTTGGATCATGTTTGGCAGTTAATTAAGGACCAAGAGAAGTTTAGAGCATCCTAAAATACTATGGATGAAATGCGCTATTTCCTAAAACACTACGGATGAACCCAATGTACATTGATGAATCATTATGTTAATATTAATACTTGCTCAAAGAACAAAAAAATTGGCAGAAAAGAGCAGCGAGAGGGATGACTCTGACGAGACTTCTACTCCAAATAGACAGTTTTTTGGAGGAACTTCACCATTCGGGACCGACTTTTCAGACTATTAGTGTGTTGTCACGATCGCAATGAACAAAAAATGTCACGCCCCGAGACCGGGGTTAATCGACACCGGCGTTATTCAACAATCACATAATTGCTAAACAACAAGCCTCATAGTACAGTAAAAACCAAAACCAGTTTATATCATAAATAGACCATAAAAATGGAATCGTCTTTACAATAGTAACTCTGAAAACGATAAAAATCCGCGTAAGCGTTCACAACTAGAATTAAAAACTCACAAGAATATATTCTTAATTAAAATTCTTCATGCGTCCACTATCAGCCCAAAAACTGATGTCTGATTCTTCTTTCTCTATTTCTTCTTCTGATTTATCTGGGAAGGGTAGAGTAAGGGGTGAGTGATATGGTCGTCACTCAACAAGTGGGGGCCGTTCGAGCACAATATAACAACATGCATAATTTCGAAAATCACATGCCTTGCATATCGTTCATAGCACATGCATAACATTGACCAGACACTGAGATTCCTCAACTTTCAATGGTTTACTGATATCAGTCCCTAATTTTTACTCCTCTAAGGGGGCGAGGCCGAATCGGTTATATCCCCACCGTATGAGGGTCATATCATGGTTGGGATTCCCACCCATATACAGCCGAATCCTCACAGTGTCCAAAACCACATGACAACCAGCACAAGAATGGAGTAGAAGAAGAAGGTGTACTCGACCGTATTTTCATAAAAACGAAGAAACATGCATAACGAATTTTAATCTTTAAAACAAGCACACTTACCTTAATCCTTGAAGAAAAACACGAAGAATTCGAAAATCATAGAAGAATCAAGCAACCGACACTTCGAAAACGCAGCAGCACATCTACCGAAAAATCAGTCACTTTGTAAAATACCTTGCGCCTCAATGAACCGTTGGATCGGGCTTAAACTTTTACAGTACGTTTATAAGTACATTAAATAAATTATGAACGGTGGAAATCGGGTTTGGAAGTCTTTTTGACCTTCTTATGTACGAAAACCCGTATGTATGCTGTTTCCGCCTAAAATCTGAGCAGTTTTATTGCGAAGGCTATAAACAAAAAACTAACAGTTGGATTTGGCCTAAATTTGGATATGTTATTTGAAACATATGGAAGAACATTCTGAACGGTGAAGATCGGATTCCGAGTACCCGAGCGAGAGAAACAAATTTCTGAACTTGGACAGAATTTTGATGACTCGTGCAGAATTTTGGAGAGGAATTTCAAAAATTGGAGAGCAAAACTCGAAAATTGAGGTGTAAATTCTGAATGAGAGCTCCTCCTATTTATAGGGGGTGACTGCTATCAAGATCGCATATTATCTCCTCGTTTAAACTCTGAATTAAATCTTGAATCTAAGATAGATTATTATATCTTATCTACCTCATTATCATTATCCAAATATCTATATCTCTTATCTTATATCTTTATCTGATATAATCTATATCATCTCAAATCTTATATCTCTATCTGGTATAATCTTTCCAACTTTGAATTTATATCTCAAAAATTTACATGCTTATATCCAAAAATTTTTTTATTTAATTTCTTAGATCATGATTTATTTATTTATCCCAAGTTCAAAATATATACATAATATTATCTTAAATTTCGAGCTCCAATAATATTATACACGATATAATTATCCACTAACTTTATATAATCGTGCAAATCTTACATCTTATAATGATATAGATACCCAAAGATTGCGCAAATCTTAGTACCGTTAAATTACAAAATATTATCACGATTATGCAAAAATCTTGGATTTTACAAAAAAATTGTCTATTTTTATTGTTTGTGAGCGTTTTTTAATTTGCTGGTGGCATGTGATTTAGTAATTGTTTATTTTTCTATGTCCAAAGATCTCGCATGTTTAATTCATATCAATTTAAATTAAGTCGACAACAAATGCTTGAAATAAATTGTGTAATGTATTTTTTCATGAAATTGTTCATCATTTCTCTTCGGTGTTGATTACAAATAGTAAAATTTCAATAAATTAATGGAAAAAGAGCACTTTAAATAATTAAAAAGGAACAAAAAAAATTAGCATTAAAAGTAATTAAAGAGATTAAAAATTAAAAAATGAAAATGATCAAAACATAAATTTAAAAATAAAAAAGGATCATTTTACAATTTTAAAGGATGTCATTTTTGTAATTTAAATCATCTTCCAAAATCATACTTCAGTGTTACCTTTGTCCAAATATATTTTTGTATAACAGAGGAAGATTGGAGATGCCTTGATCTAATTGGTATTATCACCCTCCAAATATATATATTTTTATAATAAAAGAGGATTGGAAATGTCCTTAGTCGAAGTGCAACCTAACTTGTTTGTTACTCAAAATGTATTTTATTTAAATCATCTCGAATACATTCAAATGCGAATTTTAACTTTATGAAAACATAATATTTCACCTAAATATTTAATTTTTATCTTTTCAATAATTCAATTGAAAGGATTGATGAGATTGGTGGTGGATAGGGGTGTCAATTCGGGTGGGTCGGGTCAGATTGGTGCATAGTACTATTTAAAAATTGTTTGATCCTAACCCGACCCGAAATCGATCCAACCCGATCAACTCACTCAACCCGACTAATCCGATCAACTTACTCAACCCGACTAACCCGATTTTTGTTTAAATTTTTTAAAATTTAAAAAAATAATAATAATATTTTAATTTAAACACATAATAATAAAATTTCTATTATATATATGATTTTAAAAGTCTAATTAAAGAAAAATAAAGTATATTTACTAAATTAAATAAAAAATTGTTTAAAAAATAAAAATATACAAAATAAATATTAAATTATGAAAATTTATGATATAAATATACAAAAAATATTTTTCAGACATACAATATATAAAAATGGAGTAGATCTCTTGTGAGACGGTCTCACGGATCTTTATCTGTGAGACGGGTCAACTCTACCGA
This sequence comes from Primulina huaijiensis, assembly GCF_012295235.1. NCBI lineage: Eukaryota > Viridiplantae > Streptophyta > Magnoliopsida > Lamiales > Gesneriaceae > Primulina > Primulina huaijiensis. The sequence goes on from NC_133320.1 coordinate 6,128,260, forward strand.
TATTCACAATAAAAAGTAATACTCTTAGCATAAAAAGTAATATTTTTTCATGGATAACTCAAATAAGAGATCCGTCTCACAAAATACGACCCGTGAGACCGTCTCACACAAGTTTTTGCCATAAAAATGTAGGTAATATTTATTAATTATATTTTTTAAAAAAAATTAAAATTTCGGATCAACTCAACCCGACCCAACCCGATCATTTTTTTCGAGTCAACTATCAGGGTCCAACCCTAACCCAAAAAACTCAAATTCAAATCTGATTTTTTTCATATTGAACCATATTCGATCGAGTCTGATTTTAAATGGACGTGGGTTGGCCCATGAAACGAGACGAATAAAGAATTGCAGATCCACGTCAGATTGTACGGAATATGGCCCACATTTCAGGTGGAGGATCTACGGGATAGAATCTCATAATAATTACTAATTATTTGACTTTTTCTTTTGCTTTTTCTGCCTTAATTTTCCAACAGTTAATTTCAGGTTCTTAGCTTTGATTTCTTGACACTTTTAAACCTGCTAAGTTCAAAACCCTAGTTGTCTTGATCGATTGCATCTTTAATTAGTGAGATTATATTTAACTAAATCTTACATTTTCATTTTTTTTTAAAAAAAAAAACTTATTTTTACCATGCATGGAGCTGATGCATCGAGAAACAAATTCTTCAATTTGTTAGATAAATATTTTTATTTATAAAGTTTAAATTATTTTTACACAACTTTTTCAATTAAATGTCCATCTTTACTTTTTATGAAAATGATTCAGATCAATATATTATTTATTTATTATTCTTAGGGTTTAAATCATGCTGTCTCATCATTTTGTTCACTTTTAAAAAATTACGTAAGCATGCATAATATCTCACTCCAATCTTTTAATACAAACAAAAAAAAAAAATCAAAATATCCATAAATATAGAAAAACCCTGATGCCAAAAATCGGTATTTTTACTCCTAAAAATAATTATTACCTTTATTTCCTTTTAATTATGGTTTATTCTAAAAAATTTCATGATATCAATATGTTATTGTTAAAATTTTATATTATTACTACTTTTATTTCAACGAAAAACTCATCCTAAATTTTTCTATATTTTTTAGTGCATTAAATTGAAAGTGAGATTAAATAAAAATATATTGCTTCTTATTAGTGTAACTAAGATTTAGTTTTAATAAATAAAAATAAAGTGGAGAGATTCTTATTATGTAACCAAAATTAAAAAGCAACTCCAATCAATAATTATTGCAACTCTAATAATATTTATTTCAAGAAATAACGATATAGAAGTTAAGATGAATAGACAATTATACTGTAATCGATGAAGTTTGTAAATATTATTATAGGAAAAACATTTATTCCATAAATTCTTATTTTTATTTGTTACATAAAAAAAATAGATTAATATAGATCACAAGTCTGTAATTTAAAATTAAAATAACAAAAATCGAATTATTTTTACCTAATTTTCACTCTATTCATTTTCAAAAAATATATATATTTTTAAGGGAAACATAAATTAATTAATTTAATGTATTTTTATAAAATAAGAATAATAAGATATAAAAATTAGAGTATAACTAATGTTCGATTCAGAATATACCTTATCTATTATAAATGTAGACATCCCCTGAGTGTGATTCTCTAACCCTTTTGTTCAAAGCCGCCCTTCTCTTTCTTCTTCCTTGACCTAACACATATATTTATCGTCAATGGCCGAAACTTCAGATCTTTTTTCATTTTTTTTGGTTTTTCCATTCACTATTTGATGCTCTTCATCTTCAGTAATAGCTTGGTTTTCAATTCATCATACGTGTATGTGTNAGCCAATTGTGTCAGTATATTTTTTGAGACCATCTTTGTTTTCCCTTCGTGAATGGATTTCGTTTCCACCCGCAGAGGAAAATATTATCTTTTGCTGGATCGCGAAAAAAATTACTAAAAGATCGTCAAATCTGGAGCAGATTGTGATTTTTTTAACAAAATGTCAAAAGTATTCTTTTTTTTTTTTAAACTTTGTACGAGATTGACATGTTTCACGAATATCTTCTCGATCTTTTTGTTCTTTGCTGGCTGTTTTCTTGAAATAAATTTCCTGCTTGTCAATTTATTTAATATTTTTCTGCCCATTTAGGGTCTCAAACGTACAACACAAATCTTCAAATTTGTGTTCTCTGATACCTTTTACAGTTTACTCCTTTGATCTCTTATCGTTTACATATATAGTTTCACATGAATATTATATGGAGTGTGAAACTCTGAGTCGGCTAAAAATGATTTTCTGGTTTAGTCCTTGTTTTATAAAAAATGAGATGAGATTCACAAGAGGGCTTTTATTTTTTCGATCTGCAAATAAATCTTTTGCATGGATCTATAGATGGCATGAAGATACAGTCGCTGTTTTCTGGTGTGGCATCATCAAGATTCACACATGCAAAGGCTATGGTGCTGCTCTTCTCTCTCTTTCTGAAATGCCTTGCTTTCTTTGTCTACACCAAAAGCTTTTTTAATTGGTGAGAATCTTGATGATGCTGCATCGGCAATAAACGACTAATTAATAAGTTAAAGCAGCAGAACTCGATCTGTCAGGTGGCATTTGTGCTACTTTGTGGGAACTTAATATTTTAATCAATGTCCTTTTCTTTTATTTATTTCTCAATATATATACACACACACACACATATATATATATATATAATGCGTTTTGTCACATCTATGGAAAACTGACACAAAATGACTACTGAGAAGGGATGATGCAACGCTGATCAATAGATCTGTGATTATTCTCTCTGAGGAACAAAGTTTTGAGGTGATGGAAACTTTTACTTATCCCCAAGATAGTAATGGAGATCCTGCTCACAAGTTCAAGATTTAGGGAAATAGTTTTGATTTAAATAGTTTTGGTCCATTTACATTTATCTTTCTCAAAAGTGATTATTTATTATAACCACTTTCAGATGCTTATCAATTTCGATCTTTTGTAACATTTACCAGGACAAAAAAAATTTATACGTGGATTCTTGAACTAAACACAGGCAAAGTTTGTGAGTTAAATAAAGACTCCATGGTTCTTTAACACAAAGATCCGAAGGGAATCGAAGGAAAGCTGAACCGAAACGAAAGTTTATTAGCTGTTTGCATGCTCTCTGCTTATAATTTGTCCAGTGATTAATGAGTGGTGATCAAATGGATGTTAGTTTTTAAAATATTTGGGAGAAATATATTTTCCGAGAAAAAAAAGTGCACATTAAATATCATGAAAGGATCGCCTCCCTATTCCTTCCCTTTCATATAAAAATGGTATTGTATATATGTTAATTATAGCTCGAACTGAACTGTGGTTTTATGTAGAACTGTGCTTATACTTTGGGATTAATTAAATGTATGCATTTTTATTGAGTTATGACTACATTAATACATGGTTCTTTTATACTGCAAATTAAATCTCGAATCTTATTTTCAAAAACGAAATATAGAAATGCAAATTGTAATATATAAATCGTGAAATATGTCTATGCGATCGAAAATTTTGACGATTAGTCTCTTTTTCCTAGTTTTTATTGCCAAATCTTTTTTGTTTCAACTTCATAGATTTTGTTACAAAGCTTACCAAATGCTATATATTGCAAAGCTTAAACTAAGGAAGTTTTTTTTTTAACAACATGATCAACACCAGTTTACGCCAATGAATAGTTCCATCGATGCAAAACAATGAATAGTTTCTTCCAGCAGTTTATAGCACTGGATGACTTTTAGAACAAATCTTCTCGCAAAAGGTAAATCTTTTATTTCTGAACTCCGGATGGTTTAATGCAACGAATACTCGGTAAACGCTTGATCGCGACTTGTTGGTTATATACCAAGTTTTTTATACTCCCATTCTCATATATGTCAGAATTTTTATCAAAATCATGTTTATACAAATCTATGAACATGATAAACAATATACGGAAGCAAATCAAGCGTTACCTGCGGTAATCAAATGATGTGTAAGTTTTCTGATTTCGAATCCTTCTAAGCACTCCAAAACTCTCTGTAGATTGTGTATTTTGTTCTTATGAGGTGTATGTTTAGGGACCTCAATCACCAGTATTTATAATCCTCTCATACTATCAATGAGTGATTGTGGGAGCCTTATTGTCAAAAGAAGAGGCGCATGCTCGTCTCAATTTTCTAAGCGTCTGCATATTTTGTCAAAAGATTTATTCTTCTCCTTTTGAATTTGAATTGATTTTTTCTTACATTCTCCCACTTGGCTCATATTTCATTTTACATAAGAGAAAACAAAATACATGAATAATAGCGATGGCTCATCTTAAAACGAGTATAATTTTCTATGTATTACAATGCATTATGTATCTCAAATCTGTATAACTTAATGAATAAACCTTATGTTTATTCGAGGTCCAACTTTATTGATATTTCTCGAATTAATTAATGTGTATACAATAAATATGAGAAAATATCACATCATAGTTTCATTAATTTGTTTTTATAACAAAATTACATGAAGGAGTCATGTCTCATTCTTTCTGTATGATCCTTGAATTTTAATGGTGGCAAGCATTTAGTCAAAGATCTGCAATCATCAATTCAATGCTAATGTGCTCGATAATTAATTTCTTATCTTTAACATGTTCTCATATGACTAAATACTAAATGTCGATGTGTTTGTTTCGACTACCACTTTTGTTATTTTTAACCATAAAAATAGCAGCTGAATTGTCACAATATATTTTAGCCAAAATTTCGGTATGTCATAAATTACATACCGTTATTACCAGAAAAATTCGGTATACCGCAATTTTGGTACGGTATCGGTAAAATACTGTGTATACCGAATTTTTTAAAAAAAATTTGTCATTCTCTTCACAATCACAACAAAATAACTTTTAATCATCTGTCCTACTAATAAAAAATCAGAACCATACATCAAAATTTCACTTGGCAGCCACAAATAACATGATTTATCCAAATGAATTGCAAGAAAACATAAATATCTCAAAACAAAACAGGTGTATGGTCGAATGCGGCAAAGATTCAACTACACAAACCATATCTACTTTAAAAGGAAACTAAACGCCACAGATCGAACAATAGAGTTTTATAATATATATGTTTCAAAAGAACAACTCAACAAGCAAAAATTCTACAACATAATTAAGCAGAGTATTTTCAAAACAAAATGACACATCAAATATATCACAAATTGTTATTCTAAAATGTTCTAGGTTAGTTGCAAAAAATAGTGTCATGTCCTGCAATTTTTTTGAAACTCCAACATCTCAAAAGACCTGCAAAAGTTAAAAACTAAATTTTACAAATATTAGAATTTAAATGAGTAAATGTAAATATTGTCTTACTAACTATAATTTTTCAAACTCCTTCATCTCAAAGGACCTGCACAAGTTTAAAAATAAATTTTACAAATATTAGAATTTAAATGAGTGAACTTAAATATATTCTTACAAACTATAATTTTATTGAAATTCTTCCGTCTCAAAGGACCTGCAAAAGTTAAAGACTACATTTAGTTAAAAATATTAGAAGAAATAAGTAAACATAAATATAGTCTTACTCTTCAAGTTAGTCCAAAGTGGAGAGGAAGATGAAGTGGTGGCACGACCTTGAGTGACATTTGTAGCTGTTAAAAGAAACATTAGTATTCATGTTAGGTTACAAATGACATTATATAAATTTAAACTTCACTAAATAAAAATATTTTACTTTTTTCAATTTCTTCAATTTCCTTATATAGTTCAAGGTCATCGTCTGTTGGATATTTCCAAAAAGAGAACTCCTCCGTTCTTAGCCAATCACTAGTACACACCAATGCCTCTACCATTTTAGGACTCAAACTGCTCCTAAAAGGATCCACAACTCTTTTGCCCAAGCTAAAAGCGGACTCACTAACAACGGTTGAGCATGAAATTGAAAAAATATATTTGGCAATCATTGAAAGGATTGGGTACCTAGTTTCACTTCCTTTCCACCACTCCAAAAGATTGAAAGACTGATCAGATCGTTTTTCAATCTCATCGGCCAAATACTTATCCACTTCATTGGATATCACTTGAAGTTGTTCTTTTTCGTTTTGTGCTTCCAAATCATCAAACAATTCATCACAAAGACCACCACCACCACTAATACGTCCATCTCTATTGTCACACTCTATTTGCATACTTTGACTCTCAACATTCAATATATCACTTATTCCCTTATACTTCGACCACAAAATTACCAAGTTTTGTTTGACATTATCAACAAATTCTTTGATACTTGTAGGAGTACTTCCCAATTTTCTGACGCTGACTTTGATCATTTGAAGTTTGTTCCTCGGGTCCAAAATATTACCAATAAATATCAAAGGGTTCATGCTATTCCAATTTCCCCAATACTTTTCAAACTTTAACTTCATTGCACATGCTACCTTTTTAAGAATTGGATCTGAATCATCATGTCACTTTCTTTCAATCTCAACTTGTAGTGCAATCATTGATTGATAAATCAATTGAGAGGTAGGACTTTTTGATGCACTTAGCTCCAAAGTGACATCATAAAACTTTTTCAGAAAATGTTCAAAAGCTTTGTTATCTCCCAATCATTAGCAATTAGAGGCTCAATCCTTTCTTTACCCTTATCATCTTTTTCACGAAAATAATTCATAAAAGGCAATCATTCTTCAGTCATCTTTTCGAACACCCTTCTATACTTTAATGCAACTTCAAGCATTTTATAATTTGCATTCCACCTCGTTTTGACATCCATAGGTACCGGTGATGTACTAGAAAACTTGGCTAGCATGGCGAACTCCCTAAATTTATTCAATCTTGATGGGGAAGAATGTATAAAAACAACTGCATTTATTATAGCTTTGTTGGAACTTTTCAAGTTCGCAATCTTGATTTTGATGCTAATAAAACTTATCATTTTTTTTCTAATAATCTACCTTAGTGCGCAGACAGCTAAAACTGAATTAATCAGTTTACGAAACCAACTGAAGCCATCGGAGATGTCAAATGATTGAACCAACTAATTGCCAAGACTAAATCAGTCTAACTGGTTCTTCAAACAAGCAGTTCAGTTGATTGTCCAAACTGATAGGTAATTCAGCAGGAAGATCTCAAAAGCCTGGCCAGCCGATGATGTGTCCAACTGACGAAGAACCCAACTAACCAGTTCAACGGAAGGAGTGAAATCAGTTCAACTGACGAGTCAACTGATCTCACTAGCCCAACTGAAGATCAGTCCAGCTGACCAGTTCAAAGCACCAGTCAGAATCTTTCAGTTGCAGATCAAGACAAGCTTACGGTAAATGGATTCCAGCTGGGCGAGAAGGTACAAAGCCATTTTCCAGTCAAAGGACAATAATGGACGTTGCATCAGAGCATTAACGACAAAACGCTCCAGAAGGACAGTCAAAAGTCGAAGCACAAAGTCCAAGGAGCCAATTCAAATGCAACGGATACAATAATCGAGTCTCACTGTACGATCAGCTTTTCCCGTCTATTTAAAGAGAAGATCAGTGAAGACTCAAAAGAGAGATATACGAGAGTGAAAAGAATTGAGAAGAGAAAACAGAAAAAGGGCACGCTCAGTTGCATATCAGCTTTCAAGAAGCACTAAAAGCCCAGAGGGAATTCTTCATCGTTGTATCAGCTTAGTTTAAAAGCCATTTTCCCTCAGTGTGTGAGAACATTCTCGTTCAGTTCTCACACACACTCACTCTCAAATCCACTCAAAAAACCATCTTGCACAAAGACAATAAACTTGTGTATGTAGTCTTTGACACATAGATGTTAAAGAAGTGTTGGCTAGAAGGTGTTGCCTTCAGTCGTAGCTAGGCGTTCAGTTTAGACAGTAGCATAAGTCCTAGCTGAGTGGGTTTGTACAAAGTGTTGTATAAATCAAAGTCTTCTAGTGGAACCTACCCGTCGTGGTAGAAGGGGTGACGTAGGAGCAGTTGAAGTTTCCGAACATCCATAAACATATCTTGTGTATTTAACTGATTAACTATGGTTTTAATTGAAACATTAAGCTCCTTCAAGCCATCCTTAACAATTAAGTTAATTATATGACAAACACGCCTCAAGTGCAAGTATTTCCCTTCAAACAACAATGAATTTTAACTTTTCATTCTTTTTTTCAAGTAATCAATTGCAGTGTCATTAGAAGAAGCATTGTCAAGTACAATTGAAAAGACTTTTTCTATCTTCCACTCTCTCAGACAAACCTCAATCATCTTCTCAATTTTTTCTCCCGAATGACTAGTGATTTTTGTGAAGTTGATTATTCTTTTATGCATCTTCCAATCACTATCCAAGAAGTGAGATGTTACTACCATGTAATTTATGTTTTGAATGGAAGTCCAAGTATCAGTAGTGATACTTATCCTTTTGAAGGATCGTTTGTGCTAGCACCTTCGAAGATGCATCAAACAAAATATTCTCCAATGAGCTGCAATAGCTCGTGTTCTAAGAAGGTTAACACCGATGAATTAAATCGAGTTTGGTTTAAAACAAAGCGGAAGAAACTCGAAGAAATCCTTCTTGAAAAAGACTGTAATATTAGAAAACATTTTAACTTATGTAAACTGAATAACTGAAAAGCAGGGGATCAGTTGTCGCATATATCAGTTCAGTTATGGTAAGAACTGAACTGATTAATGCTCTAACTGATCAAATCAGTTTTAAAACAGTAGTTAATCAGTTAAATATACAAGATATATTTATAGATGTTCGGAGACTTCAACTGCTCCTACATCACCCTTTCTACCACCTCGGGTAGGATCCACTAGAAGACTTTGATTTATACAACTAATTGTACAAACCCACCCAGCTTAGGACTTATACACTGCCTAACTAAACTCCTAGTCTAGACTGAAGACAGCACCTTCCAGCAAACACTTCTTTAACGTCTATGTGAGAAAGACTACATACACAAGTTTTATGTCTTTGTGCAAGACTGTGTTTTGGGTGGTGGTGAGAGCTCGTGTGTGAGAACTGAACAAAAGTGTTTTCACACACTGAAGGAAGAGAGCTTCTAAACTAAGCTGATAACACGTTGAAGTGTTCTCTCAAATCTAGGCTGATTGATTCTTCAAAGCTGATAAGTATTAAGCATGCCCTTTTCTTTTTATCACACTCTCTCTGGTTCTGTCTCTCTATATCTTCGTCTCCACTGATCTTCTCTTTATAGAGGCCAGAAAACTGATCATACAGTGAGACTCAATTATTGTATCCGTTGCATCTAGAATTTGCTCCTTGGACTTTGTGTCTCGACTTTACGTCTGCCCTTCTGGAACGTTTGTCTTTAATGCTCTGATGTAACGTCCATTATTGTCATTTGACTGGACAATTACTTTGTACCTTTGTGTATAGCTGGAATCCACTGAATGAGTTTGTCTTCATCTACAACTGAAAGATTCTTAACTGACGCTCTGAACTAGTCAGCTAAACTGATCATCAGTTGGGCTGATGAAATCAGTTGACTCGTCAGTTGAACTGATTTCACTCTCATTCAACTGAACTGATCAGCTGGGTTTCTTCATCCGTTGAACACTTCTTCCGCTGGCCAGGTTTTTGAGGCTCTTATGCTGATCCACCTATCAACTGGACGATCAGCTGAACTGCTCATTTGACATATCAGTTCGTCTGATTCAGTTTGTGCGAAAAGTTGGATCTTCAGTTTGCGATTTAGATTCTTCAAACTGATCATAGCTTCTGCACACTTAAGGTAAATCATTAGTAACACAAAATGACAAGTTTTATTAACATCCAAATTAATTTTGCGAACTTGAAAAGTTCCAAAACCTTTTGTCACCGATCACACTTTTTATCTTAGCTTTCTCAACTAAGAAAAGATCATAAACCATACTTGCAACTTTTTTCGACAAGGAATTAAGAATCTCGATTGTAATGGAATAATCCTACAAACCCCTTCCTTTCGACAGCCCTAAAAGTCACTTCATCGACAATCACGTACCTTGCAACTTTCAATTCACATTTTTTTTTATTAAAAGTATGAGGAACCAAAGCACTTCCTTGCTCCATAGTCTCACTCGTCAATATAGTTTGACTTTTATCATCCCCACTCGTTTCGTAGAGCGGACTTGACTTACACCTTCTTACTAATTGGTTTTTTAACCCACTAGTACTTCCATAAACTATTGGGATATCAACTTTGCTATATTTGCATATCCATATTTGTTGTTCGGTCCCATCACCCAACTTCCTTTCTCCATTTATACAATGCTCCCAAAATATACTCTCGGATTGTTTAGGAGCTTCAGGAGGCTTCTTAATTTTCTTTTTCATTTCATATCAAAATTTCATAAACAAATATACAATTTTCAAGATTTCAAACGAGAACTTCAAAATGCAACCTTCTATATCTAGAAAAAATTTTCAGGTAAATTTCTTAATATTATTATGTTCGAACTTCAAATTCCATTTTTCTTAAGCAAATTTTTAGACATAAATTTTTCCAAAAGTTAACGATATTCGATTTTCAGAAAATGAAAACAAATATTTTCAAGACAGATGTAGCAAGGTTCTGTTACCAAATGTCAAAATTTTTATCAAAATCATGTTTATACAACTCTATGAACATGATAAAAAATATGCGAAACAGATTGAACGTTACCTTCGGCCATCGAATGATTTGTAAGTTTTCTGATTTTCTCTAATTGAAGCCTTCTCAGTTTTCTGATTTTCTCTAATTGAAGCCTTCTAAGCACTCCAACACTCTCTATAGATTGTTTATTTTGTTCTTATGATGTGTGTGCTTAGGGACCTCAATCACTGTTATTTATAGACCTCTCATACCACCAATGAGTGATTGCGGGAGCTTTATTATCAAAAGAAGAGGCGCATGATTGTCTTAATTTTCTAAAATTGAGGCTGCGTACGCATATTTTGTCAAAAGATATAGGCAATGACTGTCGCCATTTCCTACAAGTTTATTCTTCTCCTTTTGAATTGATATGTGGCATTTTTTCTTACAATATATTCCAATGGTTTAAGCTTTCGAAAAATGCATATGATATTCCAATGCAAATGATTTAAGCTTTCGAAAAATCCGTGCGATGTTTTTCCAGACATTAAAATTATGGTAGTTTGACCTTCGTCTGAGTGTTGAAATTATTCAGAATATAGAAATGGCGGTTTCAACAATTATCATATCCTTCAATTTTGTTGAGACATTTGAAATGAAAAAAAAATTCAAATAAATTTACCAACTTTTTTTACACTATAATTGTTTTGATATGATGTACTAACATCGCAAAATATATTGTTTTGATATGATGTACACTCAACGTGCATAATTATGTGTGCATCGATAAGGTGACACTCACATATTATATGTAATTAAAAATATCAAAATTGTACATCCAATAGGTGAGTAACACATAATCGATGCTCACGTAAGTGTGTGTAATGAGTATATAACATATCAAAACAATATATATATGTATACATCTATTGTGTCGGCAAGAATAGTCAAATAAGGTGGCCAATTAGAGACAACATTTAATGTGAAATTTGTTGCAGCCTTCTTTGAATCTGATTTGAACACGTTTCACAGCTGAATTTCAGAAATTGCGGATGTTCATACTGGAATGATGCATCGATAAATAGATGCATCATTCGACATTTCAATGTATCCCATTCTCAATCCCTTCTTCTAGTTTTCTCTCATCTTATAATATTATATAATATTTGTGAGGTGTTTGTTCTCCTGTATTAAGAGAGTGTGTGTTCTTTTTGGAAACACAGTGAGTGATTTGTACACCACAAAATATTATAATGGAATTCTTTTCATCTTGTCCGTGGTTTTTACCCTAATAATTTTTAAGGGTTTTCCATACAAATCTCGGTGTCCGGTTTATTCTTTATTTTCAGGTTTATTATATCAAATTACCGCAAGTAGGACCAACAAGTGGTATCAGAGATTTGGTTTAAAATTTCTTAAAATTCTGAGTATGCTCTGTGGTTGCTGCCTAGACTGATCTTCCACATCAGAAAATATTTTTTTTTGAGATTTTTAATTTAAGGCGGGATTATTTTGTTCAGTCTACTAAATTGTTGTAGACATAATGGCGGGCAGGTACGAGAGAGCAAAGTTTAACGGAAGCAATTTTATGCTGTGAAAAATAAAGATACAAGAAGTTTTAAGAAAGGAGAATTGCTTGGCTGCTAATCGAGATAGACCGGTGGAAATTATGGATGATGGAAAGTGGAATGAGATGAATGATAATGTTGTTTCCAATTTACACTTGGCTATAGCAGACGAAGTACTGTCAAGTATCTCTGAGATAAAAACAGCCAAAGTTATCTTGGATACTCTGACAAAGATTTACGAGGTTAAGTCGTTACACAACATGATTTTCCTAAAGAGAAGTCTTTATACTCTTTGGATGACGGAATTCTCATCGATGACCGACCATATCAACACACTAAATAGTCTATTTGCCCAACTAACTTCCATATGGCATAAAATAGGGGAAAATGAATGTGCGGAGCTTCTACTTCAAAGTCTATCAGATTCATATGATCAACTTATCATCAACATAACCAACAATATTCTTATGGGCTTTCTAAGATTCGACGATGTCTTAACTGCGGTTCTCGGAGAAGAAAGCCGGCGCAAGAATAAGGATGATAGGTTGGTAACCTAGAAGCAGGCAGAGGCTTTACCGATGATAAGAGAAAGATTTATGGACCGTAACTCCAGTGGGAGCCAAAGATGAGGTAGATCAAAGTCAAGAAGTAAGAAAAAAAATATTTACTGCTTTAAATGTGGTGGTAAAGGGCACTTCAAGAAAGAGTGTGCGAGTATCGAGAAGAGTTCTCAAGGAAATGTGGCAAGTACTTCAGGCACTGGTGAAATATTGTTCAGCAAAGCAGCAACTGTTGTAGAAGACATGCACAAATTTTGTGACACATGGATTATGGATTCAGGAGTGAAGTGGCACATGACGTCTCGGAGAGAATGGTTTGATCATTATGAATCAGTCTCAGGAGGATCTGTATTCATGGGAAATGATAATGTCTTGGAAATCACTGGGATAGGTACTATCAAAATTAAAATGTTTGATGGCACCAGTCGCACCATACAGGGGATACGACATTTGAAAGGACTGACGAAGAATATTTTGTCTTTGGGGCAATTGGATGACATCGGGTGTAAAACCCGTATCGAGAACGTGATCATGAAAATTGTCAAGGGTGCGCTTGTGGTTATGAAGGCAGAAAAAGTTGCTGCAAATCTGTATGTACTTTTGGGAGAAACACAAAAGGAGGCAGAACTAGCTGTTGCATCAAATGGTTCAGGAGAAGAATTAACAGTGTTATGGCACAGAAAGCTCGGGCATATGTCAGAGCGAAGGTTGAAAATTCTCTCAGAACGGAAGCTGTTGCCGGGACTTACAAAAATGTCACTACCCTTTTGTGAGCATTGTGTTACCAGTAAACAATACAGATTAAAGTTTGGCACTTCTATTGTCAAGAGCAAAAGTATATTGGAGCTGATTCATTCGGATGTTTGGCAAGCACCGGTTGTATCCCTAGGAGGAGCGAGATACTTTGTCTCGTTCATTAATGATTTCTCTAGGAAATGTTGGGTGTATCCAATCAAGAAGAAATCAGATGTTTTCCAGATCTTCAAAGATTTCAATGCGCAGGTTGAACTTGATTCTGAAAAGAAAATCAAGTTTCTGAGGACTGACAATGGAGGAGAATATATCAGTGACGAATTTGATGCATATTGTCAACATGAGGGCATTAAAAGACAGTTTACGACGGCTTACACACCTCAACAGAATGGAGTGGCAGAGCGGATGAACATGACCTTGTTGGACAGAACAAGAGCTATGTTGAGGACTGCGGGTCTAGACAAGTAATTTTGGGCGGAAGCAGTCAAAACCGCTTGTTATATTATCAATCGTTCTCCTTCAGTGGCGATTGATCTGAAGACTCCGATGGAGATGTGGACCGGAAAGCCGACAGATTATTCTCATTTGCATACATTTGAAAGTCATGTGTACGTTCTGTACAATGAGCAAGAAAGATCAAAGTTGGATTCGAAATCTAGAAAATGTATCTTCTTGAGTTATGATGATGGAGTAAAGGGGTTACGCTTGTGGGATCCTACTGTTCACAAGCTTGTCATCAGCAGGGATGTTATCTTCAAGGAAGATAAATTAAAGAGAGACAAAGGCACACCGAATTCAGAAACTACTATTTTTTAGGTGGAAAATAAGACGGACGAAGGTCAAGTTTCTTGTGAAGCAGTACCAGAGCACGAAGAACAAGAACATGTTGAGTCTGTTTCCAATGTGAGGCAGTCAACTCGAGACAGAAGACCACCAGTTTGGCTTTCAGATTATGTCACTGAAAGCAATATTGCATATTGTCTATTATCAGAGGATGGTGATGTTAGAGTAGGTGCACGTGGAGCCAAGTGTTGGCCGAGTGTTCACAATGAAACTCTATGTATAAACAGTCTTTATTTTAATATTATTTGAAATTATTGTTTTGGCACTTCTTTATCTGTATACCCATGATAGTTGCATAGATAAAGTCCTTGAATATACAAATAATAGAAAGAATATGAGATGCTCATATGATGAGTATCATGAAACTCATATTTAGAATACTGTATATTCTAAACAGTTCCAAGTCGATTCAGCCGCCGCTAAGAAGGATATAGGCCGCTCGAGTTTGAGACTAGTATCTGCGATGTGAGTATCATGTTTCATTGGTAAGAGACATTGTGATTTCCGAGCATGCAGATAGGTGCTCCTGTTAGAGTGCACTGACCAACCCTCCATATAGGACTTTCCAAGTGGTTCTCACTTATCGAGTGGAAACGTCCTAGTTTATGGTTGTACACCATTAGTCCTTATGACCCGGGACAACATTGAGACTCGATGTGCTAGCATTGCACTTTGACTTGTTTACCGACTCTCATGGAGTCATCAGGTGGCAAGGTTGGGTGTTTTGTCGAAACATAAAGGAGTCGATGCATTGTAATCGGGGATTCACCGCTTACCTTCGGGTATAGATATCCTATGTGTATGTAGTATAAAATCTCTGATCAGAGTATTGGTGGTAATTATGAAAGGGGTTTCATAGATTACACCTTTGATGCAACTACGACATGACACATAGTATCGATTCATTGAAAACTCTCGATATACCAATGGTTGTCGAATCGGTCGGGATATATGAGATGAAAGGATCGTACTGTACGCTAACCATAATTGAATGGTTCTTGCAGGCACTATCATTTGATACCTAGGGAATCATGTAAGCGATGCTGCTAGGCGTTTAACATGATTGGTTGGGTACTATCAGACTTGAGTTTTGACGTTCTTATTATCAAGGAGTTGATAATTAAGAATGGAGCAATTGGGGTATGCTCGTATAAGGACATGTTTAGTCCGAATCACCTGGAGATGTGAACCAACGGCTAGTTGTATCAATGAACCATTGAGGGCCACACAAGTACTAGCTTTCTAGATCTTGTTGAGAATTAAAATAGTTCAATGTGTTGAACGGCTTATAAAGGAGTTTATAAGCGTAAGGAAAAATAAAAGTATGACTTCTATGAGGGGAATGTAACTTTTAATTTATGAATGTGTTCCTAAATTAAAAGTTGGCCAAATGAATAATGTATTTGAAAATTGTGATTTTCATAAACATTATTATGGACTAAATTAAATTAATTCAAGTGTTGAATTAATTAAACACTAGTGGGCCTAGTAGAGTCCAAATAATTATATTAATTCAAGTGTTGAATTAATTAAATAACATTGGGCCTTGTAGAGCCCAATTAGAAATAATTATTAAACTAGTGGGCTTAAGTAAAAATCAAGTAAAGGTTAAATGGTCTCAAATGTATTTGAGACAATTTAAAATAAAAGTCCATGGGCCTTGTAATTGTTACAAGCCCAAGCTAATAGCATGCATGGAAGGTGAAGTGTTGGAGGCACTTTTTCATAAAACAAGGCATGACATGCACATGCTACTTTACACACTTTTTGTCCAACCAAGAAAAACAATTCTTCTCTCCTCCTCCATGTGGTGGCCGAAATATTGAGCATATTTTTCTCTCAATTTTGTTCTTCAATTTGTTGAGGAAATCACACCCTTCTCAAAGAAAAATACCTTACATTTTTTAGTACAAGTGTAAGGTGAATCTAGATAGCAAGTGGTGGGCTTAATATTTGAGCAAGGTGTGCTCAAAGGAGAGCTTGAAGATTTGTCAACCACTCAAGAGCTTAGTTGTATATCAACTAAGTTGGAGCCAACATCAATCTCAAGAGATTGATAGGTACATTTCTAAAACACCCTACACTACAAGAAAAATGATTTTCCGCAGCACGTCATCAACAGCGTGCATTAAAAGCACGCTGCGAATATTACTTTTAACGGCGTGCACCCATATGTGCGCTGTTAATATTATTGCACTTGACAGTATTAACAGCGTGCATTAAAAGCACGCTGCGGATAACTTACGCAATTTTCGCAGCGCACAATAAAGGCACGCTGTTAATAATATTATTAACGGCGTGCATGTTTATGTGCGCTGTTAATAGTAAATCATTTTTTTTAAAAAAATAATTTTTTTTAACGGCGTGCATATATAAGCAGGCCGTGGAAAATGGGTACGCCATCATTTAGCGACGGTTTATTTAACCGTCGTCGATTTAAATTTAGCGACGGTAATATTAAATTCGTCGCTATTAGCGACGGTTTTTATTAACTGTCGCCGAATTTAGCGACAACTAAGCATTAATCGTCGCTATATTTAGCGACGGTTTTATTTTACCTGTCGCAAAATTTTAAATCTGTGACGGTTAAATATAAAACCGTCGCTACGGTTTTATTACAAACGTCGCTAATAGTCTATAAATATCCGCATTTTTTTATTGTACTTTTTGTTTCAATTTTTACTTACTTTGTAAATATTATTAAAAATCACGAGTATTGTTATTAGATTGTAAGTTTTTTTAAAAAATTTATTAAATTATAAAAGTAAATTTTTTTTTATTTTAACGAAAAGATTAGCGACGGATTATGAAATCCCGTCGCTAAATGTATCGACAGTTTTAAAACCGTCGCTAAACTTAGCGACCATTTAAAAACCGTCGCTAAACTTAGCGACTGTTTTAAAACCGTCGCTATTAGCGACGGCAATTTAAAAACCGTCGCTAAAATTAGATTTTGCACTGATTATTAACGGCGTACATTGCACGCTGCAGATAATAGTATTAACGGCGTGCATATGCACGCCGCGGATAATAAGATTAACAGCGCGCACATGTACGCTGCGGATCATCTTGAACTTTCAACATCTTAGAACTTTGCAGCGTGCAATGTGCGCTGCAGAAAACGAATTTGCGCGCTGCGAAAAGCCATTTTTGTTGTAGTGCTATGTATGACATATCTTGATGTTTTTGTATTTGCTACACATTATAGCATTGAGGTGTTCGGTTTTTTATTGTTCTTATTTGAAACAAATTTTTGAAACTTCCGTTACGCAACCGACACCTTAATCGATCCCCTTTCAAGTGGTATCAGAGCTAAGAATACTATTTTGTGTAGCATATACATAATATTATGTTGAGGTACATTTCTAACCGTATGAGACAATCAAAACAATTTTTCGAAGGCCGATTTTTGGGCACATTTCGGGCAGCTCGGGCCACCCGAGGGGCTGCCCATTTTGGGCAGCAAGGGCAGCCCCTCGGGCTGCCCGAACAGCCCCATGTTTTCAAATAAAACAAATTTTAAGTTGGCCGGAATCCGGCGACGGAGCTCCGACGACGGCGATGACGACTAGGGTTTCCAAAAGTGTTTTGGATTATCTAAGTGTCATGGGCCTTGAAGTTGTTGGGCCATTAGATGGCTAACATATTTGTGAAATTTAAATGGGCCAAAATGTTTTTGGTGAAAAATGATTTCTTGGGCCCTTAAGTTTAAATTTACAAAAGTTGCAAATATTTTCTCATGAAATAAATAATTGAAGTTGGACTTTAATTATTTATACTTTGTTAATTAATTGGAAATTAGACAAAGGAGTTTATATACTTTGTTAATTTAGTTTATAATCGTGGCGGTTAGTGATTGGATCAAGATATATAAAATTGGATCAATTGATTATTGTGATAATTAATTGACGGTGTATGATATGTGATATTATGCATGAAGGATGATCAAAAGCCGAAGCCCAATTTGCTAGGTGTATGCTAGGATATTTTGTGTTTAATGATTGTAATAATTACCAAATTTAAAGTGGGCTTGGTTTATGGCCCGTTCCCACCCCCATGAGATGTATCCCCATTTGCCATGGATATTTATTTGTAAATATTAGTATAGTGGAGTATCAAGATTGGAAGATGATGGCCTTGATGATTATGAAGATCGAAGACATGTAAATATTGGAAGCTTATGTAAAAGTTGCATTTGCATCCCATACATTTCCCTAGGATTGGACCTAGGCCCGTGTTTAGCTCACACGGGCCATTAGTTTTGGGACGATTGATCATCTTTGTTTTATTTACTGTTTATAATATATGCATGATATGTTATAAATAATGAGTATGTGCGTTATTAATATGATAATAACAAAGTTGCATGAATCCGGCAATCATGCAATCAAACATGGCGAGCTTTTAAAATAAAATTAATGATGAGACCATTCAAAATTAAAAACCCTCATTTTGAATAAGATTCAAAATTAATATCAAGCCCGAAAAGGGGAATTATAAAGGTGTTTATAATTTCCATGTCTTCCATCGACAATGAGTGCATGATGAACGCTACCCGTGTTTGGGGCTCGGCTCATATTATTGGGGGGGCCTTGGACACCGGAAAGCTGTGACATCCATTAACATGGTGATGTGAACTACGTGGAACTCCCATGATTTCGGCTCATATTATTGAGGGAACTCATGGCGACCGTCCATTAAGGTTCAACATCGATGGGTAAGGCTTGACACGTAAAGATGAACGATGTCATATTATTTGGTCCTAATCAAACGTGAGACAAAAGTTTACGTAGAGGGTTGCATGGAGATGCAATTGGAAACTACCTTTTAAGAATTGTGATTGGCTGATATTATTCGGGATCATAATTCGCTAATTGGACCTTGCGTACCTACTGAGGAAAGGAGTTTCCCGTTTTCACTAGAGGGTAGTGAAAGATATCAAAACAGTGGGAGTAAATATTTATAAAGTAAAAGTCCATACTTTATATCTTACCACATATTTTGAAATAGTCATTAACATTTATCTGTTTTAGTTTTCAGTACAAATTTTGACAATGTCTTCGATTCGCAATCCGTTGTCTGCTATACTCGACAAACATATTTTAACCGGACCTAATTACCTCAATTGGCTAAGGAATCTAAAAATCGTCTTGAATTCGGAAAGGATAGCATATACACTGACTGAGTCGCCCCCTGTTGAGGCTCCGACTGGCTGGACTCCTGAGGAATTGCAGACTTACAAGGAATGGTGTGACCATGACTTGAAAGCCAGGTGTTAGATGCAGGCTTCTATGAATGATGAGCTGCAGAGGCGTTTTGAGGATGCAAAGAGTGCTGCTGACATTCATTTGCATCTCAAGGAGCTCTTTGGAGAGCAAACACGTCCTCTTAGGCATGCTACCGTCAAGGAGCTGATCACTTTGCGCATGCGAGATGGGGCCTCGGTCCATGAGCATGGCCTAAAGGTGATTGGGCTCGTGGACAAGCTCGTTGGCATGGATTTGATGCTGCCTTCGGAGCGGACCACCGACGTGTTGCTCTTATCACTGCCTAGCTCGTTTGATTCTTTTGTGGTGAATTTCAATATGAACAAGATGAAGCCGACCCTTGAGGAGTTGGTGAACATGCTTGTGACCTTTGAGTCCACCATAAGAAAGAGAAGCCGGTTCTTTATGTGGGCTATTCATCTGGTTCGAAGACTGGTCCATCTGGGAAAGGAAAGAAGCGTTCTTTCCAACGTCCCAAGAAGAATGTGCCCTTGAAGAGGCAAGCTCCGAGTCCCGTTGTGGCAGCCACACCATTCAAGGCTGAAAAGACTGTTGATATTTGTCATCACTACAAGAAGCCTGGACATTGGAGGCGTAATTGCAGGGAATATCTTGCCCAGAAGGGTTCTGGAAATGGTATGTTCTATATTGAAGTAAACATTTCAATTAACTTTACTTCTTGGGGATTGGATACCGGATGTGGCTCACATCTCTGTAATGATTTGCAGGTGATGGGAAGACGTAGGAGATTGAGGGAAGGTGAGACCTTCTTGAGGATGGGCAATGGAGCAAGAGTTGCTGTCAAAGCTATTGGAGATGTTTACTTGCTTTTGAACAATGATTTTAAGTTTATTTTGAGAGATGTTTTGTTTGTACCAGATTTGGTGAAAAACATTATTTCCATTTCTATGCTAGATAAAGATGGATATTCTTGTTTATTTAGCAAAGGCGTTTGCAAAATTTACAAGAATGAATGTTTAATTGGTACTGGAGAACTTGAAAACGATATCTACACCTTAAAATTGAAAGATATTCCACTAAACAATGTCCAAGCAATAACAACAACAAGCAAGAGAAAACAAGATACTCTAAATTCGGCACAATTATGGCATGCTCGATTAGGACATATTTCCCTAAGAAGGATGAACAAGTTAGTGGGAGTGAGCATGTTTGATATGTCTGATATTAATGCTCTCACGACTTGTGAATCCTGTCTGAAAGGAAAGATGACCAAAATTCCCTTTAAGGGCCATGTGGAGCGAGTCAAAGGGTTATTGGATTTGATCCATACCGATGTGTGCGGTCCGCTTAGCATCACCACTAAGTATGGACATGCCTACTTCATCACCTTTACTGATGACTTTTCGAGGTATGGGTATGTGTATTTGATGAAATACAAGTCTGAAGCCTTTGAAAAGTTCAAAGAATTCAGAAGTGAAGTAGAGAACCAATTGGGACGAAGCATCAAGACACTTCGATCGGATTGAGGTGGTGAGTACTTGAGTGCCGAGTTCCAAGAGCATCTTAGGGAGAATGGGATTCTCTCGCAGTGGACGCCGCCCGCTACACCGCAGTTGAATGGTGTTTCGGAGCATCGTAACCGAACTTTGATGGACATGGTTCGGTCTATGATGGGGTTCACGGAGTTGCCGCCATCCTTTTGGGGATATGCGCTTGAGACAGCGGCACTGTTGTTGAACAATGTCCATTCAAAGGCAGTTGATAAGACACCATATGAGATATGGATGGGTAAGCCTCCCAAATATTCTTATCTTAGAATATGGGGGTGCCCTGCTTATGTAAAACAGGTAGTGGGAGACAAATTGGATAGTCGATCCATTCTATGCTACTTTGTGGGATATCTAAGGAATTCAGTTGGATACTATTTCTATCATCCCCAAGAAACAAAGGTGTTTGTTTCTAGGAATGCAACCTTTTTGGAAAAGGAATTTCTATTGGATAGAAAAGGGAAGATGATAGAACTCGAAGAGGTTCGAGAGACACCCACAATTGAAGAACCCACAATTGAAGAACCCACACCCGAAGAGCCAAGAGAGGAGATACAAGCTCTTAGAAGATCCGAGAGAGTCTCGAGACCACCTATGAGGTATGGTCTGCTTCTTGAAGAGGGCCATGATGAGCCTATCCATGGATGTGATCCAAGGACCTTCAAGGAAGCGTTATCTGATGCCGATTCATCCAAGTGGCTTGAAGCAATGGAATCTGAGATGAATTCCATGCATTCGAACCAAGTATGGAATCTTGTGGATCCACCTGAGGGAATTGTTCCCATAGGGTGTAAATGGATTTACAAGAGGAAACTTGGGGCGGATGGGAAGGTATTGACCTTCAAAGCGCGATTGGCTGCAAAAAGATATACTCAAAGACAAGGAGTTGACTTTGAGGAAACCTTTTCTCCAGTTGCAATGTTCAAGTCGATAAGGATATTGCTAGCCATAGCTGCATGGTATGACAATGAGAATGGTATGACAATGAGATATGACATATGGATGTTAAGACAGCCTTTCTTAATGGGGATATTAAAGAAGAGATTTACATATCCCAACCTGAAGGGTTTACATCTATCGGAAGTGAGCATATGGTATGCAAATTTCAGCGATCTATTTATGGTCTAAAGCAGGCATCTAGGAGATAGAACCTCAGATTCGATAGTACAATCAAAGAGTTTGGTTTTACTAAGAATCCCGAGAAACCCTGTGTGTATAAGAAGGTCAGTGGGAGTGCTGTGACATTCCCGGTGCTTTATGTTGATGACATTCTACTCATTGGCTAGTTTCTTATCAAAAAAAAAAAACATTCTACTCATTGGGAATGATGTAGGAATGTTGCAATCAACTAAAATATGGTTAGCAAGTAAGTTCTCGATTGAGGACTTGGGTGAAGCATCTTTTGTATTGGGAATACAGATCTATAGAGATAGATCAAGAAGATTTCTTGGTCTCACTCAGTCCACATACATTGATACCATCGTAAAGCGGTTCTCGATGGATGAGTCCAAGAGAGGACATCTACCAATGTGTCATGGCGTGTCCCTATCCAAGTCTATGTCTCCCAAGACTGATGCAGAGATAGCGGCGATGACAAGCATTCCTTATGCATCTGCGATTGGTAGCATCATGTATGAGATGATATATGCACGTCCTAACGTGGCTTTCGCACTAAGTGTAGTGAGTAGATATCAATCGAACCGTGGTCTTCCACATTGGAAAGCTGTGAAAGACATCCTCAAGTATTTGAGAAGGACCAATAAGTTGTTCTTGGTCTATGGGGGTGGAGAACTGAAATTGGAAGGCTATACCGACTCTAACTTCCAAAGCGATATCGATGACTCGAAGTCAACCTCTGGATTCACATTCATGCTCAATGGTGCTACTGTCTCTTGGAAGAGTTCCAAGCAAGACAATACAGTGGATTCCACCACTTATGCAGAATATATTGCTGCATCAGCTGTAGCAAAAGAGGCTGTTTGGATAAGGAATTTCGTCCAAGAGTTGGGCGTCATTCCTAATGGAGTTGCTCCTGTCCCGGTGTTTTGTGATAACACGGGAGCCATTGCTCAAGCAAAGGAGCCGAGGTCTCATCAGAAGTCCAAACACGTATTGAGAAAGTATCACATCCTCCGAGAGATCGTGGAAAGAGGAGATGTCTCGATTGACAAAGTCGGCTCCGCAGATAATGTTGCTGATCCGCTAACTAAGCCTTTACCTGGACCATTATTCGAGAAGCATCGCGAATCGATGGGTTTGAAGCATATGGGTAGTTGGCTCTAGTGCAAGTGGGAGATTGTTAGAGTAGGTGCACGTCGAGCCAAGTGTTGGCCGAGTGTTCACAATGAAACTCTATATATAAACAGTCTTTATTTTAATATTATTTGAAATTATTGTTTTGGCACTTCTTTATCTGTATACCCATGCTAGTTGCATAGATAAAGTCCTTAAATATACAAATAGTAGAAAGAATATGAGATGCTCATATGATGAGTATCATGAAACTCATATTTGGAATATTGTATATTCTAAACAGTTCCTAGTTGATTCAGCCGCCGCTAAGAAGGATATAGGCCGCTTGAGTTTGAGACTAGTATCTGCGATGTGAGTACCATGTTTCATTGGTAGGGGACATTGTGATGTCCGAGCATGCAGATAGGTGCTCCTGGTAGAGTGCACTGAACAACCCTCCATATAGGACTTTCCAAGTGGATCTCACTTATCGAGTGGAAACGTCCTAGTTTATGGTTGTACACCATTAGTCCTTATGACCCGGGACAACATTGAGACTCTATGTGCTAGCATTGCACTTTGACTTGTTTACCGACTCTCATGGGGTCATTAGGTGGCAAGGTTGGGGAACTCATATACCAAACACTGTTTATTAAACGGTGTAACATTTGTCTAGCCAGTAGTGAACTCATATACCAAACACCGTTTATTAAATTATTACATTACATAACTTCTAATATTATAGTTTTTTTTTTTAATTATTCATATTACACGTCACAATTCTCGTCATCTCTTTCCACGAACTAAACGGTGGTTATTTCAGTTTTAGGAATAAATTATACCTATAATCTTTCTTAGTACGTATCATATATTTATTGACTTCGAAACCGTTCGTTTTCGTCCTTAGAAACTTACATTTCATCTCAATATGATGTTTTGAAGTCAACAAATAGATTGTACAAAGACGCAAAATTGCAAGTTGTTCATAAAGGGTTGGTCCATGTTGATCTACGCACGCGAATAAATCGTTCCCAAACTTCACAAACTTTATTAAAAAGCAAGATATTAAGAAATATATGAGTCATACATTACTTTCATGTTTTTGAACACGTTGATTATTCCTTAATTTTTCCAAGGGAATCAACTAATTTTCAAAGGATATAATATATTCTTTCTCACACTCGAGCCCAAAAATATCATAAAAATCAATATTTTTTAAATCATATATCATATTAATTGATATACATGTTTCATTTCTGGTTCATTTTGCGATGACCGACGTCGATTAAAATTGTAAAATTGATCATGTAAGTTAGTCTTTTTTGGATTTTGATCTTATATATAATTTATCGAAGTTTGGTTTCTATTTATTAAATTACATTTTTTTCTTCAAATTATTGATTCTTTTTTAATGGAAACTACTCAAACTAACAAAAGTTGCTTACTTTAAATCGGAACTCACTTGTCATGACTTGATCAAGGATGATGATGTTGAATCGTAAAATTTGGCAAATTAAAATATGTCATCAAATCTTTAACATCAACTCCTTCGCGTTCTTAGTTAAAATTCGGACTCCGACCCAAGCTCAAACATGGGCAGCAGCTAGCCTCTCATAATTGTGATGGAGTATTAATTTCCTAGCCTAATACTTCAAGAAAATTGTGCTCGATTTGGAAGTCGTACTTAACATGCATACCCCTTTTGAACCTTTGTTATGCATGCTCAATAGCGCCATGATAGATTAATTCAAATCTTAGCGCGTGTTTGGTTGGGTCACCGAATATGTCAATGCCTTTGGTTTGATCTATACTCCTGATGCATTTTATACAAAATATTCGTATGAACTTCTGAATTTTAAAAAAACGATGAGCCTCGTATCGTTTGTTTTCAATTCAGATGTTCATATGGAATTTTTTATAAAGTCCATCAAGTGTATAGCATTCTTGATGTATCATAAAATGATCAATGTCTTTGTGAATGATGGTTGGGTTGCTCAAAACCAACTATGGAAGATGATTTTTTAAATTTAATTTAACATAATTTCGTTCTAAATTGGAGCTAGGAAGAACTGTTCTTTGGATTGGTAAGCTTGGTGGTTGCTTTTTTTTTTAGCAATTTATTAATTTTTTCTATTATTATTATATGCATTATTACTATATTTATTGATTTTTATTATCATTATATTTTTTGTCGTCGTCGTCGTCGTCGTCGTCATCATCATCATCATCATCATCATCATTATTATTATTATTATTATTATTTTTTTTTATTATTATTATTATTATTATCCACATGCAACACATAATATTTTTATATTACATTACATATTTTTGTTGTTTTTGTTAATGTCATCGTCATTATTATTGGAACTTAGTATCCAAGTAGACTATTTATTATCAATTATGATGTCACGTAGATATCTTTCATTATCAAGTAAGAAATTTATGTCACCAATGGTTTCATCCGAAAATTATCAAAATCGAGAAAAATGAAAGTTGGTACATGATGACCAAAAAACATTTTTTTTGGTACGTAAATGACGAAATTTCATTTTAATCATGACAAAAACTTGTGAGACATATATCTTATTTGGGTCATCTATGAAAAATTATTACTTTTTATGATAAGAGCATTACTTTTTATTGTGAATATCGGTAGGGTTGACTCGTCTCACAGATAAAGATTCGTGAGATCGTCTCACAAGAGACCTACTCTTTTTATCATTACCTCATATGCTTATACAAAATAAATAAACAGAAACTTTACCAATCGCTCGTTAGCCTTTTGTTTTCGTATTCCAATACGACGTTGTGATATGTACTTACAAATAATAAATGCAATAAAAGGGGGCAAAAATTTCGACTGAAGCTGAAGGAATACAAAGATTCTTTTGAAATTGGGTTGCCATCGGTTTTTAATTATGGGATGCGATGTCTCTCAAGAAAAACCTGGTTCTTGTAGTAATAGCACTGCAAAACACTAGAAAATCGAACGCAAGGTGTTCATTATCATTCTTCATGGTCATGAAAAGAAAAATGAGAGAAAATTATGTAAATTTGTATGCTGCAAAATGAATTCTAAAGAATCCTCACCACCCATATGCCTTAGCCACCAGTACTACAATAAAAACGTTAAAAGACGCCGGATTTTACATGTTGTCTTGATGTCTGAGAAACTGTTATTAAAAGTAGTGTGTTATAATAATAATAACAATAATCAGCCTTCATGGTTAAATATCTTTTAGAATGTCCATAGTAATAAGAACTACTTCCACTAGCACTTCATCTGAAAAAAAAAATAAAAAAGAAAATAGATCAGCCCTAATGGTCAAATATCATTAGTACTCCAATATGCATATCGAAAAAGTAGTTCTATATCCAAACATTGAAGTTATAATATTTCCATAAAGTACAAGACTCCTATCGAAGAGATTGGAATCATTGACACATGAGGAAGAAGAAGGATGAATCCAACATTTCTTCAAAACATGCTCCCATTTTAAAAAAAAAAAAAACGGAAGAAGAACAACTACATGAAATATATGTTCAGGAATCAAGATCGATATTGTTTAAAAATATTAACAAATTAATAATATATAACTATAATATTATAAATGAAGAAAATATTGATAATCCTTCTGATGAAGAAATTAATAAAATGGGCAGATAAACCTACTCAAACCAAATATTATTATGATAGACCTACTCTCATGGATGTTCTTTTTGAAGAACATGAATATATATTTTCTAATAGTTATAATGGAAAAAGTATTTATGAATGAAATATTAATGGTTTTAGTGATAAACAATTTTATAATACTGCTCACAAAATGCTTATGTATAGTACTGTATGTAAAACTTCATGAAATAATGATAAAAATATTGTTAAGATAATTATAGCAAGATTTACTGGTCAACTTAAAGGTTGGTGAGATAATTATCTAAGTCAATCTCATAAAGATGATATTGTAAACTCAATAAAAACTGAGAATAATACGCATTTAGAAAACTCAGTTTGTTTTCTTATCATGACAATAATTGAATATTTTACTGGTAGATTCACAGATAATAGTGAAAAATACATATTTTATTAAATAATCTAAAATGTATAATATAATTTTTAAATAAATATAATATTATTTTAAAAAATAATTAATAAAATATAAAATAAACTTAAAAATAAAAGACATACACATAATTGAATTAAGAGCAATCAATAATTCGTGTATTAAATTACTATTAATAATATTAAAGCACTAATATTTTAATTTTAATTCTAAAACAGGACAAAAAACAACCACGATGGAATAGATCTCCAGGATCTTCTAGAGGTTTCGTATTTCTTCTGCCATGGATAAATCTCTCCGGAACTTTCTACAAATTTCGAATCCCCAAAGAATTTCCCCTATAAAAATGTCTGCTACTTTAATCGATTCAACCAAGAAACAAACATTTTTGCATTCGAATCCAAAATCAAAATCATTTCAGTTGTCAAATGGATGGTCCGTTCCGATCATGGTACGAAAAACCCACCCAGCAACGTCGATCGTATTCCTATAATCCTTCTCTCTTTGGAGTGCCCGTTTACCCGGTTGATCCGACCCGACAAGCTCGCCACTCGGCCTATGCTGATAGGCAACCGCCGGTGGAGAAGAAACCAGGTCGGAAAGTTGTTCAGATTCCTGTTCATTTTTTTGGAGCTGATTCCGATCGACGCTCGGAGTCTGCTCTGAGAATTCAGAAGGTATTCAGGGGATTTTTCGTCAGGAAGAGCGTTAGGAAGATCAAGGAGATCAAAGCCCAGGTTGATGAGATTGAGGCTAGGCTGTTGAGAGATGAGGTGGTGGAGATGATCAGGGGAAATGAGAGGGAAAGGCTGAGAGTGAGCGAGAGTTTGATGAATTTGCTGCTCAGGTTGGATGGAATCCGGGGAATCGATTTGGGGATTAGGGTGTGCAGGAAGGGCGTGGCGAGAAAGGCGATCGCTTTGCAGGAAAAGATCGATGCTATCTGTGCCCCTGATTCTGAAGGAAACGTTGATGACAAGGTGGAAACTGGAAGTCAAGAGCTAGAAGATGGGGTCCCTGCATCAGGATTCGTTGGGATTGAGCTCTCTCCTGAGAATGGTGTAGCAGCAGAACTTGAAGGGTCTCGATTTGAAGAAAATTCTAATGGCTTTGAACAAATTCTGGATGATTCGGGAGAGGAATCGAAGGGATGGAATGGTGCGCTACTAGAATGTGAGAAGATGGAAATTGAGAGGGATTCTGTTCTCACTGAGGAATTGGATGTTGTGGTTGCTTCCGAGGTCATGAACCCCAGTGAAGAGACTCATGTTGAGACGGAGACGGAGACTTGGGTCGATGTCGATGTCGATGAAGACAATGTGGACGGTGTGAAAGAGATGTTGGTCCAGTATAATGGGAAGGATATGGTCAATGGAGAAGGAAAGGAGGATGAAGCTATTGGAAATTGTGAGTTTCTGGCAAACTCTGGTGTTCCGGTTGCTTCTGTGGTTGAAGCGACTCCAGAAACTTGTCCTGTAGATGAAGGTGATGCAGAGATTGTGAAAGAAATGTTGGCCCATTCTGATGATTTCGAAGAAAAATTGTGTGATTTGAGCGAGGAGTCGAAGGACAGGGACACTCTCCAAGTAGAAGACGAGACAATGGAATTCGAAAGAGAGCATTTGGATGCGGAGAGCGTTGATGTGGTGAAAGCTTGTCAAGAGACGCAAGGTGTGAAGGAAACTCCCGAGGATCTCAATAAGAGGAAATGTGAGTTGCTCGAGCAAATGATGGAGGAGAATAAGAAAATGATGCTTATGATGACTCAGTTGTATGAGCGAAACGAGAGACAGTTGCAGATGCTCGATGCATTAACAAACAGGGTGGACTTTTTGGAGAAGGCATACTTGTGTGACAAGCTCAGGAACAGAAGGAAGAAAATGAAGAAGAACAAGTGTGCTGTAACTTGTATAGAGGACTAGAGCTTGTATTTCGTTGTGATATTTTTGTCACGTCCGAAAATCCGTCCACGACTGTATGCATGAAAAATTTTAAATTTGCTAATTTATTTTATTTAAATGATTTTTAAGGATTTATATGTTTATTTTAAGCAAATTGAAATGTTTTCTCGAGTTTTAGTTTTTCAGATGAATATTCGATGTCGAATCGGGAAAAGGAGACGAGAGACGTTTAAGGTGCCAAAATTTAATGTTATATTTTATTTTAAACCAATGAAATTAGTTATTTTAAGCGATTCACGAATTTTAAATGATTTTATTTTAAACCAAAGAAATTAGTTATTTTAAATGATTCACGAATTTTAGTATTTAAAAGTCTAATTTAATTTATTAGACGGTATATAAGATTTTAAGCGTTCAAAAGTATAGATTTTGTAGGGTGTATTCAACGATGAGATTTAATGACTTTCAATGACTTTTTTAAAATATAGATTTTCGTGGATTTTGTAAATTTTATAGAATCTCACATATTTGTAAACATAATTCCAAATACTCTTGTAGAGTTTTTGCAAAATTTTTGTATACATTTGCAAATTTTTTTTATTAATTGTACACATTTTGTACTTTTATAAATAAATAATTTTTTTAAATTTCTTTGAGCTAGTAATTATTTGATATAAATAATATCTTCACTTTGAAATAAATTTTATAATATTTAACAAAATCAAAATTTTAATTTTATGTCTATTCAATATGCATAATTAATTAATCAATAAAATTTTAATTTATAAGCATATATAAAAATTTGNATAAATTTTAAGCAATCTTTATGAAAAAATCTAAGGTTCGTTATTATCAATATGATCAATGTCACTCCACATTTGATTTACTATAGCATCCCTCCATGCACTTGCTCGTTGTTATTCTTGAGTGTCAAATATTTGATCGAAATTTTTATCTTCGTAAATTGGTTTCGATGAAGGTTGTGGAACTTCATTATCTGGTTCAACTAGAAATTCATCAGATCAACACTTCTTTTGAAGAAAATTACGCAATCCGGCAAAAGACAATACAAGCTCCGCCTGTGTTGTATATGGAAATGGAGGAAGATTTTTGAATATTTTGAATCGCGATTTAAATATACCAAATATCATTTCAATGACGTTTCTCAAAGAAGAATGATGAAGATTGAACAACTCTTTTGCATCTTCAGGGTGACGACCTTGGCCAGTGAATTCTTGTAGATGATAACGAACACCTCTAAAAAGAGCCAAAAATTGGCGTTGATTTGCATATCCACATACCACAATCCACTAAAAAAAATTTACCTATCGAACTTTATTTGTAGAATCAAGTAACCAATGGATAACATATATAACCTTGGAAAATTATAAAATTTTTAAATAAGTAACATATAGAACAAAAAAAATACTTTATGGCACCTTAAGCCCGTTATTTCTCGATAAAGCATCTGTCAATATGTTTGAATCATAGGCATATTCCTCTCATGTGCTCTTGGAAAATTATATAATGCATCTTCAATGTTTCTCCTCTCCAACCAGTCAGTTGTGTAACAAATCATCTTCATTACAAATTTCTAAATGATATAAATTTAAAATCGTTTATAAAATCCATTCCAAATAATTTTAATTTAATATAATCTGTAATTTTTTTACACAAAATATCAAGATTTACTACTAATTAATAAGCACATAACGTGTGCAGATTACTAATATTTATAAAATATGTCCGTGTTGATGATTTAAGAGTTTTTTTTTTCAAAAAAATTATTTAGGTATTAGCATCCATACTATTGGGGATCGATATAGAGTTTAGAGAGGGTGAATAAACTCTTTTCTTTGTTGGATGTTTTTGCAAAGGGTGCTAGAATCCTGTTAGAGATTATAGCTTATCTTGTTCGAATGTAGATCCAGCAGATCACAATAATAAGTGCGGAAACGATCCGATGGAGTACGGTGAAATACAATAAAACAGTAGGCAGTAGAACGGTAGTTGTTTTTGAAAGTTCGAAGATAAAATCTTCTACATTACCCCTTCTTCTGTTTCCAGAAGATATCACTAAAAGACTTTGGTTATTACAGTACAACACTTGTACACACCTACTACAGTAGGGCTTATCCTTTGCCTACTGAAACTCTTAGTTTCTTAACACAATGTAAATGAATACAACAAAGTTCTGGAAAAGACTTTTTTTCAGTTTACAAACTCTTCTCAATAAGATATAGTAAAGTGTTTAGCTTGAAGAGATTACGAAACAGCAGCACAATATGATCTCAGAAGATCGGATATTGATAATAAGGCGTGTGCTGTTTTCTGCATGTTGAGCTAGAAGATAAGTAGTAGTTTATGATATCTCAAACTCACGTTGGAATAATCGTTGTGTAGATAAAGATGATAGCATTTTTATATAGGGTTGAACCTCATATATATAGAAAGCTTGAGTCCAACGTCTATAATCAAAAATGGCTTCTGTGATTCCTGAGTAAGATCAGCTTTAATACCTAAAACGGGTCCTGCAGAAAGCTTCAAAACAATCAGTCTTGTTTCATACTAAAATTAGTAAGGAGCATTAAATGTCTTTGTACAGCATTAATGGTACAATTAATACTAGTACTAGGTAAAGTAACGGTAACATTTAAGACTGTAACAATTCAAACAAAAGACGTTAATTTACTTCTGTTTAAGCTAAGTTCTGCTTTTAAAAGATACGTTCTGCTTCTGGTTTACTAAGCTGATAAGTACTCGAAAGTACTGCTTTGTTAACGCAATACGAGAGCTTCTGCTTTTATACTGTCTTCTGATTAACGTTATCACGACCTACTGGTTTTAAATCTCATCACCACAATTAAATTAAGTCTAACAATTTCCCCCTTTGTGGTGATGCCAAAACCTAGATGTTAGTACCGATGAAGAACAAAAGTTGAAACCAAAAAAACAAATAACAATTATCACCGAATAAACGATACGTGAATAAATAGTAAATCAGAGTTCAAAAGAGTTTAATCATCAGTCCCGATGTCTCTGAACATCGTTTCCTCGTCCTAAGGATCTTGATTTCTGTAAGAGGATTCTGCGTGATGTCCTCCAGTTCTGCCTTCTGCTTCCCCAATTTTGGCATCATTGGCTTGAACTTGAGTGAGTAAGTCATCCACTCGGCCAGTAAGAGTAAGAATGCCATTATTCAGCATCTCCAAAAAAGGTGCTTGATTCGAAACTCTTTCATTAAGATCATGAATAGATTGAGATTGAGACTCAATCTTGGCATCAATAGTGTCAAGTCTCGAATCCATAGCTTCTACTCTGGTGGAGACTGAGCGAATATTTGACTCATGATCAGAGACAGTTCGAATGATATCAGCCTGACCAATCAAGATTTTAGCCTGATTTTCGAGAACATTTTTTCTGAGAATGCTGGTTTCTGCATTTAGCTTGGCCAACGATTCTGCCGTGCGAGTAACTTCTTTCGATATGCGTTCATGGAAGAATGTTGTGGCACTGACCTCACCAGCATGCTCAAAAGACAATTGCTTTACTATCTCGGAAAGACTGTTCACATTCCTTCTCAGAATTTCTATCTCAAACTCAAGATCAAACGTTGCTTCTTCTGGTGAAGTGGTTCTTTCGATCATACATTGTCTGATCTCTTCAAGATGAGCAATATGAGCAGGTGATCTTGAAGGAAGAATAATCAAAGCAGTAGAAGGTGCATCTTCTGGTGGAGCAGTAGATCCTTCAGGAGCTGCACTCTTTACTGGTCGGACGACTTTAGTGGTTTCCAGTTGCTCAGCAGCTGGAATAGATTCAGATGGAATGTTCAAAATAGCTTTCATTTCCGCTTGATGTTCAGCAGAAAATATCTCCAAATTTGGCAGTGATTGAGATGGAGCAGCATCTGATTCTGCCATAGGTTGGTCTGCTGGTTGAGCTTCTGGTTTGACCACATCATCAGCCTGAGCTGTTTCGTAGAAGCAGCAAGAACAATAGATTGAATGACTTCATCAACTGAATCCAATTCACAAACAGAAATCAGAGAAGAAAACTGAGTAGGCACCGTCAAGGATGCAGGAGTAATGGAGACCTTAGCTTTTGAAGGATCTGTGGTCCTTTCCTCAACTGGCTTATTCTGAAGAAATTCTTGGATGAAGCCTACTTGATACTGCAGAGGATCTTCGAAAGCATGTTCTTGAGCAAAAAGTTGCTCATTCATCAATTTCAGTCGATCAGTCAAAATATGAATTACATCCTGGTCTTGAGGAGCAGTAGAATTCATAACATCAAAATTTGATTTTAAAGTCTTCAGAACAGAATCCAGTTGCTGACACTTAAGCTGTTCAAGGATGTAATTTCTTCTGTTCATTGCCGCAATCACATTAATGGTCTTAGCAGAATCAAAGACCTTCTTTTCATTCTTCACCATTTTAGCATAAACACCTGGTGTTTTCAAATGAGTGATTGGGTGGAAAACTCGAACCTTCAACAAATCATCAAAAAAGAGAATGTCCTCACTGGCAGATTTTTCAATCTCCTCTATGTGAAGATTAATAGCAGTGTTAACGGATGACTTGGCGCCATGAGCTTGCGGTTCTTCAACAAGTTTTCCTTTGCCTTTATCTGAAGATGAGGTAGGCAGCACGGGTCTGAATGCAGAAGACCCTGCAGAAGTTTCTCTAATAACGACTCCAGATGAGGGTCTGAAAACCGGAACAGAAGTTGAGGTGGTTGCAGTAGAGATGGCTGCTGGTTTAGAGACGGGGAGAGATTCTGGTTGAGATGATGTAGCTTCTGAAAACACTTGTCTCAAAGGGACAATGTCTAAATC
This sequence comes from Primulina huaijiensis, assembly GCF_012295235.1. Classification (NCBI taxonomy): domain Eukaryota; kingdom Viridiplantae; phylum Streptophyta; class Magnoliopsida; order Lamiales; family Gesneriaceae; genus Primulina; species Primulina huaijiensis. The sequence goes on from NC_133320.1 coordinate 6,162,354, forward strand.
AGCAACGGCTGCTATTTTCTTGAGGCGGAGAACTATGCAAGCCTTCTTCTTGCTAGGGGTGGTAGGGAGTGATGCTTTGGTTGGAGCAGCAGACTCCTCAGATACTGATTTATCTGAATCAGTGGAGACAACCACTCTTTTCCTCTTGATTTTCTTTTGAGGTCCTTGAGCCTTAGTATGAGCATCGCCAATCTCTTTCTTCAAAGCAACAAATTCAGCCATAGTTTGCTTTGGTCTCAAAGCAAGTACATTGTCAGCATCGGCCATTGTTATATAAGAAGCATCATGTTCAGAAGTGTGAAGAAAACCAGCATCTTTTAACATTGTGCTGATCTGAACAGCAAAACCAGTACCCTTTCTCACAACCATATCCTTCATGATTCTAAACAAAAATCGACTCAGTCCACCTTAAAGTCAGAAGTGATAGCTACCATCACTTGAAATTTTTCTTTGGTCAGCTTATCAAACGTACCAGCTCTGACCAGAAGTGCTTTTGCCACAATATCAGCAAGCACTTGATATTCCATTTTTAGAAGCTTCTTGAAGCAAGAAGGAGAGAGTTCTTCTCCAGAAGATGAGAAAGTGAGGAGGGCAGAAGACATCTCCTCTTTAGAAATATCAGAAAAGTCAGAGGTACTTGATAATGGGAGAAGGAAAGTCGATCCCAATAGTGCAGCATCGATGGAGATGGATGCACCTCCCTGGGAATAAATGATTTTCTCATCCTCGACGGTTGCTTTAGCATAGAAATCTAATAGAGTAGTCTTGTAGATGATGGCATGTGATTCCAAAAAACCTTCGGAGACCAGATTTTTCAGTTGCTTTGAACATCTTAACAAGATTCTCGCCTTTGATGGTCAAAACCGATGCAAAGTTAACTTGATAAGAATTTAGTGTATAAGCTCCAGCCATTTCTGCAAATAAGATGAATTCGAAGCAGATTCTGTAGTGGAGATGAATGCAAGAGAAAGCAGTAGCTACTAAGCAAAAGTCTGGAATCGTAAAAGTGAAATGAGATAGAAGATACGGTTAATATTCAAAATGTACAGCCGTCAGTGAAACATAAGGACATGTGTCAATATGTTCGCGGTTGAGTTTTTGAAAAGTTAAAAGATGAGTGTCAGAAACGCCAAAATTTTAAAATATACTAAAAGAGGCGGGCTGTCCAAGCGGTTACTAAAGAAAATCAGAAGATGATTTGTCGTTTTATGATAATATCTACTGAAATTCATAAAGTACTGAAATATATCCAGCACTGTGATAAAAAACAGTAGACACATTGTTTTATAGAAAAGACAAACCTCCTTCTACTTCTGAAAAAACGCGGAAATATTAGTCAGAATAAAATAATGTTCCCCCTAAATTAATGCAACTGATAAATACAAAGATTCGAGATCTGAGGGAAGACAGGTGGCTCTTGATATTCGTGCAGGAGGTGAACAGTTTAGGCGTCTCTTCAGATTCCCATAGGCTCTATACAAATACCTGAAAGCTTACAAACTAAGTCATTTACACATTTATTAAATCAAAACAAATGAATGGTGTGAAAGCATTCTCTCGGAGTCTTCTCCAGAGTCGGATTCAGCAGATGAGTTTCAGAGACAACTTCCAGCTTCTCGTAAGAAGATGTTTGAAGACATCCTTTTCCAAGAGATGAAGACTTGGAAGAAATTCATCGACCTGTAACTCGAGTATTTTTTTGACAGTATGAAGAATCATCATGTTCACAAACCACGACCATATATGACATAGATGCAAAGTCATGAAAAAAATGTTGCATGCTACATCAATGGTTTATTTGAATTTAGTAGATTACCTTGATGATTTAAATCAGTTAGACGTTGACATGTGCTAGTATTCCCTTGCTCAAAATTTGATGTCATTGTTTGATAAGATAATGTCTGTATACGACACACTTGTCCAACCGTAGTTGCGGTGATTCATGGCATTAAAAGTGAACGTTAAATAATTAATTATTCGGTTGTTCAAATTATTAGATATGAAAAATATTTAAATTATGATGTTAAATAAATAAAATATAATAATTTTATTTATTACATGTGGATGTAGTATCAAATTTTGTCTTGCATATCGTATAATATAATATATATATATATATATATATATAAAAAAGAAATGTTTAAAATCGTTTAACTTCAAACAGTGCAAATGAAATATACCACCTTGATTTGAAGAAGTTTCCATTATTGCATGTGTTGTGGTAATCGTAGCCAAATTGTTGTAGAGGGGAACTAAAAAATGTATAAGAGCATTAAATGCTTGAATTAGAATAAATAAATAAATTTCTGAAATAATAATATATAAATAAGAATGGGTGATTGAGTTATTTAAAATTAAAAGTACCAAAAATGAAAATAATGATTGATAAATAGGAAGCAATACATATTTTATGTAACATACAATTCAAATATGTAGTAACATCTGACATTTCAAAGTTGGATTCATCAGAATTTGTAGCATGTGCACTTCTATTTATACGTCTATAGTAGTCTGACCGACGTCTGGCTAGATTTTTTTGTCGTTCATCTTGTGTCATTAATTGTCTTTGTGCTCGTCGTCGCGCTGTGTTTAATTGACGCATTTCATTGTCATCGCGATTGGTATGAGTAGTAGCCCGTGTAGGAGGAGAAGACATTAAAGCTAAATATTATTTAAATCTGTGACAATATTTAGAATACAACTCTTAAATATTGGTCTCGACATGTTTAAGTTCCAATAATTCAAGAAATGCAATAACATATTCACCAAAAACATGAATATATCAGCATTACATCGATATACATTGAAGAAAGTTGATGGTAGAAGATGGTAAAATGATTTAATTGGATAAACTATTGTGGAAACATGAATAAGATTTGAGATGAGAGGTTAGTCTCAGACAAATCATATTTTTTTAATTCAAATTACATTTTTTTTAAAAAAATGTAAAAAATACAATAAGTCTCAAATATTATATCATCATAATACTATACAAAAAAATGTAAAAAATACAATAAGTCTCAAATATTATATCATCATAATACTATACATTATTTTGTTACAACATGAGAATGTTAGCAGCGAAAACAACGTTGGGAAGGAACATGAAAATCATGTACCAAATGATACACGGATGCCGTGTGCTACACATTTCAAACAATATACACAAAGTAAAACACCAAAGTGAAAGCAAAAGAAGAAAAACATACAGATACAATGCCTTTTTGTAAGAAGGAACCTTCGGCTTGAAAAAAAAAAAAGCGCACCTTACATACAGTACAACTATTAGCATTGATTAGCTAAATATATATATAAATCAGTTATAGCAGTATATCACCAAAAAGAAGAAGTAAAGATCACCAACCTTATTTCGGAAGCTTTAATAAAATTAAAAAAAAAAAAACATAATGACAACATTATATTCTAGATCCAAATCAAAATTTGACAAAATCAGTTTAAAATTAAATGAAGGTCGTGGTTGTCTAACATTTTGTAAATGAAAAATCTCACACATCTCATACCTCAAAACAAAACACCAAAAAACAAATGAAATCATTATATTAGCGTAGTAGTATTTTTTTGTTGAATATTACATTCATGTATTGAGAAGGCATCAAGGAACATTGAGTTACGAATCCAAACCAAAATTGTGGCAAAATAACAAAGGAATAAAATTTATAATGTGTGAATGTTGAAGCCCGTATCTCATTCCCAAAGTGAAAAAGAACAAAAACTTTACATTATTTGACAAAATTGCTTGAAAACCAAAAAGATAATTATGATATTATTTATAACTTGTTTCAAGCTTGCTTTTTTTTTTTGAAATTTTGTAAAATTTCAAAGGGAACGATGATTCTACAACTTCTCATATATTTTTATTTAATTCAATTATTTTTGTGTCAACTGGTGCAAACTTTGCATAACATAAAAAACCATAATCATATATACAACGAGAAACCTTGTACAACATCAATAAATTAAATAGATATAATACCAAAATGGATGAATTGCAAGGAAGACGCTTCTTTTGCAAACCATTTGCATTTAAACCCATAAACCTAAACAAAATTAATAACAATAAAGGAAATAAAAAAGTGAGTAGATAACCATTACCTTTCAGGACCGTCGCATAAGTTTTTTCTCTCCTGCGTTTCCTTTACGATGATTTATGAATACAAAATATAACAATTAGATGTTTTTAGTTTCAACCGATAATTTTCATCAAAGAGAAGGTGAAAAGGAAAAACCGTGTGACTTGGGCAAAATAGGATACAATTTTTCGTGAATTTTCGATGAATCAAACCTTTCGCTTTGTTGCCGAAATCTGAGAATAGATTGTGTCCCTTGCTCATCGTTTTGTCCTAATTTTGTATTTGCGTTGTCGAATTCAGACACATCAAAAACTGAATTCGTGTTTTATCGGATTCAATTTGGTTCCAAGAAGAATAAGAGAAGCACAATTTTACAACCACCTATTACCGATCTGGCTCGTAAAATAATTCGTACATCGAAACCAACAACAACGGTAGAGATCGAGGGCAAAGATTCACAAACTAACCTGTTTCAGTAACTGAGCGTGATGGAAATTTGGAAAAGAAATCATGGGTTGAGTAGAAAAGAGAAAATATGTGAGTATCACAAACTTATATGCTTCAGTATCTGTTTAATATTTCAGGCTTGTAAGCATGCGTAAGATATCAATAAATCTCATGATAATCTTCATTAGTATCACGTAAATCCATCGAAGCACCACACCCTTAAGCACATGTAAATATGCCAAACACAGAAATGAAGAAAGATATGCATAATACTTTATTTGTTAAAAAATCTATTTTTGATTAAAACTAACCTTCAAGACAACCTTGTTGAATGAAAAACCATGAGTAAAAAGGAATTTTGGAACAAACAGAGCAAGTAAATCATATGAACTTCACGACCTACATATCAAGAAACACAGAAAATAGACATTTTTTAACAACATTGATTTGTTTTTATTGTTGGGGGTGCAGATATGAGGGATGAATACATGAACTGATGCCCCAACCTCTAATGAAGTCTACACCATTTTTATATTACTTGAATTAACATGTGTACCCCAAATTCAAGAGCCTTAATGATGTAGAAGGCATCAAAATGAGAAGTAACACCCACGAAACATTCAAGAAATGCAACAATCTACAAAAAAAAAAAAAAAAAAAAAAAAAAAAAAAANGTACATTAAATAAGAAAAAAATGACTGAAAAAAGTTATCATGTAGGATACAATATTATTTTGTTTACAATGAAGCTGGAAAAACGATAATTATATCATTGAAACAAACGAAAAACATCAACATAACACAAACCAAAATAGTTGAATATTTAAGGTTATGCAAATACATACTGTTATTCAATTAAATATCTGCTTTAATGTCACAAATCACAAGTGTAATGTATCGTCATAAAAATACCACAATTTTAGAGATCTCATTCGCAAGTTATTAAATCAAGTGGTGACGTTATGCATGAGTTAGAAAAGGTTGGTTATGTCCATTGAACTCTAGTGATCTCTCTGTATAATGATGAAGTATTGTAATTTAATGATACGTTTCGATTCAAAAATACAATGAGACCCCATTTTGAGAGCATCAAACTACAAAAATTAAAAATCATATATTAAAATCATATAGAAAACTCAGTTTATTTTTTTATCATGACAATAATTAAATATTTTACCGATAGATTCACAGATAATTATGAAAAATACATACTTTATTAAATAATCTAAAATGTATAATATAATTTTTAAATAAATATAATATTATTTTAAAAAATAATTAATAAAATATAAAATAAACTTAAAAATAAAAGACATACACATAATTGAATTAAAAACAATCAATAATTCGTGTATTAAATTACTATTAATAATATTAAAGCACTAATATTTTAATTCTGAAACAGGGGGAAAAAAACCACCACGATGGAATAGATCTCCAGGATCTTCTAGAGGTTTCGTATTTCTTCTGCCATGGATAAATCTCTCCGGAACTTTCTACAAATTTCGAATCCCCAAAGAATTTCCCCTATAAAAATGTCTGCTACTTTAATCGATTCAACCAAGAAACAAACATTTTTGCATTCGAATCCAAAATCAAAATCATTTCAGTTGTCAAATGGATGGTCCGTTCCGATCATGGTACGAAAAACCCACCCAGCAACGTCGAACGTATTCCTATAATCCTTCTCTCTTTGGAGTGCCCGTTTACCCGGTTGATCCGACCCAACAAGCTCGCCGCTCGGCCTATGCTGATAGGCAACCGCCGGTGGAGAAGAAACCAGGTCGGAAAGTTGTTCAGATTCCTGTTCATTTTTTTGGAGCTGATTCTGATCGACGCTCGGAGTCTGCTCTGAGAATTCAGAAGGTATTCAGGGGATTTTTCGTCAGGAAGAACGTAAGGAAGATCAAGGAGATCAAAGCCCAAGTTGATGAGATTGAGGCTAGGCTGTTGAGAGATGAGGTGGTGGAGATGATCAGGGGAAATGAGAGGGAAAGGCTGAGAATGAGCGAGAGTTTGATGAATTTGCTGCTCAGGTTGGATGGAATCCGGGGAATCGATTTGGGGATTAGGGTGTGCAGGAAGGGCGTGACGAGAAAGGCGATCGCTTTGCAGGAAAAGATCGATGCTATCTGTGCCCCTGATTCTGAAGGAAACGTTGATGACAAGGTGGAAACTGGAAGTCAAGAGCTAGAAGATGGGGTCCCTGCATCAGGATTCGTTGGGATTGAGCTTTCTCCTGAAAATGGTGTAGCAGCAGAACTCGAAGGGTCTCGACTTGAAGAAAATTCTCATGGCTTTGAACAAATTCTGGATGATTCAGGAGAGGAATTGAATGGTGCGCTACTAGAATGTGAGAAGATGGAAATTGAGAGGGATTCTGTTCTCACTGAGGAATTGGATGTTGTGGTTGCTTCCGAGGTCATGAACCCCAGTGAAGAGACTCATGTTGAGACGGAGACGGAGACTTGGGTCGATGTCGATGTCGATGAAGACAATGTGGACGGTGTGAAAGAGATGTTGGTCCAGTATAATGGGAAGGATATGGTCAATGGAGAAGGAAAGGAGGATGAAGCTATTGGAAATTGTGAGTTTCTGGCAAACTCTGGTGTTCCGGTTGCTTCTGTGGTTGAAGCGACTCCAGAAACTTGTCCTGTAGATGAAGGTGATGCAGAGATTGTGAAAGAAATGTTGGCCCATTCTGATGATTTCGAAGAAAAATTGTGTGATTTGAGCGAGGAATCGAAGGACAGGGACACTCTCCAAGTAGAAGACGAGACAATTGAAGTCGAAAGAGAGCATTTGGATGCGGAGAGCGTTGATGTGGTAAAAGCTTGTCAAGAGACGCAAGGTGTGAAGGAAACTCCCGAGGATCTCAATAAGAGGAAATGTGAGTTGCTCGAGCAAATGATGGAGGAGAATAAGAAAATGATGCTTATGATGACTCAGTTGTATGAGCGAAACGAGACGCAGTTGCAGATGCTCGATGCTTTAACAAACAGGGTGGACTTTTTGGAGAAGGCATACCTGTGTGACAAGCTCAGGAACAGAAGGAAGAAAATGAAGAAGAACAAGTGTGCTGTAACTTGTATAGAGGACTAGAGCTTGTATTTCGTTGTGATATTTTCTCCCTTTTTTTTTGTATCTGTACAAGCTTTTCAAGAGCTTGTATAGATGAAAGAAGAACAAGTGTGATTTTGCTATATTTTTGTAACGTCTGAAAATCAGTCCATGTCGTATATATGAAAAATTTTATATTTGCTAATTTATTTTATTTAAATGATTTTTAAAAGTTTATATGTTTATTTTAAGTAAATTGAAATGTTTTCTCGAATTTTAGCTTTTCAGATGAATATTCAATGTCGGACCGGAAAAAAAGAGATGAGAGAAGTTTAAGATACCAAAATTGAATGTTATATTTTATTTTAAACCAAAGAAATTAGTTATTTTAAATGATTCACGAATTTTAGCATTTAAAAGTCTAATTTAATTTATTAGGCGGTTTATAAGATTTTTAGCGTTCAAAAGTATAGACTTTGTGGGGTGTATTCAACGATAAGATTTAATGACTTTCAATGACTTTTTTAAAATATAGATTTTCGTAGATTTGGTAAATTTTATCGACTTTTATATAATCTCACAGATTTGTAAACAGAATTTCATGGATTTTTGTAGATTTTTTGCAAGATTTTTGTAAACATTTGCAAATTTTTTTTTTAATGGTACAAATTTTGTACTTTTATAAATAAATAATTTTTTAAATTTCTATAAGCTAGTAATTATTTGACATAAATAATATCTTCACTTTGAAATAAATTTTATAATGTAAATAAATTTAATTATTTAAAAAGTAAAGATGTTTAATATATGAAAAAAATCACAATTTAATTTAACAAAATGAAAATTTTAATTCTCTGTCTATTCAATATGCATAATTAATTAATCAATAAAACTTTAATTTATAAGTATANGTGGAAATTTCAAATAGAGGAGAAAACGCGTTTTTCTACGCGTCTTCACACTGACATGATGCTTTATAAATAGAGCTCCCACTTCATTCTGAAATCATCCCTTCTTTGAGTTTTCTCTCATCTTATAGTATTTGAGTACTTAGTTCTATAATATTTGTGAGGTGTTTTGTTCTCCTGTATTAAGAGAGTGTGTGTTCTCTTTCGAAACACAGTGAGTGAGTTGTACACCACAAAATATTATAGTGGAAATTATTTTCATCTTGCCCGTGGTTTTTACCCTAATAATTTTTAGGGGTTTTCCACGTAAATCTCGGTGTCCAGTTTATTCTTTATTTTCGGGTTTTATTATCTCTAATTCCGCAAGTGGGACCAACAAGTGGTATCAGAGCCTTGGTTTAAAATTTCTTAAAATTCTGAGTATGCTCTGTAGTTGCAGCCTAGACTGATCTTCCACATCAGAAAAGATTTTTTGAGATTTTTTATTGAAGGCGGGATTATTTTGTCCAGTCTACTAAAATTGTTGTAGACATAATGGCGGGAAGGTACGAGATAGCAAAGTTCAACGGAAGCAATTTTATGTTGTGGAAAATAAAGATACAAGCAGTTTTAAGAAAGGAGAATTGCTTGGCAGCTATTGGAGATAGACCGGTGGAGATTACAGATGATGGAAAGTGGAATGAGATGAATGACAATGCTCTTGCCAATCTACACTTGGCTATAGCAGACGAAGTTTTGTCAAGTATCCCTGAGATAAAAACAGCCAACGTTATCTGGGATACTCTGACAAAGATGTACGAGGTCAAGTCCCTACACAACATGATTTTCCTAAAGAGAAGGCTTTATACTCTTCGGATGGCGGAATCTTCATCGATGACCGACCATATCAACACACTGAATACTCTATTTGCCCAACTTACTTCCATAGGGCATAAAATAGGGGAAAATGAACATGCGGAGCTTCTACTTCAAAGTCTACCAGATTCATATGATCAACTTATCATCAACATAACCAACAATATTCTTATGGGCTTTCTAAGATTCGATGATGTCTTAACTGCGGTTCTCGGAGAAGAAAGTTGGCGCAAGAATAAGGAAGACAGGTTGGTAACCTCGAAGCAGGCAGAGGCTTTACAGATGATAAGAGGAAGATTTATGGACCGTGACTCCAGTGGGAGCCAAAGACGAGGTAGATCAAAGTCGAGAAGTGAGAAGAAAAATATTTACTGCTTTAAATGTGGCGGTAAAGGGCACTTCAAGAAAGAGTGTACGAGTATCGAGAAGAGTTCTCAAGGAAATGTGGCCAGTACTTCAGGCAGTGGTGAAATATTATTCAGCGAAGCAGCAACAGTTGCAGAAGGCAGACACAAATTTTGTGACACATGGATTATGGATTCAGGAGCGACGTGGCACATGACGTCTCGGAGAGAATGGTTTGATCATTATGAACCAGTCTCAGGAGGATCTGTATTCATGGGAAATGATCATGCCTTGGAAATCGCTGGGGTCGGTACTATCAAAATTAAAATGTTTGATGGCACCATTCGCACCATACAGGAGGTACGACATGTGAAAGGACTGATGAAAAATCTTTCGTCCTTGGGGTAATTAGATGACATCGGGTGCAAAACTCGTATCGAGAACGGGATCATGAAAATTGTGAAAGGCGCGCTTGTGGTTATGAAGGCGGAAAAGATTGCTGCAAATCTGTATGTACTTTTGGGAGAAACACACAAGGAGGCAGAACTAGCTGTTGCATCAAATGGTTCAGTAGAAGAATTGACAGTGTTATGGCATATAAAGCTCAGGCATATGTCAGAACGAGGGTTGAAAATTCTCTCAGAACGGAAGCTGCTGCCGGGACTTACAAAAGTGTCATTACCCTTTTGTGAGCATTGTGTTACCAGTAAACAACACAGATTAAAGTTTGACACTTCTACTGCCAGGGGCAAAAGCATATTGGAGCTGATTCATTCGGATGTTTGGCAAGCACCGGTTGTATCCCTAGGAGGAGCGAGATACTTTGTCTTGTTCATTGATGATTTCTCTAGGAGATGTTGGGTGTATCCAATCAAGAAGAAATCAGATGTTTTTCAGATCTTCAAAGATTTCAAAGCGCGGGTTGAACTTGATTCTGAGAAGAAAATCAAGTATCTGAGGACTGACAATGGAGGAGAATATACCAGTGACGAATTTGATGCATTTTGTCAACATGATGGCATCAAAAGACAATTCACAATAGCTTATACACCTCAACAGAATGGAGTGGCGGAGCGGATGAATAGAACCTTGTTGGACAAAACAAGAGCTATGTTGAGGACTGCGGGTCTAGAAAAGTCATTTTGGGCAGAAGCAGTCAAAACCTCTTGTTATATTATCAATCGTTGTCCTTCAGTAGCGATTGATCTGAAGACTCCAATGGAGATGTGGACTGGGAAGCCGACAGATTATTCTCATTTGCATACATTTGGAAGTCCTGTGTACGTTCTGTACAATGAGCAAAAAAGATCGAAGTTGGATTCGAAATCCAGAAAATGTACCTTCTTGGGTTATGCTGATGGAGTAAAGGGGTTTCGCTTGTGGGATCCTACTGTTCACAAGCTTGTCATCAGCAGGGATGTTATCTTCGAGGAAGATAAAGTAAAGGGAGACAAAGGCATACCGAATTCACAAACTACTATATTTCAGGTGGAAAATAAGGCGGATGAAGGTCAAAATTCTTGTGAAGCAGTACTAGAGCACGAAAAAACAAGAACATGTTGAGTCTGAAGTTTCCATTGTGAGGCAGTCAACTCGAGACAGAAGACCACCAGGTTGACTTTCAGATTATGTCACTGAAAGTAACATTGCATATTGTCTATTATCAGAGGATGGTGAGCCATCGAGTTTCCACGAAGCTACTCAAAGCTCGGAGGTATCCTTGTGGATGATAGCAATGCAAGAAGAATTGGAGGCATTAGACAGGAATAAAACTTGGGATCTTGTTACACTACCACGAGGAAGGAAAGCCATTGGAAACATATAGGTCTATAAGATCAAGCGTGATGGCAATAACCAAGTGGAGCGGTATCGTGCTAGATTGGTGGTAAAAGGGTATGCTCAGAAAGAAGGAATTGACTTCAATGAGATATTTTCTCCCGTGGCTCGGCTTACAACAGTCAGAGTGGTGCTGGCATTGTGTGCGGTGTTTGACCTACATCTAGAACAGCTAGATGTGAAAACGGCGTTTCTTCATGGAGATTTTGAAGAAGAAATCTATAGCTCCAACCAGAAGATTTTGCGGAAAAAGGCAAAGAGAACTTGGTCTGTAGGTTGAACAAATCTCTGTACGGTCTCAAACAGGCGCCGAGGTGTTGGTACAAGAGATTTGATTCCTATATCATGAGCCTTGGATACAACAGACTGAGTGCAGACCCTTGTACGTATTTCAAGAGGTCTGGTGATGATTATATTATTTTGCTGTTGTATGTGGACGACATGTTGGTAGCAGGCCCCAACAAAGATCATGTCCAAGGATTGAAGGCACAGTTGGCTAGAGAATTTGATATGAAAGACTTGGGACCAGCAAACAAGATTCTAGGGATGCAAGTTCACCGAGATAGAAGTAACAGAAAGATTTGGCTTTCCCAGAAAAATTATTTGAAGAAAGTCTTGCAACGCTTCAACATGCAAGATAGTAAGCCAATTTCGACCCCTCTTCCTGTTAACTTCAAGTTATCCTCCGAGATGTGTCCTAGCAGTGAAGCAGAGAGGATGGAGATGTCTCGAGTACCATATGCATCAGCAGTGGGAAGTTTGATGTTCGCCATGATCTGTACAAGACCGGACATTTCTCAAGCAGTGGGAGCAGTTAGTCGGTATATGGCGAATCCTAGATGAGAGCATTGGAGCACTGTTAAGAGGATCCTTAGATACATTAAGGGTACCTCGAATGCTGCATTATGTTATGGAGGATCGGATTTTACACTCAGGGGCTATGTCGATTCAGATTATGCTGGTGATCCTGATAAGAGGAAATCTACTACTGGTTATGTGTTTACACTTGAAGGAGGAGCAGTAAGCTGGGTTTCAAAACTGTAGACAGTTGTTGCGTTATCTACAACAGAGGCAGAATACATGGCAGCTACTCAAGGTTGCAAGGAGGCAATATGGATTAAAAGATTATTGGAGGAGATCGGGCATAAACAAAATAATGTTCCTTTGTTTTGTGATAGTCAAAGTGCATTGCACATCGCAAGGAATCCAGCCTTTCATTCCAGGACGAAACACATGGGAGTACAATTTCACTTTGTACGAGAAGTAGTAGAAGAAGGAAGCGTGGATATGCAGAAGATCCATACGAAGGATAACAGAGCTGATTTTTTGACCAAGCCAGTGAACACTGATAAGTTTGAGTGGTGTAGATCCTCAAGTGGCCTAGCGGAAACGTAAGCAGCATGTAATGGCAAGATTGAAAGGATGTGTGGAGATGTGTTTGATTCTCATTCAAATCTCCAAGTGGGAGAAATGTCGGCAAGAGTTTTCAATGAAGGTGGGGCCAGTCAAAGAAAGTGGTTGGCGGAAGCTTCGTGGAAATTTCAAATAGAGGAGAAACGCGTTTTTCTACTCGTCTTCACACTGACAGGGAGCTTTATAAATAGAGCTCCCCCCTTCATTCTGAAATCATCCCTTCTTCGAGTTTTCTCTCATCTTATAGCATTTGAGTGCTTAGTTCTATAATATTTTTGAGGTGTTTTGTTCTCCTGTATTAAGAGAGTGTGTGTTCTCTTCGGAAACACAGTGAGTGAGTTGTACACCACAAAATAGTATAGTGGAAATTCTTTTCATCTTGCCCGTGGTTTTTACCCTAATAATTTTTAGGGGTTTTCCATGTAAATCTCGGTGTCCAATTTATTTTTTATTTTCGGGTTTTATTATCTCAAATTCCGCAAGTGGGACCAACAATCCCTCCTTGCATTTCATTTTCTCGTTGTTGTTATTGAGTGTCAAATATTTGATCAAAGTTTTTATCTTCGTAAATTTGTTCTGATGAAGGTTGTGGAACTTCATTATCTGGTTCAACTAGAAATTCATCAGATCGACACTTATTCCGAAGAAAATTATGCAATCCGACACAAGCCAATACAAGCTCCGCATGTGTTATATATGGAAATGGAGGAAAAGTTTTGAATATTTTGAACCGCGATTTAGATATATCAAATATCCTCTCAATGAAGTTTCTCAAAGAAGAATGATGAAGATTGAACAACTCTTTTGCATATTCAGGGTGACGACCTTGGCCAGTGAATTCTAGGAGATGATAACGAACACCTCTAAAAAGAGCCAAAAATTGACGTCGATTTGCATATCCACATACCACAATCTACAAAAAAAAAATTTACCTATCGAACCTTATTTGTTGAATCAAGTAACCAATGGATAACATATAACCTTGAAAAATTACAAGATTTTTAAATAACATATAGAACAAAAAAATACTTTATGGCACTTTAAACCCGTTATTTCTCGATAAAGCATCTGTCAATATGTTTGAATCATAGGCATATCCCTCTCATGTGCTCTTGGACAATTATGTAATGCATCTTCAATGTTTCTCCTCTCCAACCAGTCAGTTGTGCAACAAATCATCTTCATTACAAATTTTTAAATGATATAAATTTAAAATAGTTTATAAAATCCATTCCAAATAATTTTAATTTAATATAATCTGTATTACTACTAATTCATAAGCACATAACGTGTGCAGATTACTAATATTTATAAAATATGTCCGTGTTGATGATTTAAGAGTTTTTTTTTCAAAAAAATTATTTAGGTGTTAGCATCCATACATAATAATTGACCTCTGAATGTCCCTCCACTACACTACTCATATTCTTATGGCAAAAACATAACAAAATAAAAGTTCAAATACAAAATTACGGAAAAAAAAATTACTCAAACATAAATATTATAATTTATGAAAAATTATTATCCAAATTTATGTAATCGATTTTTAAATTGTTGAATCATTGGTTTGAGAAAATACAGAAATCGAAACAGATTATTTTTTAAGAAACTGAAAGTTAGATGTACAGACTTCCCCATATCACATTATATGCAAAAATTTGGAGCACACACATAAACAGACAGAAACAAACAACGAATGAAATACAGAAATAGATATATTGAAATCATAATATGTTTTTGTAATCAAATCAATAATGATTCAAGAAAGGAATCACACTTCTGAAATTCGAGGAACCTTCGACTTGTCTTTAGAGAGGAGAAAAGAGCCGTCTTTGAACAAGGAAGAGAGATATATGAGTGAGAATGATATTTTGTTTGATTAAAAGTCTACCAAAATCTCTAGGGTGAGTAGAAGACAATTTTTGAGTTTTTAAAGTTGTACGTAAAGAATTATATTAGAATCATTGTAAATCTATGGAAATATTGGATACATATAGATTTTTATAAATTTTTAAAAAGTCAAGTTTGAATATCTTTAAACTTTTTAAGACTCTAGAAAAATCTAATTTGAATACCACTAAATTTTTATAAAGTTTATAAAAATCTATGTTCAATACCTCTAAACTTTTAAATTCTACAAAGTCAATGAAAGTAACTATATTTTCAAGATTGAATACACACCTCTTTGTAAATTAAGGATTTAATCCTTGAATTTGGCGTATAATATTTTATAATAAATTTTATGTCTTAATTAATTTATTTACTTAGTATTTAAGTAGATTCAGAATTTGTATATTTTAAGCAAAAATTTTCAAAAATAGAGAATCTTGATCTTTTAAGATAGGAGATTTAATTTTGTTTAAATTTGGATACTAGATCTTTTTAAATCAAAGAGGTGATATTTTAATTTATTTATCTAGTGTGTGTTTAAATTATTTATTAGTGTTTTATTCTACCTAAACAACTATGACTCACGCCTAACACATGTATTAGTGTTTTATTTAGTATTTTTTGCACCATCTTGGCTTCTATCAACAACGATCACACTACCACATGTATTCCTAAAGTTTTACGTGACTTTCGAGCAAGAAAAACAGCCGCAAACGTCGCTCCGATTAGCCTCCGTCTTTCCCATAATGATACTCGTATATTCAAGTGTTTTTAACGCAAATGCAGGTTTCTAAATTATTTTATGTTAGACATATTTTTTTTCAAAGATTCGACGTTTCTATGCATGTATGAGTCGTATTATATGATCTAAGGGACGATGAGGGCTGGACAGTAGCTATAAGGAGTCGTGCTTGGGAGAAGCTAAAACCTAGGGTTTCCTTACATGGTATGGGTTGTAGTGATCAGTTTTTGTGATGGATGGACAGGGGCTCGTTTAGGCGGGGTCGTGACCTCGTGAGGGCTAACCCCTAGTTCTATGGAGAGTCCTAGAATAGCTGGACTCATCGACGCACAAAGATGAAGCAACCGTGGCCGTGGAGGGACTTTAGGGTAGGGGTGTCAAAATGCGACACGACCTGTCAACCCGACACGACCCAACACGAAAAAAATCAGGTTCGGGTTCGGGTTTTTCGGGTTCGGGTTGGGTGGGTTCGGATTAGTACTATGTTAGACGGGTTTCGGGTTGGGTCGTGGGTTGACCCGAAAACTTTTTTTTTTGAAAATATTACCTATATTTTTATATATTGTATGTTTGAATAAAATTTATTGTATATTTATATGATAAATTTTCATCATTTAATATTTATTTGTATTTTTTTTATTTTTTTAACAATTGTTTATTTAATTTAATAAATATACTTTTAATTTTATACCATTAAACTTTCAAATTTAAATCGAAAATTTTGTTATTATGTGTTTAAATTAAAATATTACTATTATTTTTTATTTTTTCGAATTTTTTTCATTAATTTTTTAAAAAAAAATAAAAAAAATCGGGTTAGGCAGGTTAGACGGGTTGAGTCGGCTTAGACGGGTTCGTGTTCGGGTTGGGGGTTTTCGGGTTGCTTCGGGTTCGGGTTGGGTTCGGGTTGGGAAAAAAATTAAAAAATTTCGCGAGTTGACCCGAAACCCGACCCACCCGACCCGATTGACACCCCTACTTTAGGGCTTGGTTTGGCGCAGCTAGGTTTTAGGGTGCGTAGGCTGGTGAGCGCTGGTCCAGGCTGGTAAGGGGTGGTTCGGGTAGGGTCTAGGATGGTCTGGGCAAGGTCTGGTCCATGGTGGCTCGAGGGTGACTCGGGTTTTTGGGAAAAGCGTTGTTTAGGAAGGCTTAGGGTTCGAAAATGGCTTGTGAAAAATAATGGGTTCGAGCCTTGGTTCACGGGGGTATTTTAGGGATGAAAAACTTATATTTAAATTTTTGGAAGAAAATATTAAGTTTTGAAATTATTCGTGTTTAAAACGCTTCACGGTTTAGCTTTTAATAGGGGTGGAGCTAGGATTCAAAATTACCTGGGGCTGGCTCCGTCCCATGCTGTATTTAATTAAATAAATAATTAACTAAAAAATTTAAGATAAAAAATATGTAAACATTGACTTCATGAAAACATAGAACAAGAGTATTTATTATTTAATACCTTCAAAAACATGGAGCTAAAACACTACTGAAGTTGTGCTCTTCGATTTTTCTTAGAATAAAACTCGTTAATTATTAAATCGTTATCAATTTTTTCAACCAAATCTCGTTCGATGTAGATTACCATAGAATCTCCGAAAAACTCTCCTTCCATCTTGTTACGAAGAGCTGTTTTAACAAGTTTCATTGCTGAAAATGCTTGTTCCGTTGTTGATGTAGAAATGGAGAGAATTAAAACAAGACGAATCAACCTGTTAATTAAATAAATATATCAGATTCGATAACTAAGTAAACGATGTAGATAAAAATATATAAATCACATGTCAATCAAATCTTAGGTTCCTGACTTATTTGTCTCAAATAATCTTAGACATAATTCTCTTTGGTGCCGTCTACACCATAAAATATCACTTTAGTTTAACTTATTGTGGCTAACTGAATCAAATCAACATTTCCAGCACTAAATAATTGTTGTTTTAATCCAATAAACCTCGAACACTTATAATTATTTCAAAACAATTCCAAAGTTAATATTTGACAATCTTAAGGCATAATATATTTAAATATAAAATTTTTACAACCTTATAAGTTCAAAAATCTCATTTACATAATTCTGAATTTTTCAAAAATTCCTACAAAATTCCATACATTCGCATTTATATTTTCTATAGCATCTAAACATCCAAATAATAAATAATCAACACTAAAAATTGACAATCCCCAATATAAAATCTGGAATTCAAAAAAATCAAAAAATTATCAATACCATCAATCGGTTCAAATATAGTACCTACAATCGACAATTTAATATATATCAATTACCAGAATTCAAAA
Source organism: Primulina huaijiensis (assembly GCF_012295235.1). Taxonomy (NCBI): domain Eukaryota; kingdom Viridiplantae; phylum Streptophyta; class Magnoliopsida; order Lamiales; family Gesneriaceae; genus Primulina; species Primulina huaijiensis. The sequence continues at coordinate 6,180,229 of NC_133320.1, forward strand.
AAACCAAAATACCCAAAATTCGAAACACTAAAATCTGAAATTACCTTTAAAATTCGAAATCTAAGAACAACAAGAACGAGCTGTAGAAAGTCTAACACTAAGATTTCCTCATGATTTTCAGTGAAAACGGCGACAGATGGGCGACGGATAATTTCAAGACGACAAAAAAACTTCAAAAATTTGGTATTAAAAGAAAGCTTATGTCGTGGGCTTTCCGAATCTACAATCGATTTTGAAAACTGGCGACCGATGATGAAGTTACAGCCATTTGAAGTAATGAAAATTGTGATAGCTTGAGAGAAAAGAATATATATGACGCAGCAGACAAGTGAAAGAGAGAGAAAAACATATTGGTTCTTGGGGCTAATCAACAAAAATTTTAAAATAAAAAAAATTAGGTGGGGCTGGAGCCCAACCAAGCCCCACATATAGCTCTGCCCATGGCTATTAAGTCAATAAATCGAAAGGCTCGGGTTTACGTCTAAGAAAAATATTAAAAGCCAAAAATAAGATTATATGATGCTATAGGATAGGCTCGAGTCAATATGTAAGGTCCAAAAATAAGACAATATAATCCAACTGCATGCAAATCTAAGGAAAATGGAAAATGACTAATTAAATGATTTTTAATTGCTTAAATTAATTATGTTAGATATGTTTATATGGTTAGGAGGTAGTTTTCTACTTGAATGCATAAAACTGTATTTTTAAAGGTTATTCGAGATGCGATCGAGCAACGGAGACCGATGGCTGAAAAATGAAAAATATTTTTATTAAAAAATTGTTTTTTAATTATTTAAAATAAGGTTGATGCTTTATGATATTTTAGAGAATAAGGAGTTTTTAGATGATTTTATACGCCGAGACGTAATTTTTAATAGTATTCGATTTTCGACTAAAATAAGAATTTTTCGAGAACTCGACTAATATTTTCACGAAATTTTCTAAACGAAATATTTTAAATATTCACTAATGGGCTTAATGGGCCTAGTGCACCATACTAATGGGTCTAGGCATGTACACTTAATAATTATGAATTATTTAAAGCACAAATCCTCTTCATTATTTTCATTATACACGCCCCCATCACCACAACACACACAAGACTCCTAGCACCCCTCCAACACATCGGGAAGGCACGTTTTCTTGAAGGAAATCAGCAAGGGTCCTCCGTTCGTCGCCGATCTTCGCATCTCAACGTATTTTCGTGCGTAATATACGCAAAAGCATGCCATAATCCTTCTTTTCTCATCTATCACAGCTTAATATTTTTTTGAAATACGTTTGCATGAAAAACATGTTACCTTATGATTATTTTCGTTTTCATGCCTTAACATGCTAATAACTTGTGATGTTATGATCCAAAACTTATGATATCATCACACGAAGGGGCTGCCATGTTATGATATCTTGTAGGGATGCTTTTCCATCATATTAAGGGTCCTTAGATGCCAATACGTGGGCTGCACAAGGAGGGAACAAGGCTTGAACGAAGTTCACATGACATGGTGCACTAGGGTTCGGCTAGGGAGGATCATGGCTTGCGGCTTGACTAGGACACGACGTGGACTCGTGCAGGTCATGACTCAGAATTAGGACGAGTCTTAGCATGGCTAGGACTCTTGGAAAGCAGCTGTGGAAGAGCCAGAAGGTAGTGGAGCTCTTCCCTTGTTCGCGGGTGGCTGTACACAGCAACGTGAGGGTCTTCGGGCAGGCTTGGGCTGGCTGGCAGGGTTCAGTCAGGGTCCAGTGAGGGTCTAGAAGGGAAAGGCTCGGTGGTGGTCCGGGTAGAGAGGATTCTTAGACAAGGGAAGGAGTCCTAGGGTTGTATGTCTCTTGGCCGCAACACTTGACTTGTGCAGGTGGCTTCGGCGCGGGCTAGGGAAATTGGAGAGATGGCTCGAGGGGGTGGAGTCGAGGGTTCGAAAATATGGGTTTAATAGCTTGGGGGTTGAATCGTGCTCCACAAGGGTCGAATCATGGTTCGAGAGGGTAATTTAGGTATAAAAATTCTATGTTTAAAATTATGGAATTTAATAATAAAATTTGAAATTAATTCGAGATTAAAACTCTCTACGAATTAATAATTACGAAATAAATAGAAAACCGTGAATTTAAGAAAAATAAAAATATAAGAAAATTAGTTTAAGCTTAAATAATTACTTGGGATGGTCTAGTGTGGACGAAAGTAAGAAAAACGAGTAGTGGACGTTTCAGCTGGTATCATAGCAATGTTCCTACAAAGGGTTTTGCCACCGTCAGTGTCGGGAAGCTCATTCATCAAGCCTCAATCTGTAAGTTTAATTGCTTTATATGATCCTTATGATAGTACATGCATGATTACATGGATTATATGTTTATGTTGCATGTTAAATAGCTTTATGAGGATAAATGTCATATATGCTCAAAAATGGATTATTATATGTTACATGATTAGAAAAATTAGATTTAAATGCATGTTGGTTACGTTTATAAATTTGGAAAACGTTCAGATATAATGCCTCCTAGACGCGCACCTAGTACTGATAGGCAAGCCGAGAATGTTGAGGATAGTCAAGGGAATGCACCCCCACCTCCTAATGGGGATGCTGCTAATCGTGCATTAGAGGGCATGGCTCGCTTCTTTGAGCAGCAGTTTCAGCAGGCTCCTAGGCCACAGCACGACGTCTATGATCAGTTTCGGAGGCTAGGGCCGAAGGAATTTTTTGGCACCACTGACCCATTTTCTGCTGAGTGTTGGATTCGATCGCTTGAGGTGCACTTTCGCTATCTGAATATGTGTGAGGTGTGCTACTTATATGTTTACAGATGATGTTTCCGTTTGGTGGGAAGGAGCAGAGCATGGGATTGACTTGGCTACACTTACTTGGGTTCGATTCAAGGAAATATTCTATGAGAAGTACTTTACTGATGACGTCCGAGGACGCTTGAATAGGGAATTCATGACTCTCCGTCAGAGAGACACTACTGTGGCTGAGTTTGTGAGGAAGTTTGATAGGGGTTGTCACTTTGTACCCCTTATTGCTAGAGATGCTGCTGAGAAACTTAGGCACTTTCTAGATGGTCTACGTCCTACTATACGCCGGGATTTGATGATGATGCGACCGGCGGACTATGCCACTGCCACTACCTATGCATTTCAAGCCGAGCAAGTGTTGAAAGATATTGATTTTGAGATGCAGTGCAAGAGACAGCAGCACCAGCGAAGCTTTCAGCCAGCCAAGAGGCCCTTCACGAGGCCACCGAAAGCTCAAGGGCAGCAAAATCCCCAAGGACAATGGAAGAAGCCCGGACAGCAAAAGCCAGCACCACAACCTGAAGCACCGAAAGCTGAGGATAGGCCACTATGCAAGGAATGTAATCGACTGCACTATGGCAAGTGCATGTGGGGGACCTATAAGTGCTTCATATGCAAGGAAGAAGGGCATATAGCTGCTAATTGCCTGAAGAAAAAAGCACCAACTGTGGGCAGAGCTTATGTTATGCATGCTGAGGAAGCTGAAGAGGAGCCAGACACGACCCTTATCACCGTAAGGATATTCATTCTAGGTGTAGCCACATATGCATTGCTGGATTCGGGAGCTACACACTCTTTCATATCCGAGACTTTCGTCAAGCGACTGAATATTGTACCTGAGGATATGGGATTGTGTCTCAAAGTTTCTATTCCTTCCGGAAATCAAATGGTCACTAAGAGCATTGTAAAGAATCCTGAGCTTCGTTTGCAAAAAGATGTGGTTCGGGCAGATCTTATCGTACTCCCTATGCCTGAATTCGACATTATACTTGGCATGGATTGGTTATCAGTTAATGGAGCTTCAATATAGTTTCGAGAGAGGACAGTGTCTATTCGACCGCTTAGTGAGAAATCTTTTGTCTTTGAGGCGGCGAGGAACAAGCAAATGCCGCACATTATCTCTTGTATGTGTGTGAGGAAGCTTATGATATAAGATTGTCGAGCTTTTCTAGCATGTGTTACTACAGCACATGCCCCTATCAGTCAGAAGTTAGAAGAGGTTGAGATAGTCAAAGAATTTCCTAGTGTCTTTCCCGAGGACATTTCTGACATTCCACCTGATCGTGAGGTGGAATTTTCTATTGAGTTGATATCGGGCACTGTACCCATTTCTAAAGCACCTTATTGTCTAGCACCTGCCGAAATGAAAGAACTAAAAGACCAAATTCCAGAATTGCTAGACAAGGTTTTATTCGCCCTAGTTGTTCTCCGTGGGACGCACCTGTATTGTTTGTGAAGAAGAAGGATGGTAGCATGCGACACTGCATTGATTATCGAAAGCTGAATAGAATCACCATCAAAAATAAGTATCCCTTACCAAGAATTGAAGACTTATTTGATCAATTGCCAGGAGCATCGATGTTCTCAAAGATAAATCTTTGTTCGGGATACCATCAGTTGAAAGTGAAGGAGTCCAATGTTCATAAGAGTGCTTTTAGGACTCGTTATGGGCACTATGAGTTTATGATAATGCCATTTGGATTGACCAATGCGCCAACGATCTTCATGGATCTCATGAATCGCGTATGTCAGTCGTATCTGGATCAATTCGTCATAATCTTCATCGACGATATTTTGATCTATTCGAAGAGTAAAGAGGAGCATAGTCGGCACTTGAGGACACCACTACAAGTACTGCAAGATAGGAAATTATATGCAAAATTCAGCAAGTGTGAGTTTTGGCTTGATAAAGTGGTGTTCTTAGGCTACATCATTTCTAGAGATGGAGTGGAGGTTGATCCGAGAAAAGTTGAGGCAGTGAAAGAATGGCAAGTACCAAATATCGTAACCGAGATCCAAAGTTTCTTGGGACTAGCTAGCTATTATCGGAAGTTTATTCAAGGATTATCATCTATTGCGGTACCCATGACCGCCTTGACAAAGAAGAATGCAAAGTTTGTATAGGGATCCGAGTGTCCAGACAGTTTTGACAAGTTGAAGCAAGCTTTGATTTTAGCGCCAGTATTGTCGATGCCATCTGGGCAAGGAGAGTATGCTCTTTATACCGACGCTTCGAAATTTGTTTGGGTGCAGTTCTGATGCAAAATGACCGAGTTATAGCCTATGCATCTAGACAATTGAAGGTTCAAGAGAAAAATTACCCCACGCGTGATCTTGAACTTGCAACAGTTGTATTTGCACTGAAAATTTGGAGACATTATTTGTATGGGGAGAAGTGCAAGATTTTCACCGACCATAAAAGTCTGAAATACTTCTTCACACAAAAAGAGTTGAATATGAGGCAAAGAAGATGGCTAGAGTTGGTGAACGACTACGACTGTGACATTAGCTATCATCCGGGAAAAGCTAATATAGTAGCGGATGCATTGAGTAGGAAGACAGCAGTTATTACTCAATTATCCCTTCAGAGACATCTGCAATCTGAGATACAGCGATTCGAGCTTACAGTGTATGCTAGGGGCGAGGCCCCTAATCTTGCCACCTTGTCATTACAATCAACTTTGAGAGATAGAATATGTGAGGAACAGTCTACTGATGAGCAATTGCAGAAGTGGAGAGTGAGAGTGAGAGATGAAGCCAAGGACCGGAAGTTGTATTCTGAGGTGGATGGTATAGTACGATATCGAGATCGACTTTGGGTTCCTAGTGGTGATTTTTTGAGAGACGTCGTTATGAAGGAAGCCCATGACACGCCATATTCCATTCATCCTGGAAACACAAAGATGTACAAAGATCTTCAATTATTATATTGGTGGCCGGGCATGAAACGAGATATCCTGCGATTTGTATCCGAGTGTTTGACATGTCAACAAGTTAAAGCTGAGCATCAGAGGCTAGCGGGAAACCTTAAGACACTTCCTATTCCCGAGTAGAAATGGGAAAATATTACTATGGACTTTGTTGTGGGATTGCCGAGGACTATCAAGGGGTTTAATGCTATATGGATGATAGTTGATCGTCTTACGAAATCAGCGCATTTTCTACCTATCAAGACGCATTCACCATGACACAGTTTGTTGATTTGTATATTCGAGAGATAGTTAGTCTGCATGAGATTCCCGTATCTATTGTTTCTGACAAAGATTCGAGATTTACATAATCTTTCTAGAAGAGACTGCATGCAGCGATGGGGACTAAATTATTATTCAGCACCGCATTCCATCCTAAAACTGTTGGAACATTTCATGTTCGCAATCTTGATTTTGATGTTAACAAAACATGTTAGTTTGTTTCTAACGATTTATCGAGTGTGCAGATGTTGTGACTGATCAAATTGATCAGTTATCAAGCCTAAACTGAAGCTATCAAGACGCAAACTGAAATTGCCAACTGAATGATCGAACTGAATCAGTACAACTGAAGTATCAAGAGCAGTTCAACTGATTGTCCAGTTGATAGATGGTTCAGCAGAAGACCTTCAGAAGCCCGGCCATTTGATGAAGTGTTCAAATGATGAAGAGCCCAACTGACCAGTTAAACTGAATCAGTGAAATCAGTTCAGTTGACGAGTCAACTGATTTAACCTCACCAGTTCAAGACCAGTTCAACTGACCAATCAGAACATCAGTTAGGAGTGAACCAGTTTGCAGATACGACAAGCTTAATCCAGCTGTGCACAAAGGTACAAAAGCTATTGTACGATCAAGGTACAATAAGAGACGTTGCAGCAGCGCTTAAAGTTAAATGTTCCAGATATCTATTTGGGGGAACAAATTCAAACTGCAACAGATTCATTCACTGAGTCTCGCTGTACGTTCAGCCAAACGCCTATAAATAGAAGCTGAAGATCAGTGAAGAATATAGGATGATGATACACACATGATATACAAGATACATATACAGAGAGTGTGTTCATCAAAAAGAAGAGATGGCACGCATATTGCATATCTGCTTTGAAGAAGCAATCAGCCCAGTCGAGGGAACACTTCAAAGTTATATCAACTTATTGTATAAGCTTATTTCCCTCAGTGTGTGAGAACACCTTCGGGTTGTTATCATTGTTCAGTTCTCACACACACACGCACTCACCACCACCCAAAATACAGTCTAGCGCAAAAACAATAAACTTGTGTATGTAGTCTTTCTCACATAAACATAAAAGAAGTATTGGCTGGAAGGTGCTGCCTTCAGTCTAGTATAGGAGTTCAGTTAGGCAGTTGTGTAAGTCCTAAGCTATGTAATATTTATACAATCAGTTGTATAAATCTAAGTCTTCTAGTGGATTCTACCCGAGGTGGTAGAAGGGGTGACGTAGGAGCAGTTCAGTCTCCAAACATCCATAAACATATCTTGTGTTATTTCTGTTAAACTGCTTGTTTTTGTTCTTAACAGTTTTGATCAGTTCAACTTATATTAGTTCAGTTATGTCCATAACTGAGATGATATAAGCTCTAACTGATTTATCGTATTTTAGTTATTCAGTTGCATATGATATAAAATCTATCAGTTTTCTTAATGAAAGATTACTTCAAGTATTTTTCGCTTGGTTTAATGCCAAAATTGATCTAATTCATCGGTATAAACATTCTTAGAACACGAGCTATTGCAGCTCATTGATTTATTGTGTTGAAAGCACCCCTAAGGTGCCGAGCACATGATCCATCACAAACCGATGGTCAGTCCGAAAGAGTTATTCAAATTTCGGAGGATCTACTGCAAGCTTGTGTCATTGATTTTCAAGGAAGTTTGGAACCGAAGCTGCCACTAGTGGAGTTTACCTACAATAATAGCTATCAATCATCAATAGGGATGGCTCCTTATGAGGCACTATATGGGATGAAGTGTAGATCACCCATACATTGGGATGAGGTTGGTGAAAGAGTAGAATTTGGTCCAGACTTGATCAAGAAAACAGCGGAGCTAGTAGTCAAAATTCGAGATAGAATGAATACTGCACAAAGCCGACAGAAAAGCTATGCCGACAAGCGACGAAGAGAGTTAGAGTCTGCAGTAGGCGACCACGTATTTGTGAGAATAACACCTATGAAGGGTGTTATGAGATTTGGCAAGAAAGGCAAACTTAGCCCAAGATTCATAGGGCCATATGAGATCTTGGAGAGGATTGAAACGCTAGCCTATAGAGTGAAATTGCCATCGATGCTATCCGGAGTACATAATGGGTTCCATATCTCGATGCTGCGAAAGTACATGTCGAATCCTTCTCATGTACTAAATTATGAACCTCTGCAATTGACTCCAAACATGACTTATGAGGAAAGACCCATACAAATCTTGGCTAGGCAGACGTCGTAACAAAGTCATACCAATGATCAAGGTCAAGTGGCTAAATAACTCGGAGAAAGAAGCTACTTGGGAGACTGAGAGGGACATGAGGAGTCGCTATCCGGAGTTATTCGGTAAGTTCTAATTTCGAGGACGAAATTTTATTTAAGGGAGGGAGGAATTGTAAGGTCAAAAAATAAGACGACGTAATCCAACTGCATGCAAATCTAGGAAAAATAGAAAATGACTAATTAAATGATTTTAATTGTTTAAATTAATTATGTTAGATATGTTTATATGGTTAGGAGGTAGTTTTCTACTTGAATACATAAAACTGTATTTTTAAAGGTTATTCGAGATGCGATCGAGGAATGGAGACCGAGGGCTGAAAAATGAAAAATATTTTTATTAAATAATTTCTTTAATTATTTAAAATAAGGTTGATGTTTTATGATATTTTTGAGAATAAGGAGTTTTGAGGTGATTTTATACGCCGAGACGTAATTTTTAACGGTATTCAATTTTCGACTAAAATATGAATTTTTCGAGAACTCGGCTAATATTTTCACGAAATTTCTTAAACAAAATATTTTAAATATGCACTAATGGGATTAATGGACCTAGTGTACCATACTAATGAGCATAGGCTTGTACACTTAATAATTATCAATTATTTAAAGCTCAAACCCTCTCCATTATTTTCATTATACACACCCCCATCACCACAACACACACAAGACTCCTAGAACCCCTCAAACACATCACACGAGAACATCAGCCAAGGGAAGGCACGTTTTTTTGAATGAAATCAGCAAGGATCCTCCGTTCGTCATCGTTCTTCGCATCTCAACATATTGTCGAGCATAATATACGCAAAGGCACGCCATAATATTTCTTTTCTCATCTATCACATCATAATATTGTTTTGAATTACGTTTGCATGAAAAACATGTTACCTTATGATTATTTTCGTTTTTATGCCTCAACATGTTAATAAATTGTGATGTTATGATCCAAAACTTATGATATCATCGCACGAAGGGGCTGCCATGTTATGATACCTTGGAGGGATGCTTTTCCATCATATTAAGGGTCCTTAGATGCCAAGAAGTGGGCTGCACATGAAGGGAACAAGGCTTGAACGAAATTCACATGACATGGAGCACTAGGGTTCGGCTAGGGAGGATCATGGCTTGAGGCTTGACCAGGACCCGACGTTGACTCGTGCATGTCATGGCTCAAACTTAGGACAAGTCCTAGCAGGGCTAGGACTCTTGGAAAGCAGTCGTAGAAGAGCCCGAAGGTAGTGGGGCTCTTCCCTTGTTCGCGGGTGGCTGCACACAGCAGCGTGAAGGGCTTCGGGCAGGCTTGGGCTGGCTGGCAGGGTTCAGTCAGGGTCCAGTGAGGGTCTAGAAGGGAAGGGCTTGGCGGTGGTCTGGGTAGTGAGGAGTCCTAGACAAGGGAAGGAGTCCTAGGGTTGTATGTCTCTTTGCCGCAGCACTTGACTTGTGCAGGTGGCTTCGGCGTGGGCTAGGGCCTAGTTCTAGGGGTCAATGTGGGTCCAATAGGTTCGTAGGTGGGCTGGGCATGTGAGGGTTCGTGATGGCTCGGGCATGGTTCGGGAAACTTGAGAGATGGCTCGAGGGGCTGGAGTCGAGGGTTCGAAAATATGGGTTTAATAGCTTAGGGGTTGAACCGTGGTCCACGGGGATCGAATCATGGTTCACGAGAGTAATTTATGTATAAAAAGTATATGTTTAAAATTTGAGAATTTAATAATAAAGTTTGAAATTGATTCGGGATTAAAACGCTCTACGAATTAATAATTATGAAATAAATAGAAAACCATGAATTTAAGCCAAATAAAAATATAAAAAAAATTAATTTATTTTTAAATAATTATTTGGGATAGTCTAGTGTCGACGAAAGTAAGAAAAACGAGTAGTGGTCGTTTCAAAATAAAAGTAAGAAAAAGTAAAAATTGGGAAGTTCGAGGTCCGGGGATAAAATGGTCATTTTATGTCTCGGGTAGTACGAAAATTCTGACATTGTCTGAAGAATCATAATACATTCTAAATGATATTTTAAAATGTTTATGATAAAAATATGATATTTTTGTGATATATGCAAAGGCTATATGATTTTTCCTGAAAAAATACTATTTTACGATTTTTAAAGGATACAATATTTTATAAATAGGAGGAAAGGAAAAATATTTTGAAGAATGTGAATTGACTATAACATAAAATGATATGATTGGGGATATCGTGAGGGAAAAGGTCCACAAGGAGCCCGACGATCGTATTTCCATATTTGACCACGGCCCAATGCAAGAGTTGCTGACGCCCCACCGCACCCCAAGGTACTTGGTGTAGCTAAGACTGATCAGTCGACCACATGATGATATAATTACAACTAGTCACTTTCAAGGATCAAACTTCATCCAAAAATGATATACGATGATGAAAAGCTTTATGATTTAATGATTCATGATATGATATATGATTACGAGCTTTTACGCTTGCTTATTTTATTAAAAGATTATTTTAAAGCTGCATTTGTCTGTATATGTATTATTTGTTACGTATGTTTAGAACGTGTCGAGTCATTAGGCTCACTAGGTTTGGGTGGTCGCAGGCGATGATGATTTTGAGGGAGGCACTGACGCTTGAGTGGATCGGGTCCGACAGTGCACTCCCGATGAATTTTATTATCCGCCTTAGCTTAAGATTTAAATATTTTAAAGTAAAGATTTTGAAGATTATTTTATTAGAGATTTTCTGCGTTATTTTGAAGTTTATTTTTGGGATTATTTTAAAATTGACGTACGATTTTGTAGTTGACGGTTTATGGATTGTTATGCATTTAAGATTTTTAAATGTTGGGTTTATTTTTAATTGAGGGTTCAAATTTCATGGGCATAAAAAAAATTAGTAGTATTTTAAAATTAAAAAGTAAGGGACTCAGTTGATATCAGAGCGAAAGATCCCGAAGGAGTTGTGTTTCTGCCACTCCGAGAAGCTCAAAAGGTCATGCCTCAAGTCTGTGAGTTTTACTACTTTAAGATTTATATGCTGAGTTTTAAATGCTTATATGATACATGAATTAAGAGGCTAGAAGTAAATTTAAATTTAAATGCATGTCGGTTACGTGGTTTGGACGACGTGAACAGTGATGCCTCCCACACGTGTTATTCCCATGAGTATTGAGGAGGATTGAGAACTTATGGACTAAATTATGTAAATATAGAAAGTTAAGGGGCTAATTAGCAATTTTAGAATTTATTGAGGAGGAATTTGACATAATTCGATTTATTGATGGTAAAATTGACTTAATTGGAAATTTTGGGGGGACTTAATTGCAAGTTTTCGAAAATTTTGGGGGTGATTTTGCTATAATTCATAAGTATGGGGCTTAATCGTGTGAATTCGAAAACTATGAAGGCTAAAATGCGAAAAAAAATTGGGTGCTAAATTTGAGAATTTTTGGGTCTTGATTGTAAATTTAGGAAAATTATGGGGTCATTTTAGCAATTTTCGAAAGCTATGGGAGCCGTTTTGCATCAAAATTCGATAGTTTGAGGGGCTATGAATGCGATAATTTAGACTTAATCGGATAATCCGAGAATTTGGGATTTAGATTGCAATTTTCATAAAAATAAAAGGTGCTAATTGAATGTGGTCGGTAAGTAAATTACCAATTAATGGTTGCATAAGGAATTGTGATTGAGGAAGTTAGATAGATATATAAATATGAGGATGTCCTAGAAGGAATGAGAAATATTGGTATTAGCAATTTTGATGAGAAAGTAAGATATTTGAGGGGACAAATAACTGAAGGAGAAAATCGGAAAATGAAATACATTTATATTAGGATATTATGAATAAAACTATTGAAGTAATGTTATGAAGGAATCGAGAAATACAAACTAAGAATATCGGAATTCTTATAATTTTGGTAAGCTTCATTTTATAGGATTTGAGAAAAATATTATTTGTGTACTATACGAGGCAATTGTGAAATTTGGGGAAGTAAGTTAAAAAAAGAATTTCATTTTGGGTTGACACTGCGATTGCTATGATTAAGGTCCAGATAGCTCTATTTTTTAATTTTGTCGCTAAACCTTTTAAGGATGAAGACATTTGGGGAATTGTCAAGAAATAACTTATAGGGTCATAAAATATTTATTTTTGGAGATTATGAAGTTTTGAATCCATGTTTTAATTGGCGATTAAGAGTATAATTGTTGTCATGAGATATTTATTGCATATGTTGGGATTTTAAGAATACTAAACACTTAAATTAGATATGTAGGACCTTGAATTATCTCGACTACAATAAATTAATGAATGACATTTCCAGGTTAAAGAAATTACTCTGATTTTTGGGATAACAAATATGTGGGGGCCCGGACGCTAATCATGTTCTTAATCGTCATTGGGACTACTTAATCAATTATAATAAACATGGTCTAAATTTTTTTATATATAATATCAAATGCGGAACGTAATGAAATCACTCTCTTAGACATATCAGTATAAAAGGAAAGTACAAGTCTTGTACTATATACAATCATTTACAAACTAAGGTTCAACTACTAAAGATCAAGTGTTCAACCCTATCTCAGATCAAGTCCGTAGTCTCCACTCTAATTACGATCTCTCTCTTCATCTCCTCGACCCTGAACCTGTCTCACCTGTTGTCATGCACACATACAAACACGACAACAGCCGGATAACTCCGGTGAGAATAAATCCCAGTATAAATCAACGAAACGTGCAATCATTTAATTAATATAAAGCATGAAACAGATATCAGATATATATCAAAATCTGAAACATAATTAATATCACACTATCAATCATACTCGTGACTCCACGACTCAGACTAGACTCAATCCTAGTCTAGGGATCCCGGTTTCCAGACGTTGGTATTCCTATATCGACCAACAGTAATAGAAGAAACTCCGATTCTATCCACGTCGATATAACCAAACATCCAGTGTCTTGACCTATCCGTCACAGACTGTGGCACTATCGCCAATACACTATCTTGTGACATCGTGCAATGTGCCCGTGGCGATCCCGCCACTATCAGGTACTTCTGTCACAAGATCACTTATCTAATATTCGTCTAACACATGCTCTCTATACATCAATAGAACAAGCATATCAAATCAAATCAATGCAAATAATAACAAATAGTATGTGATTTAGGGAAACACAAGTATATCCTACTTGTGTCGATCTCCCAGTACCACATTGACTTATACCTTTCGTTTGTAGTCTCGGTCTAAAGCAATTGAAGTTCTGAACTCAAGACTGTTTCTGTATAGCTGAAACGATATATCAAGAATCATAATATTAATATTTCATTCTCAATTCAATACTAAATCGGATTAATCTGAATATAATTCAAATTAACGGCACAATCCCGATATTCCCGTCAATACAATATCAACAACTATCAATTACAATCCATAACCCATATCTGATACAACTCATAATCAATCTATAACTCAAATCTGTCCGATTTCCAATCAATATACTCAGAAATTCCTAACAATTCCATAATCAATCTGTTCTTCGATCTGACTTCGATTCTACGATGTCTAGTATATCAAGAACATCATATATGAATTTTATTCAATTCTGATAATAGCATAATTTCAACACATATCAAAACGTAACAAAACTTACGTCCAGTTGGAGCCTGCGTCGATAGGAACACAGTACTGAAGTCGGATTGAAATTCTGACGGCCGGATCTTTCACAAAAAGGCGTAAGGATTTTCAACACATTCACAGAAACTTTTCTCGATTTCTTCTGATGGATTTTGAAGAATGAACGTTTCTTTATATATATATTGCATGTCTAGAGCTAGCTGGCTTATCCTTTCACGCAACACGTCTCGCGCATATGCGCGACATCACTCGGCGCATATGCGCGAGACATTATGTATCGGCGCGTAGCGTGCACAGCGCCTCGCGCATATGCGCGCCCCTGCTCGGCGCATATGCGCGAGGTTCTCTGGAATTGCACTTGATTCATCGCACAACTCGCGCATATGCGCCCCCTTCTCGCCGCACATGCCCCACACCCTCTGGAATCAACATGCTGTAATCCAGCCTCTCGCACAGCTCGCGCATATGCGCGCTATCTCGCCGCGCATATGCGTGAGACCTTCGGGTCTCACACCCCACTCAACTTATGTCATTCCAATTCTTTCCTCGAAGTGGTCCGTCTATCATCCGATCAATTTATAATTTAATCAATCTCAGATTACCGTGATAAAATCTCAGGCATTACAAAATAGATAACTACCTTACATAAAATAAGTCACAGAACATAGATAGGCATTGAGAAAAGAGTAGCTTTTAACAAGTTTTGTATTTATACGATACTAAGAGTAAAAAATATTGGAAGGTGTATAAAAGTTTTCTTCCCTAGATGTTAAGATTTTTGTAATTGTAAGGTCATTTGACATAATCTTAAATTCTGAGGTTACATATAAGTGTTTGATTTTATAGCGGGATTTAGAATGAAATCATAATGTGAAATGGTGACTCGATAGACTTGAATCTTTAAGTACTTTGAATGCTTGAGATTTAAGAAAAAAATGATGCTAGTGTTAAGGACAATATGTTTGGCATATACAAGAATGATGTTTTAGTAAGTATCAGTCATTAAAGTATTTTATAATCATGGTTACTATATGATGACTATGGATCGAAACTGGGTTTGGCAATAGGAATATATTTTGGGGAAATTAAATTATACGATTAGGACGACTTAAGGTAAAGTCAACTAATTAATTAATCTTTGGGAAAATAAAATAACTTAAGGTAATTTAGGATTTATAATTGATAGAGGATGTAGATTTAGTTAAATCTTTGATTTCCTTGAGAACAAGAAATTTGGTATAAATGTATAAAAATGAAAGATGGCATATCAGAGTACGCAGCGAAAGCGTGATAGAGTGAATAATTTAATCCAATCAGATTAAGTATGAATTGAATGAGGGAGCCTAAGCTTTTCAATAATCAAGAATAGACAAATTTCGAGGACGAAATTTTATTAAAGGAAGGAGGATTTGTAACGCATGAAAATCAGTCTACGTAGACCGCATGCATGAAAAACTTTAAATTTGCTAATTTATTTTATTTAAATGATTTTTAAAGGTTTATATGTTTATTTTAAGCAAATTGAAATGTTTTCTCGAGTTTTAGCTTTTCAGACGAATATTCGTTGTCGAACCGAGAAAAAGAGACGGGTGACGTTTAAGGTGCCAAAATTGAATGTTAAATTTTATTTTAAACCAAAGAAATTAGTTATTTTAAATGATTCACGAATTTTAGCATTTAAAAGTCTACTTTAATTTATTAGGCAATTAATAAGATTTTAAGCGTTTAAAAATATAGACTTTAAAACTTAAGGATTTAATCCTTGAATTTGGCGTATAATGTTTTATAATAAATTTATGATTTAATTAATTAATTTACTTAGTATTTAAGAAGATTCAGGATTTTTATATTTTAAGCAAAAAAAATTTTAAAAATAGAGAATCTTGATCTTTTAAGATAAGTGATTTAATCTTGTTTAAATTTGGGCACTCAATCTTTTTAAATCAAAGAGGTGATATTTTAATTTATTTATCTAGTGTGTGTTTAAATTATTTATTAGTGTTTTTTTCCAACGTAAACCACTATAACTACTCGGCTAACACAATCACACACCTAAAACACATACTAGCATACGACACTTTGGCCGTGATGTTCTCAAGCTTAGGAGACTAGGATTTTTTGCACCATCTGGGCTTCTACCATCAACGATCACACTACCACGTGTATTCCTAAAGTTTTACGTCATTTTCGAGCAAGAAAAACAGCCGCAAACGTCGCTCCGATTGGCCTCCGTCTTTCCCACAACGATACTCGTATATTCGAGCGTTTTTAACGCAAGGCACGTTTATAAAAAAATTTTTGCACCATTCAAATCATATTATGTATGATTTATGTTTTATAGCATGAAAAACGTCTACGTTCAAATTATTTTACGTTAGACGTATATTTTTGAAAGATTAGACGTTTCTATGCATGTATGAGTCATGTTATATGATATAAGTGACACGCTGCCTATATTAGAGATTTAAGGGACGGGAAAGGGGTCGTATAAGGACACGATGAGGGCTGGACAGTAGCTATAAGGATTCGCGCTTGGGAGAAGTTACAACCTAGGGTTTCCATAAATGGTATGGGTTATAGTGAACGGTTTTTGTGATGGCTGGACAGGGGCTCAATCAAGCAGGGTTGTGACCTTGTGAGGGCTGTGTCCTAGTATAGGGAGAGTCCTAGAATGGCTGGACTCATCGACGCACAAGGATGAAGCAACCGCGGCCGTGGAGGAACTTTAGGGCTCGGTTTGGCGCAGCTAGGTTATAGGGTGCGTAGGCTGGTGAGCGCTGACCCAGGCTGGTCAGGGGAGGTTCAGGTAGGGTCCAGGAGGGTCTGGTCCATGGTGGCTCGAGGGTGGCTCGGGTTTTTGAGAAAGGCGTTGTTTAGGAAGGCTTAGGGTTCGAAAATGGCTTGGGAAAAATAATGGGTTTGAACCATGGTTCACGGGGGTAGTTTAGGGATGAAAAACTTATGTTTAATGTTTGGGAAGAAAATATTAAGTTTTGACATTATTCGGGTTTAAAACGTTTCACGGTTTACCTATTAAGTCAATAAATCGAAAGGCTCGGGTTTACGTCTAAGAAAAATATTAGAAGTCAAAAATAAGATTATATGACGCTATGAGATAGGCTTGAGTCAATAAAAGTAAGAAAAAGTCAAAATTGGGAAGTTCGAGTTCTGGGGATAAAATGGTCATTTTACGTCCCGCGAAGTACGGAAGGTCTGGCAGTGTCCCGAAGAATCATAATACATGCTAAATGATATTTTAAAATGTTTATGATAAGAATATGATATTTTTATGATATATGCAATGGCTTTATGATTCTTCCCGGAAAAAAACTATTTTACGATTTTTCAAGGGTACGATATGTTATAAATAAGAGGAAAGGAAAATATTTTGAAAGATACGAATTGACTGTGACATAAAAGAATATGATTGGGGATATCATGAGAGAAAAGACCTCAGAGGGAGCTCGTTTACGGTAGAAGGCCTAGAGGGAGCTCGTTATCCTATTTCCATATTTGACCACGGCCAGTGACGAGCATGTACTTGGTGTAGCTAAGACTGATCAGTCGACCACATGATGATTTGATTATAGCTAGTCACTTTCAAATATCAAATTTCAATCAAAAATGATATACGATGATAAAAATCTTTATGATTTAATGACTTATGATATGATATATGACTACGAGCTTTTACGTCAGCTTATTTTGTTGAAAGATTATTTTAAAGCTGCATGTGTTTGTATATGTATTATTTGTTACGTATTTTTAGAACTTGATGAGTAATTAGACTAACTATGTTTGGATAGTCGCAGGCGATGATAATTTTGAGGGAGGCGTTTAAGCTTGAGTGGATCGAGTCCGAAAGTACACTCCCGAGGGATTTTATTTTCCGCATTAGCTTAAGATTTAAAGATTTTAAAGTAAAGATTTTGAAAATTATTTTATTAAAGATTTTATGTTTTATTTTGAAGTTTAGTTTTGAGATTATTTTAAAATTGACGTATGATTTTGTGGTTGACGGTTTATAGATTTTTAAGCATTTAATTGAAACTTCCACTATTCGTTTTTCTTAAAAATATACTAGAAATTTTTTTTCTTTTCATATGTTCGGCCGAAATGATACAATACATATATATATTTTTAAAGTACTTTTGCACAGTTTAAAATTAAATCAATCAACTATCATTTGAAAATATAAAAGAACGCATTTAAAACATAGAATCGTAAATCGTCAACCGAACCTAAATTTAACATTTTTTTCCAAAAATAAACTTAACTCTAACATCCTCTCAAAAACCTCTCAAAAACATCATGAGTCATAAAAATCTTTAAAGTAACATAAATCATAAACATATTTTATTTGCAGAGAACTAGCTTCGGTCCTCGGGTTGTGTGCACCTTCAGTCTAGCAAGATCAACCATCAAGATCTCCATTATTATCAAACTCACTTGCATTGATCACACATAGTGAGTCTATTGACATAGCAAACCTTAACCATGATAACATGTAATACATATACAATCACATGGAACAGTGAAAATTACTTTTAATAAAATAACTTCTCATGAGTATGCATAAGCTTTAAACCTTTTTCCTTTCATAATAAACATTTTTCCTTTCATCATAAAATTTTTTTATTCAATCATATCATATCATATTTTCTTTCATCATATACATATAAAATTTTCTTTTTTACTGAATTCGGATCGTTAATTGTGACTTTCGTATCGGCTGAAGGTCGATGGATCCATCTACGTGTAATCACAGTACTGGGCGTCGGGGACATCAATGACACTCTCACCCGTCAACTGAGCCTTGGCCTTACATATCATCGTATCATCATAATCATCGTATCATCGTATTAGTTACAATCAGTTCACCTCCTTCAACGTTTCGTATTTCCATCACTTATAAAAATTCATGTATATATAAATCATTTTCTTTTAAACCAAGCATGCAATATGTCTTTTAGCATTAACGTTTCATAATATAATTTCATAAACATTTAAAATAAACATATTAACATTAATTACAGCATTCAGGGCACTGCCACGACGTCTAACAATTTTATGGTGTAAAATGACTGTTTTACCCTTAGATGCATAATTTTCCATAATTATCCCTAGACCTCGAAACGACGTCCCAAATCATTCCAAACTTAACCTATTACCTTAAAACACTCCCTTAAACATTCCTTAGGCTTAAAGTTTAGGTTTTCGATAATTTCCTCGATTCGTTTTTTTAGCTTAGACGTACATACCGATTTTGATTCGTACTAATTCGAAGCTTAACCAAACTTGAACCAAAAGTTTAATAACACATAAATAAACCTTTTCCAACCCAATTAAAGCTCATTAAGACCAATGATCAAGCCTAGGACTCCTATTGAACTTTAGCACCTATTTTCGAAAAACCCTAGTCCCCATGGCCATGCAAGCTTCGGCCCTAACCCTTAGCCAACAAGACCAGCCCCTGGACCACCTTCTTAGGACCATGACCAAACCCCTAGCAAGCTAATGGACCGACCCTACCAAGCCTAGAAGCCGCAGCCACCAACCCGAGCCCCCTTTTTGTGCGATCACTCTAGTCATAAAGCTGAAATGATTAAGTTGAAAACTGAGAATGAAAAAGTAATTGCATTACCAGTCGCTACTGAATGAGAACAAGAGGTTTGCTTTATTGGTAAACTTATGGAATAAGTATTCAGTTTTTTAGTGAAGATTCAAGAGTTTTAGAAGCAATCAGGAGACAGGACTGGTCTTGGTTTAAGTAACAATGAAAGCACTTCTGAAACGAATATCCAATCACATATGAATATGTGCAATGAAAATACTTTTGAAACCTCTGCCCGAGGATAAGTTTTTTTATTTATGAAATATGCCACGGTTGATTGATTTAACTTAATTATTATTCAGTTACATTTGCATATTCTTAGGGGGAATCGTGATTGCATATTCAATATAGATTTTCATCTTATATATAATTATTAAAGTTCTGTTTCTATGCATTAAATTACATATGCATCCATACCCTTTTGGGAAATTAAAATATTTCATCAAATCTTGGGTACCAACTCCTTCATTTCCTTAGCATAGCCTATGTTGAAACTTCAGCTCAAGCATAGGCAACAACTCCTATAACTACGATAGAGTATTAATTTCCTAGCCTAATACTTCAAGAAAATTGTGCCTCAATTTTGAAGTAGTACTCAGCATGCATTCCCATTTGAACCTTTGTTATGCATACTCAATAACGACCAGATTGAATTCAAATCTTAGCAAGTGTTTGATTGGATCACCGAACACGTGAGTGCCTTTGGGTTTGGTCCATACTCCCGGTAAATTATATACGAAATATTCATATGAACATCTTAATTTAAAGAAAAAAAAGTAATGATGGACTGTTGGAGTACCGTTTTCTCGCACCTAAAAGGCATGGAGGTTTTAATTTTTTTTTTTTGGCATTCAAAATGTTCTTGGGCATTGTATGAATAAAATCATTCATAAGGCGTTTGGATTTGATTTACCTTTGCTTTTAAGAACGCTGGACACCAATCACTCTGGGATTAACGGAGTTGGACCTTCTTGTAAATTCCTACGAGCGGTCTACTGGAATCAACTACCTTCTTCAATCTCCTGAATCAGGTCCACAATCAGATGTTTTATTCTTTGTATAGATTGCACTAGAAATCCACACGAAATTTGCGTCGAGATTTAGATTGTCGGAATTTCAAAACCTCCGTAGAAGTGTTGGCGGTGGCGTTGGGAAGTCTCGGTCGTGGGGATTATTTCCCAATGTGGCCGATGGCTTTTAATGAGGGAGAAGGGAGAGAATTTTTGTTGTGCCAAAATTTGATAGAAAAACCTATATGTAAAATTTATGTATGATATGTTATGTTTATCAACTCTTTGATAACATATATATAAACACAATATTTCAATCCCTTTAATATTCTAACCTTATTAAGATTATTTATTTTCATTATTTAAAATTCTCATCTAGTATTTTTCTCGCTTGAAAAAATACTACGCTTTATTGGACCATGAGAATCTTGTACTTAATAATCGCCTCTATTAATTTATTATTTAGTTAATATTTTCCAAATTTACTAAATAAATAATTTTGAATCATTATAACTCTAATCGACGATCAGACGACGCTGATGTGTTGAGTGTACAAAATCTTGTTCATATGACAAAAATTTCCACTGATTCATTTTTTGTAGCTGTAAGTTTTATGAACCCGTTCATTAAAAAAACTAGTTCTACTCTCATTTAATTATCAATTAAGCTAACTTTCACAACTTCCAATATATGGAATCAACTTGTAAACTCTTTTATAAACAATGTGACATGATCAGTTAGGGGGTAAACCGTTGAACTAAAATAGCTCGGTTCTTGAAATAATGAACACCGATGAATTAAATCGAGTTTGGTGTTCAAACCAAGCGGAAGACACACGAAATAATCATTCGTAGAAACCGATTAAATATTTTATAAATCATTTAAAATATATGCAAGTTGAATGAGTAAAAATATTTTGGTTGAAGCATTTTATCAAACACTTTGTATGCAATAATTTTGTATTTGAAGAACACATAAAATGCTTCAACAATACATCCTTAAAACAATGGAAATGATAAGTATATGCAATAAACAAATAGACACGAATTTATTTATGGATGTTCGGAGACTTCAAATGCTCCTACGTCACCCCTTCTTCTCGTTGGGAAGGATTTACTAGAAGACTTTGATTTATACAACTACTTGTACAAACCCGATCCAGAAGGACAGCACCCAACTAGAACTCCTAGCACTCAAGATTGTAGGCAGCACCTCACAATCAGCATATTGTTTAATGTCTCATATGCAAAGACTACATACACAATGTTTTACATCTCTTTGTAAAGATTCACTCAACTAATATTTGAAGTTCAACTTTCTTGTATATGTGTGAGTGATTTTGTGTGAGGAATTTATCCTTTACAGTATACATCTCAAATGTATCCTCACACAAAGGCTTGTGCTCTCAACTAGCAGATTTCTTCATGCTAACTGCCCATGCTTTGAATCCTCTTCAAAAGCTCTTGTTTGATCTTCGAGATGTTGTATTTATAAGCCCCAACAATGATATATATGTTATACACAAGAATATGACCGTTTGGAAAGTTCTGTACTGTTTCTGAAATTTCAACGGTCAAATTCGCTTGTTGGACATTTTCCTGAGTGGTCAACTCTGATCAACTGGTCAACTGATTCAGGCCAACTGATCTGGTTCAGTTCAATTGGTCTAGTTCAGTTTCAGCTGGTTCAGTTCAACTGGTCTGGTTCAGTTCAACTGGTTCGGTTGAGTTCAACTGGTCTGGTTCAGTTGGTCAACAGCTGGTCTGGTTCAGTTCAAATGGTTCAGTTGCTCAGCAGCTGGTTCAGTTCAGTTCAGTTGGTCAGCTGCTGGTTCAGTTCTGTTGATCAGCTGCTAGTTCAGTTCAGTTGGTGTGCTGAAATCAGCCTAGCTAATTTCAATTTGTTCAGAACCAGTAGATTCATTGTCATTTATCAACATCTTAAGCTCCAATTCAGACTTTGACTTTTGAAGATGATTTGTAGATCATCGTCTTATCTTTTCAACGCATATTTAATCGCTTCAGTCCAATAACCGAACTAAGAGATATGACAAAAATACCGTAATTGCTCATACACAACTGATTGCTGTTTTCGTACAATCAGTTAGGTAATTCAGCGATCAGTTAGACCTTGATAACATCCGAATTTGCCCAACTGACATGAGGTACGACTTGTTCCAAATTGAGTTTTCTGATCAGTAACGGATTGCCATTTGAATCATCTATTGAGAGATATCATCAAAATACCGAAGCTTGCCAGAAATTCAGTTTGTGCAGAATTTAGTTAACGGATTGCCATTTGTGTAAAACCCGGGATTTTGTAATATCGTGATCATATCAGTTTAATATCAGGTTAATAATTTGATGGTGTAATCTTGGATATTAATATTTAAATCATTCAGAATATAAGATTTGTTTTAAGGTTATCTAAGTTGTGTAGATAATTTTATCGTGTACAGAATTATGAAGCTCGAAATTAAGATAGTATTATTTAAACTTGAAAATTTGGTAGGAATAAATTTATCTCAATCTAAGGAATTAAAGAAGCAATTTTGAAAATAAGCAGATAAATGTCTAAGATTTAGGTTGATATTGAGATACCGAGATAAAAGATCAAATAAGAGATAATAAAATCCCTAGAATTTGAAATCTAACAATATACACCATGAGATTTTTGAAAATTAGGTGGGGAAAGAAGAAGAAGATTTCGAATATCTACCTAGATCACGGATATATCATGATTCTAGATTTGATTCACAGTTCAAACGCACTATCACGATAGCAGCCAACTCCTATAAATAGGAGGGCCCTATTTTCGAAAACTACACCTCATAAACATAGCAAATTTTCGAAAATTTGTCCCCTAGTCTCCTTAGGATTTTCGAGCACAGCGAAGCGCTGCCGCCGTCCAGCCGTTGAAGAGGAATTTTCGAAAATTCCTGTGCAAACAACCCTAATTATTCACGTAATTTTTTCATCAAGAATTCAAGGTAAGTGGGCAAATTTTAAAGTTTTAAATTTTTGGGTTATGTGTTTTTCTTTTAAAGAAAAAAAATACGATCGAACACCGTCTACGTTTTTTTAAATCTTGTTACGTTTTTGTGAGACACTGTGAGGATTCCCTGAAAATGGGTGGAATTCCAACATATGGCCCTTAACAGTGGGATAGAACTGTTTTACGGCCTCGCCCCCTTAGAGGATTAAAACTTAGGGACTGACGTCAGTAAACCATGAAAGGTGAAAATTTGCAGTGTTAAAATTACGAAAAGCATGTTGTAAATATATGTTATTTTCGAAAATATGAAAAATTTTATGTGGTGTTCGATAATTCCCCCATTTACTGAGTATTCCCAAAATACTCACCCCTTACAACCTTTCCCAGATAAATCCGAAGAACAGGTAGAAGAAGAAGAATCGGAACAGTTTTGGGGATGATGATTAGTAGACATGATTATTTTTTTTGAATTCTAGGAATTTAGAATTTTAGGTTAGACGTTTCCGCAAATTTATTTTATTTCAGTTGTAAAGACAATTGTTTTTTTGGAGAAATTATGAAAAATAAACTGGTTTTCGGTTTATACTATGCTACGAGGCTGGTTGTTTCAATTGTGTGATTGTTAAACAACGCCGGTGTCAAATCCCGAGTTTCGGGGCGTGACATTTTAGTGGTATCAGAGCCGCCAGGTTCATAATCCGAGTAGGAAAAATCGAATTTTAAAAAAAAAAAAGAAAAAAATTTCGGAAAAAAATCGGCCAAACAGGGCCTTAGCGCGCGTGCCGCGTTTCCTCCGATTCCGGCCGCCTCCGGTAACCTTTCTTCGATCGGCGACCAGTTCCCGAACCGCCTTGATGAGACGAACAAAAGCCCTTAAACAATTTTAGATTTCGTGTTCGTGTGAAACCGGAATTTCAGATCTACGAAATTGTGATATAAACCCTAACCCGAAAAGTATTTCGTTCAATTACCCTACCAATCCTACTCCGATTTTCAATTACATTTACTCAAACGATATACGATCCATGGGTAACTTTGCCCAACAATCAATTTCAGGATCAGATTAACCAATCGGAAACGCCCAAATTCAAGTGAGTCCAACGATTTTGAGCGAATTCCGGCCAAATTAGGTAGTGTTCCGACCGATTTTGGCCGTGCCACCACCGGTTCCGTGACCCTCACCACTTCGCCGTCCTACTCCTTTGCTCCGACCATACTCCGGCGAGTCAGCTCGGCCGAGTCAGCGAGTCAACCCGCCAGCATACGTCCTTCGATTTTTTCGTAGGAAACTCCGAATTCGGTTCCGTCAACTGATCTGAAATCCTCTCGATATACTCTTCGAATCCATATGTCTATCTTAAAACTTTCCATTTTGGGAATTTTCGAAGAAACTTTTAATTTTCAGTACTTTATTCTATCCTGATATTTTATCATATTTATGATATTTTGAGCATTTTCTTTCCCTTTTTTTTTCAGGAAATGTCTCCCCAATTCCGCACTCGTGCCCAAGCTGCAATCCACATGAAGCAGCTCGCCATTGATAATCAGTCGCGCCTAATAAAGCGCCTTAGAGCCAGACTAGGTGAGAGAAGACGGAAGAATGCAACCTTAGCCACAGAGAAGGAGGTAATACGAACCCAACTTAACAACGCTATCTACCAGGGAGAGTTGGTAAGAGGAGATAACATGGACTTGAGGGATGGCATAGAACACGGCTTGCATCGAGAGAGAAAGGTGCACGAAGACATCGACCAATACCGAAAAGAATTGGAAGAAGAAAAACAGCAAAATGCCAGGAGAAAGAAGAGACTGGAGAATTTAAGTGAGGCTATAAACAGCATTTCAAAGGTGAACCATCATCTGGCTCAACAGGGTGAGGTACTGAAGAACAAGATCAAGCAGAATAAGAGGGATTACGAACTGCGCCACCAGCTTACCATTGAGATGTTGGACGAGGCAGAGGCAGACGTTCAGGGATGGAAGACACAAGTGGCCCAGCTTAATGCAGAGAATGCCCAGCTCACTCATATGGTAGAGCTACTTCAGGAAGGAGAGCCGGAGGAAGAACCGGAAGAGGAAGAGCCGATAGAGATTGAGGAGCCTATAGCAGCCATTGGGGATGGAAAGATAGAGGATTAGGCTAGGATGTCCTAGTGATTTTGTCCTAGGAGTTTATTTTACTTTTTCGTTGTTGCTATTTCATTCAGTACGACTTTTAATTCTTTTAGATTGGTCATGTTCATTTTAGTTCTTTTGAGAAATCAATAAAAAATTTTGTTTTATTTGATTCATTGATTTCAATTTATTTCCGCACAATCTATTGCATGAACTCTACTAGTTCAATAAATTCTTAGAACTCGTAATTGTAGGAAATGGCCGGCAGACTCCCGAAACAGAATCGCAACCCGCGTTATGCTAATACTGACCGTGAAGGCGGACAGGAGAACGAGCAAGGAAATGGACCCCGCCTGCAATCAACTTAAGTCGAGCTGATATTATGGCCATAGCCACCATTGTAGCGACAACACTGCAAGGATTGAGAAATCAAAACGCTAATCCGCCACCACCACCTCCACCACCAAATGGAATCAAGTTCCACTATGAATCAGTCCGCAAGAATCGGTGTCCAACCTTCAGTGGAGCTGCAGACCCTGAGGTCAGCCAGAGCTGGCTGAAAAGTGTAGAGACTCAACACCGCCTATTGGAAGTTCCCGACGCACTGAAAGTGGACGTGACTGTGCCGTTTCTAGAAGATAAAGCAGGAAAATGGTGGGAAGCAATTTCGCCAGCCATGACAGCTGCAGGACCAATGACTTGGCAGCGATTTCGAGAAGCCTTTTTGAAACAGTATTATCCAGCCGAGGTCAGACTGCAGAAACTGAGTGAGATTGAAAACTTCACTCAAACTCCGGATATGTCAGTTGTGGAATACACCTCCCAGTTTAATGCCCTTGGATCTTATGCTCCGGCAATCATGGCGGACGAAGTTTTGAAGTTGCACCGCTTTAAAAAGGGATTGAACAGCAGGACCCAATCAGCCCTAACAGTCTACCAACCCGCGAATTTTTCAGATCTAATGGGTGCAGCTATTCGAGCCGAAACTGACATCTAGCGCAGGGAGAAGGAATTTAAGAACAAAAGGCCCATGACTAGTCAGTCCTCACGCAGTAGTCAGACTTTCAAGAAGCCTAACCAGTCCGGTCGACCATCAAAAGGACCTTCGCCTACATCAAGCTACCAGGATATTAAGCCTTGCCCAACTTGTCACTTACGACACCTGGGAGAATTCCGAAGAAACAGTGGAGTATGCTTCAGATGTGGGAAAGCGGGACACCGAATTGCCGAATGTCCTACTGCCGCCAACCAAGCAGCCGGGCCCAACAAGGGAACAGGGCCAAATACAGGAGCTAACCCCAACAAGCCAAAAGAAGGCAAGTCTAATGCCAGGGTCTTTGCTATGACTCAAGAAGAGGCCGATGACACAACTGAAGTCGTGTCAAGTACCATTCTTATTCAAAAAGTGCCTGCTTATGCGTTATTTGATTGTGGTGCCACGCATTCATTTGTATCTAAGAGACTCGCTAAGAAACTAGGACTTAAGCCCGAATTATTAGCCGAACCTCGAATCAGGAAAAGATCGTGTATCATGGTAAATCCAAGGAACGGAAATCACTCCTTTCCGCTACCCAAGCATGGAAGGCAATGAAATCCGGAGAAGATATCTACCTAGCAATGGTTAGCGAAGTGCAAGGAGAAGCCGAACTAAAGATAGAAGACATCCCAATAGTATGTGAGTTCCCGGATGTTTTTCCAGAAGAACTCCCAGGGATAGTCCCGGACCGCGAAGTTGAGTTCGAAATCAATCTAGTTCCTGGTGCAGCACCAAAATCTAAGGCACCTTACAGGATGGCGCCAGCTGAACTCAAGGAGCTAAAAGAGCAACTCCAAGAATTGCTGGACAAAAAGCAAATTCGACCTAGTGTTTCCCCATGGGGAGCACCAGTACTCTTTGTAAAGAAGAAAGATGGGAGTATGAGATTGTGCATCGACTACAGAGAACGGAACAAGATCACTATCAAGAACAAGTACCCCCTCCCAAGGATTGACGACCTATTTGATCAACTTAAGGGAGCCGCAGTATTTTCTAAACTGGATCTGAGGACGGGATACCACCAACTTAAGGTCAGGGCGGAAGATATCCACAAAACAGCTTTTCGGACAAGATATGGACATTATGAGTTCACAGTGATGCCTTTCGGGCTGACCAACGCACCTGCAGCCTTCATGGACCTAATGAACAGAGTTTTCAAACCATTCCTGGATCAGTTCATAGTAGTATTTATTGACGACATCCTCGTCTATTCTTCCAACGAGCGAGATCACGAAGAGCATCTGCGCATTGCACTTCAGACTTTGAGAGAAAAGGAGCTCTATGCTAAGTTTAAGAAATGTGAGTTCTGGCTAAAGAGTGTATCCTTCTTAGGACACGTAATCTCTGAAGCAGGAGTATCAGTGGATCCCAGGAAAGTCGAGGCAATTACAGAGTGGCCGAAACCTAAGAACGCCACCGACATCAGGAGCTTTCTTGGACTAGCAGGTTATTACAGGAAGTTCGTCGAAGGTTTTTCTTCGATCGCCATACCACTGACGAAACTCACTCAGAAGAATTCCAAGTTCGTCTGGGACGAAAGTTGCGAGAAAAGTTTTCAGACATTAAAAGAAAAGCTCGCATCTACGCCAGTACTGATCTTACCCACGGAAGATAAGGAATTCACCATCTACAGTGACGCATCTAAGGAAGGTCTGGGATGCGTGCTCATGCAAGAAGGAAGAGTGATCGCCTACGCATCAAGGCAGTTGAAACAGCACGAGCAAAACTACCCTACGCATGATTTGGAGCTAGCAGCAGTTGTCTTTGCCTTAAAAATCTGGATACACTATCTCTATGGCGCCAAGTGCGAAATTTTCATAGATCATCAGAGCCTCAAATACCTGTTCACCCAAAAGGAACTTAACATGAGGCAAAGACGGTGGATCGAACTTCTGAAGGATTACGATCTGACTATCAGTTACCACCCGGGTAAAGCAAACAAGGTGGCCGATGCTCTGAGTCAGAAAAATGAGAGCAAGATCACCCTGGCCTCACTCTCCGCGAGGCCATGTCTGCAAGAGACTGTAAAGTTAAACCAGGACCGAGACCCTGAGCAAACGAAACTCAAGGGACAGGTTGAAAGTGGGAAGTCTCAAGATCTACAAATCGATGACGGAAGAGTCTTATGGATGAAAGGACGACTGTGTGTACCAGACAGCGATAACCTTCGCCAAGAAATACTGTCAGAAGCACACAAGTCCAAATTTTCAGTCCATCCAGGGAGTACAAAAATGTACAGAGATCTCAAGAGCAATTTTTGTTGGAATGAAATGAAAAGAGACGTGGCAGAATTTGTCGCTAAATGCCAAGCGTGTCAACAGGTCAAAGCAGAGCACCAATGACCTGGAGGATTTTTTGCAACCCTTGGAAATACCTGAATGGAAATGGGAACATGTCTCCATGGACTTTGTGGTAGGGTTACCAAAGTCAAGGCAAGGGCAGGACGGAATATGGGTAATCGTAGATAGACTTACAAAATCCGCACACTTCCTACACGTCTTTATGAACTACAATCTGGACAAGTTGGTCACACTGTATATGGATAATATTGTACGACTTCATGGAGTACCAGTGAGAATCCTGTCTGACAGAGACCCAAGATTCGTCTCACGATTTTGGAAGAGCTCCCAAGGAGCCATGGGAACAAAAGTGACACTTAGTACGGCCTATCATCCACAAACCGATGGCCAAACCGAGAGGACAATTCAAACCTTGGAAGATATGATGCGAGCCTGCGCTCTAGAATTCAGTAGCAATTGGAGCAATCATCTACCATTGATCGAGTTTGCTTATAATAACAGCTATCACAGCAGTATTGGGATGGCTCCATACGAGGCTCTGTATGGGAGGAAATGCCGATCACCATTATATTGGGATGAAGTGGGATAAAAAGCAATAGTAGGACCCGAACTCATACAGACAACGATAGACAAGGTTACAGTGGTCCGAGAGAAACTCAAGGCAGCTCAAGATCGACAAAAGAGTTGGGCAAACCTGAAAAGAAGGCCAGTAGAATTCAATATTGGCGAGAAGGCCTACGTAAAAGTCTCGCCCATAAAAGGAGTGGTCCGATTCAGTAAATCTAGGAAGCTGAACCCTCGTTATGTGGGACCCTTTGAAATTTTAGAAAAAGTGGGCACGCTAGCATACAGATTGGCACTGCCACCAAACATGTCTAGAATTCACAACGTGTTCCACGTGTCTCAACTGCGGAAATACATCTCGGACCCAAGCCACGTGTTGGAAGCAGATCCACTCATGATCGAAAGTAACTTGGGAGAAGAGCTGAAATACGAAGAAGTTCCCATTAGAATTGTGGATACCAAGTATCAAGTACTAAGACGACGAATCTTTCCCTACGTCAAGGTGCAATGGTCTAACCACACGGAAAGAAAAGCCACATGGGAGCTAGAGGAAAGGATGAGGGACCAATACCCGTACCTTTTCATAGACCAAGCCAACCCAAGTTTCGAGGACGAAACTTCCCATAAGGAGGGAGGGATGTAAAACCCGGGATTTTGTAATATCGTGATCATATCAGTTTAATATCAGGTTAATAATTTGACGGTGTAATCTTGGATATTAATATTTAAATCATTCAGAATATAAGATTTGTTTTAAGGTTATCTAAGTTGTGTAGATAATTTTATCGTGTACAGAATTATGAAGCTCGAAATTAAGATAGTATTATTTAAACTTGAAAATTTGGTAGGAATAAATTTATCTCAATCTAAGGAATTAAAGAAGCAATTTTGAAAATAAGCAGATAAATGTCTAAGATTTAGGTTGATATTGAGATACCGGGATAAAAGATCAAATAAGAGATAATAAAATCCCTAGAATTCGAAATCTAACAATATACACCATGAGATTTTCGAAAATTAGGTGGGGAAGGAAGAAGGAGATTTCGAATATCTACCTAGATCACGGATATATCATGATTCTAGATTTGATTCACAGTTCAAACGCACTATCACGATAGCAACCAACTCCTATAAATAGGAGGGCCCTATTTTCGAAAACTACACCTCATAAACATAGCAAATTTTCGAAAATTTGTCCCCTAGTCTCCTTAGGATTTTCGAGCACAGCGAAGCGCTGCCGCCGTCCAGCCGTTGAAGAGGAATTTTCGAAAATTCCTGTGCAAACAACCCTAATTATTCACGTAATTTTTTCATCAAGAATTCAAGGTAAGTGGGCAAATTTTAAAGTTTTAAATTTTTGGGTTATGTGTTTTTCTTTTAAAGAAAAAAAATACGATCGAACACCGTCTACGTTTTTTTAAATCTTGTTACGTTTTTGTGAGACACTGTGAGGATTCCCTGAAAATGGGTGAAATTCCAACATATGGCCCTTAACAGTGGGATAGAACTGTTTTACGGCCTCGCCCCCTTAGAGGATTAAAACTTAGGGACTGACGTCAGTAAACCATGAAAGATGAAAATTTGCAGTGTTAAAATTACGAAAAGCATGTTGTAAATATATGTTATTTTCGAAAATATGAAAAATTTTATGTGGTGTTCGATAATTCCCCCATTTACTGAGTATTCCCAAAATACTCACCCCTTACAACCTTTCCCAAATAAATCCGAAGAACAGGTAGAAGAAGAAGAATCGGAACAGTTTTGGGGATGATGATTAGTAGACATGATTATTTTTTTTTGAATTCTAGGAATTTAGAATTTTAGGTTAGACGTTTCCGTAAATTTATTTTATTTCACTTGTAAAGACAATTGTTTTTTTGGAGAAATTATGAAAAATAAACTGGTTTTCGGTTTATACTATGCTACGAGGCTGGTTGTTTCAATTGTGTGATTGTTAAACAACGCCGGTGTCAAATCCCGAGTTTCGGGGCGTGACAATTTGAATCATCTATTGAGAGATATCATCAAAATACCGAAGCTTGCCAGAAATTCAGTTTGTGCAGAATTTAGTTTCAGCTTGCTTCTTGTTTTAATAACTTCACACTTGAGTAAATATGTTAGAAACACAATAACAAGTTTTGTTAACATCAAAATCAAGATTGCAAACATAAAATGTTCCAACACAATGTGTTTGATATCCATCAAACTACAATTGACAAGACCCACTCAACTAAACTTTGAAGCTCAACGCTCACGTATAAGTGTGAGTAATTTTTGTGGGGATTTAATCCTTTATAGTGTATCTATCTCTCAAATATATCATCATACTTGTGCTTGCTCTAATTCTAGCTATTTCTTCGTGTAGGCTGTCCATGGTTTGAATCCCTTTCCAAAGCTTGTATTTGATCTTTCAAGATGTTGTATATATAGTCATCAACAATAATATATACGTTAGATATAAGAATATGACCGTTTAGGAAGCTTCTGGAAAGTTTCTGGTATTAAAATGATCAAATCCACCGTGTTGGACATTTTTCTCGAGCTTAACTAATTTTGACGTTTTTGTTCATTTGGGTTCTTCAACTAGACTGATCATTCAGTTGGGCTCGTCAGCTAGACTGGTCATTCAGTTTAGTCTTGCAATCATCAGCTTGCCTAGATAACCTTAGATTTAGCTCAATTGACGTGAAATACGATTTATCCCAAATTTAATTTTCTGTTAAGTAGTTATGACGGTTTGTCATTTGCATTACCGAGTTGTGAGATATAATCAAAACAGTGAAGCTCACCAAATTTTCAGTTTGTCTAAATTCGAGTTCCAGCTTCCAGCTTATCAAATTTAATATCACTAGCTAACTGTCAGAATTTGTTCATATTTATATTTCAATATATTGATCTTTACTTATTATATTTGTGCGTATGTAGATAATAATTAGTTCGGCATTATGTTATATTTATAACAATTTGTATCAATGTGGTCTTGCCTCCGTCTTGATATGTTTGATATTTTGAACTGGGCAAAATTTATGAAAATTATATTGATTCATTTAATTTTATATCACGACATTTTATATAATTTTCGAAAAAAATTCTTAATTTTGTTCAATTTTCAAAAATCAAATGAATTGGATAGAAAACTCTAGTTTTGAAATTGACAAAATTGGCCATCATATGGAACCTGAATCCAGCAATCGGAGTTACCGACCAACATCCCAAATCGATGCAACCAAAATGACATTGCTAGTCGTAAATTTCAGTCGGAAAGGTTTCCTGAAAATCGCTATTATTGTCGCGTGATATGACCACCAATTTCACAGCAATCTGGTTCGATTTCCGACCATTAATGAGTGGTTGGTGGGATTGAACGTCGATTAAGCGGAGCCCTTTCCCGTTGGTGTTTGGTCGGCATTGGGAGGCGTAGTTTTTCCGGAAATCCGATTGAATCATGTGCGAGCTCACAAAAAAAGCACAATTCCAACCGTGGGGTGGTCGGAGAGGGCACGATAGTGGTCGACCATGACGTGGGCGTGATGGGTCAAAGATGGTCGGCCGTGGGGTGACCGCAGAAGGACGACGGCAATTGTTATCCAGATTGGGATTTTTTAGCTTGGGGACTTTCTGTAATTGATTATTTTTATTTAAGTGTTTGTTTGGCTTTCAAGAGTTTACTAAATTGTTTGAAAATTTCAAAATATTGACTTCAATTTGGGGATTTTGTTTTCCCAAGAAATTTGAACTTTTCAAAATTAATTGTGATAGAAAAAATTATTAATTCGAGAATTTAATTCTCAATTTTCAGTCTATACTATTTCCAAATTAAGAATTTTCAAATTTTTGAAATTTTGATTTATAGGCATGCTTGCATTTTAATTTATGAAAATTCTAAAATTTGGTTTTAGAAATATTGACACTCCAAAATTATAATTAGTCTATTTAGAATTTATTTGCATGAAATATATTATGACAAAAGTTTGTGATTATTGTTTGGTTGTCCATGCAATTTTTTATTATGGTGATTGTATTTATTGTTATCGTGATGTTACATTTAAATAAAAATAAAATAATTGATATTTTAAAATTCACATCTTATTCATATTTAATTTTTTTCTTATAATTTTATATTAATAAAATGGAAAATATTTTTTTGTCAAGTAACTTGTCCTTTTTTGGTTTTGATCTACTAACTATTCAATTTTTGGTATTGCTATAATACTTTTTAATTTCGTCTATGTAGGTCTATATACTATCAGAATTTTCAATTTTCGTCAGAAAACAATGATTAGATGGTGACTAAAACACATTTTGGTGTCACAATTGTTTAAATTTTTAGTGAAATGCTTATAACTTGTTAAATTTGTTTGAATTTTTTTCATGTAAAGTTGCTTTCAAATAAATTGCTTTTCTTTCAAAATCAATAAATCCCTAATTTTTTTGCCACGTCACCTTTGGCCGCTATCTAGTCAGCTATTTTCGACAAAAAATGAACATTCTAGTGGTTGATGTACAAAAATATCCGAAATTCCAAAATTATTGTACCAAAAATTTAAAAATTAGTAATCCAAAACCCAAAAAAGAATAAGTTATCAAACCAAAAAGGCTATTTTCCCTATGAATAAATTAAGTTAAATGTGAATAATAAAATTACTAAATAAATGAAAATTTTGGATTGTAAAGATCCAAATTATGGATAATTATGTTGGATAATAATTATGAGGCGACATATGAAAGCTTGATATGAGGGATTTTGATATGAATCTGGTCGAGCATGACGTGCTAAATCTTGCGATTCGAAGCTTCAAAGAATTCGGCATGCATAACAATGAAGTTGGAAGATATTTCAATGTTATTCAAGTGCTAAATTATGAAGAGGATGCCAAATCTAGACCACGGACCCGAGAGCCCACGCTAGGGTGGTCAAATATTACCGCCCCAGCACCAAAGTCACTGTCCAGAAAGTGAAGTCCAAAAACCTCCGCGCGAGGGCGGTCAAACTATACCGCCCCAACGCGCCCAGTCTAGAAGAGTTGGTGCTAGGGAGGCCAAATAATACCGCGCAGCGTGTGGCCTACGTGAAGAGATATTATTTACCTAATTTAGAGTCCTAAGTTATTTGGTAACTAGATTTTGATATCTTTTAGATTTTGTAAAAAATATATGGACGAAAATTGATCATTGTAAAGAATTAATTCTTGAGTTTTATAATATTTTGTGAGTTTTTCTCTCAAATTCAAAACTTGACTTTGTATACACCTTCGTGTGTTTCTCAAATCATACTTATCAAAGTTTAACACTATGTGGCGCTTGTCGATTGTTTATTCACTCGGATTTCAAAGACGAGTTCTATGAAGGTTCGCTTGAGTTCGATTGTTTATCTCTTTAATAGTTGTTGTTAAATTATTCGTAATTTAGAGGTGAATATTACAACCTTACTTGTTCAAAAAGATCGAGACAACACAATATTTTCTTTGTTTCATCGAATCGAAGGCGTGACTCTGTTTTTGAGCACATTTGCTTTTCATGGTCGAAGAATCGCATCACATGAGCCGTAAAAAATGTAATTTTTGATATAATGTTATGAATGATGAAGGAACTCAATAAAAAATAATACAGTCTAAAAGTTGATTCAGTCGTCGTTTGTTGTACATGATTCTTTAAAACAAATGAAATCTCATTGGGTAACGTTGAACAACATAAGTATATACTCGTTACTACTCAAGGGAAGGAATCGACTACTTGAGAATATTTTTCATGTATATAAGAAAAACTCTCTTCATGACATTAATATACCATTTGATTTAGATTTGTGTTGGTTCTAGAGAAAAAGATTAAATAAAATAACCTTAAGGATTTTTCTCTGGTAATGTGAGTATTTATTATGAAAGATTAAGAAAACTATATAGATTGAAACAAATGTGTGGTTATTAAGCTTTCACAATGTCATCTCTTCATTAAGTTTTGTTGAGAACATCGTAAGTTATTAAGTATATCAGAAAGTTAATGAAAGCTGAATTTATATGGAAATTATCAGAGTAATCTAAGTATTAATCACTATAAAGTTGCAGAATGTTATGAGATAACTTCGTGATACTAAAAAATGCATGCTTATGAAAAGATGAACAAACAGTTTGGAAGTGATTTGCTACTTCCACTATGAAATCTGAATTTATATCTTATTTTGAAGTATGACGTATGTTAAGAAGTTTCATTTGAGCTAAGATTATATTACGAAAATTCGGCCATAGTTTTTTTTACTAAAGCGACAGTCAAATTAAATATATCGATATAAAGTGTTTGTCGTTGGAAAATGTGTTAAAAAAAATAAAGTGGCATTGAACACATTGTCACTGAATTGATGATCATTTGACATAAAGACAAGTAAATTAAAATGTTTTAGGATCATGTGGTAATTAATGATTGACTTGGTTCATGATCTTTTAGGCATTGTTTGGTGTGCATGATAAGGGGTGATTGATTTTTTATCCTTCACTGATCATGTGTTTGATGTGCATGATTAAGATTGTGATAGGCCCGTTCATCCCGCACCCGACCCGCACTGTATGCATTATTATCCTCTTGTTGGTGTTTTTAATTTGACTAATATTCTAAATAATTTAATTATTGTTGATCATATTTTTATTATTATATTATTTTTAACCGTAATATTATAATTGTTATTAACCATTATTTAATATTCAAATTTGTATTAATATTTTAATTATTACAATAAATGTATATTTATGTTATTATCAAATTTAATTATTTTCTATAAAATTAATCGATTTTAGTAAATAATTAAGAAAAATAATCAAGCAAGTTAAATAAATTAATTCTAGAAATTTTATTTATTTATTCCATCATTTTAAGAATATATTACTAATTAATATATGATGAGGGCATTTTAGTTAATAATTAAGAAAAATAATTAAGCAAGTTAAAATTATGTCAAACATCATATAATTTATCATAATGTGTTATTTATCCTTACTTTTTATTTTATAATCACTCTTATTATATATCATTTACTTATCCTATCACACAAACCAAACGATGTCTTATAGTATATACATTTAGTTTTGATTTATGAAACTCATTCAATTATAATATTTCTCATATTCATTTATATATTACATTACATTGAGAAAAAATATCAATGAAGTTGGAATTTGTTCATGTTTATATTTTCACATAATGATCTTTATATGTTATGTTTACGTAGATAGATCGAATTTAGTTCAATATTATTTTATTTTTTTAATTAAAAAAATAGTAGGATATTTGTAGTACTGGTCGGATTGATTGCAAAGGAAAATATAAAAACTTATAATATTTATAAATCAAATTAATTAAATTAAATTAAATTAATAATATGAAACGTGTGGAGATTGACCGGTGTGGGCCTTTGAATCGATTCTCCATTGATCAGTTATTAGATTTGTATTTGAACGTCCAATTATTATTGATTATTGTTTACTGTACGCATGAATGGTAGTATCTCTGCAAAAATCGAATTTTCTTCACCGACCTGGATCCTAGGGTTTCCGCTTCTACTTTTTATTACTCTCTGTGTACCTTAATTTGAGTATCTGTGACTGCGCGCGCCTGTTTTGCGGCTACTGATTCTTATTTCTGTGCTATTCTCAGTTTCATGTTTCGTATTTTACTGTTTTTGTATCAACAAATACAAGAGTGCTGGGTTCTTTGTTATAATGGGCAAGTGGGTTCCTGTATGTTCTTCGTTATATGAACTTGAGAAACAGTATAACTGGGAAATGTATGACAAGTTCAAACCAATCTGTGAAGGGATTTTGTCCGTCTGATTTATAGAGAAGAAAAGGAATATTTTGATGATGGGATCAAAGAAAGCTGAAATTTACCAGATATCTGTTGGACAGAAAAGAAAGAAACTGGATGCCCGTGCTTTCAAGGCTCTTTTCAAACGACAGCGGATAAAGGGTGATTTACCTGGTATAATAACGATTTCCCCACTCAACGGGATTACTTCCTGTTGCATTCTTGTTTTTTATTCTTTAAACAATATCTGGTTTTTGGCCTGGTAGCGAAAATTTTTTTATTTGTTGACTGGGGAATTGCTCGTGGTTTTGATTTTAAACTTTGTGAAGTGACCGATAATTAGATTTATGTCTCAAATAAATAATAATAATTAGATTTATGTGACTGTTGCTGACATTACACTAGATATCCATGGGAAGCTGGAAGGACCGGATAACATGTCTCACATATGCAATGGTAATGACAGAGTAATCAGCTCTAAGCCAATCGGAGGAGGAGAGGATGTTAGTGATGAGTGCTGTAAAAGGTTAAAGGAAAATTCGAGACACTTGAGAATTGATAAAGAATCTGGTGGCGATCTTCAGAAGTCCATTGATAACTCAAGAAGAAATGATTCAGAGATATTAGGGAATAATGTGACTGTAAATTCTGATTACATTGATGATGTTGTCGCTGAGTCTCCGAAGCCTCTCGGTGCAGATAGTTTAATTAATACTAAGACTGATTCAAGTACCAGAAAAAGCTTTGATGATTCTGAAAGGTTGCCTACAGGTTGTTCAATCACTGAGAATACGAGTACTTCAGGAAGTGCGGATTGCATGGTAGGACCGCAGCGTGTGGATCCAGCAATTGGTGAGTTAACTGAGCTTCAAGGGACTCAAGGTACTGCTTCAAAGGAAGGTAATGTATATCCTGAAACTCAACTTATGCCACCCTATGATTTCTTCCAGTTTTATATCGTCATTGCCATCCTTACTTAGTGATGTCCCTTGAAATAATATATTGTTATCCTGATACTTGTACCCAAGTAACTGAAAATATGTTTGGTGATATAACGCAGGGCATTCCACAATCACAGCTACTAATCTCGCTGAGTCCTTGCAAATGGACGGTGTCTCTACTGACAAGGATCCAAATTCCATGTCTGGACGGAGATCTTTTGGTGCTGAAGTTGGCACCTGCGGATTGGAGGAAAGATTTTCATTGCTCTCTGAGCAGAACAGCAGCCATAATTTTCTGCAAGTAGAATCGGGGAGGCTTTGCCAAATTCTTAAACTTTCGGTAAATTTTCAATTTTTCCTTCTCAGGTGATAATGTTAGAAGCATCACTCAAACACATGGCAATATTTCCTGAGCAGACGGTGTTTGTGACTTGCAGTTTTATTTAGTTGCCACATACTCTTACAGTTGTCTTGTCTTCTTGGTTGCCGAGTCTTGCAAATATTTACCAACCATGTGTGGGATAGAAAACCTAGCACTTTAATAGTGGTTTCTTTGTTTGAAAACTTTGGATATCTTTCCCTCGATACTTAAAAGGTACGAAGGCATTTTGTTGCTTTGAGAGTGTATTATGGATGGTTCTACATTATTGGGATAATGCTTCAGTTTAAAGAGTCAATAGGTGACGGATTACTCGATTTGCTACCTATATGTCAAACTAACATAGTCAATTTAATGTGATATAGATATCACATTTTTTGCTTTTTCACGTAAATATCATTTAAATACATGTAATGGGCACAATGTTGTAAATGGCGGGAGGCGGTGGCGGGGTGGTCTGTGACAGCCTATCGCCTCGGCCAGGTGGTGCCCAGGCAGTGCCTAAGCGGTTGAATTTTTTAAGTAATTTTTTTTTATAGATAATCATATATAATCATGCAATATAATCACAGCAGTACTTAGGCGATTGAATTTTTTAAGTAACTTTATAATCACGGCAGTACCTAGGCGATTGAATTTTTTAAGTAACTTTTTTATAGATAATCATATATAATCATGCAATATAATCATAAATAGTCATCATTTTTTATGGAAGATGTGTGATTAAATAATGTCTAAACATAAAGAAGCTTCATACAATATAATATCATTTAGATAATGTGCAAATAAATATATAAACTTCTCATCGGATGCTTTAAGACATGCATCAACTTGTTCTAAAATACCGCAATATGATGTTTCATCATATTTACTCCTCCTTTTATGAGTTTCTTACACAACTTGCATGTGATCCAATCCCTTTTCTCTTTATTATACAACACCCTCAAACAATATCATTAGATTTTGGCTTAAATTTCAACTCCGGTTGTTTATTATTTTTTCGCCATTAATCTTCAACAATAAATCAATAATAATAGGAAAAAAACAAATTTGATTTTTGAAATCTCAAAATCTTAAATATTATAAAAAAAATGTTAAATAATAAATATACAATGTCTAACCTAAAGCTTCTTGCGGCGGCGGCTAGTTTGTGTGGTAGGCTTAGTGGTTAGTAAGAAGAAGTGAGAACCAAAAGTTAAAAAAAAAGAAAGTGAGATGTGATTTAAATAACTAGGATTTTGAGTTTTAATATTAGTTGACTTTGACTAGGTTTTTAAAATTTGTTTATTACAACTTAAAAATGTTGATTGTCTCACCTGGCCCACCTGCTCGCCGCCCTCGACCGCTTGCCCCCCGCCGTATAGCTTGGACCGCCTAAAACAACTGCCTCATGCGTAGACAGGGCGGTCGAGGGCAGCCTAGGCGGACGCCTTGACCACCATTTAGAACACTAAATGGGCATAAAGAAGCAAGGAGTTATTGGCTAATTAAGTCCAAAGACATGTTACCTAAATTACACGTGTTTGCTTTCTAAAGAATTGGTTTCACATTTTTGCCATAGGGAAGGTATTTGAAGGATAAAGCTTGTTCCAAATGTGACTCAAAATAGGTTGATGATAGTTTTATTTTGTAAAACCAGATTGATTTTAATTTCATCTAGAGAGAATATTTATCTATTTGAAACTCTAGGAGCAAGTTGATGATGAACCACTTAAAGAAGTTGGTTTCTTGCTGCTGGCCACTGTCCACATTTAAATGAGTCTCCTCTTCGAAGAATATTCTTGACATTGCTTTAATTCCTTTTTAAGTAGAAATGATATTGAAGATAATGTTTTTAACTATCGGATTTTGTGGTGGACTTAATCTATTCTTTTCTGTCAATTATATGACATATTTTTGCTTGTTCTTTCAACTTGTGGAAGAATAGTTTCTTTGCTAATCACCGAAATGGATAGAAAATCCCCCTTTCTTGTGAAGTTCTTGGAGCTTAATGGGCTTTCTATTGTCTGTAATAACTTGCAAAGATCCAGTTTTGTTTTCCTTGTGAATTGATTAGATCAACATGTATAACCACTACAATAACCTGGCATCATAATGCAGGAGGATGTCACACATAGAGTGGGAGAATTTCTGAAGTATGTCATTCAAAATCACGATCTCAGTAGTAATGCACCAGCAATCATGCATGCTTTCCAGTTATCTGTGGTCAGTGTGTTTTTATGTTTTATTATTCATATAAATCCAGTGGAAGATTGGTGGAGCCATGAGATATGAATGTGATTTACTTTAAAGAGGTTAACTCTACATGTAATTTTTTTCTTAGAACATTGGGGTTAGTTTCTTTGACCTATTTCTCTTTGTATTTGTTGTTAACAACTTCATGCCAACTTCTTTGGCTTTTACCTATTTCTCTAGGGATTTGTTGTAACAACTTCATTGATTTTCTGCCACTGTAAAGGTGTGGAATATTCTGAAATCACATTGTCTCAACTCTCAAACAAGAGTTATTGTATTCCTTGCCTGATAGATTGGAATTCCACTTTTAAAACATTCCACATCTTTAAGTAGAATTTTATCATTGTTTTGGTGGTTTCTCCATTCTAGAAGTCAAATTGTTATAATTGTTTTCGTTATTCTTGTGTTGTCTCTTCTGCTGTTCAAATTTACTTTTTATTTCAAATTTATTATTTGGATTGTACAGAAAAGTAAGTGAGGAGCATTGAAATTTAGAATGGTTGACGCTACTCTTTTTTTGAATTAAATAAGCACAATATCATTAAAATAATCAATTTCAATGAATTTCCCAGAAGTGGTAATTTAACTGCATTTCAATTTTGTTCTTAATAAGAGAAATCCGTCTGATAGAAATCAACCTTCTGCTTTCATGTTGAAAAGGAATGCCAATGAATTAAATTATCATGTTACTAGTAAGATAGCTGGTAGCGAAGCAATGGAACGATTTGGAAGCGGGATCTTAGCGCGTATAACCGGAACCAAATAAATTTATGCCTTTTGTGTGTCAACTTCCTTTACATTGTCTCTTGTTAAAAATTCAATGGATGATGGAATCGCACCCTAGACTTGATATTTTCAATTAGTTGGGAGACTTTGTCACTACATGTCCTATTTCAGTTTTTCTTATCATTTCTTGTTGTGCTCATGCAGTTTGACATATGAGATTGTTTTAGCTCGATATCTATCGCTTTCTTCAATTTTCTATTGGTTTGCTAACTATGTGGTTTTCCATAAATTTATGTGTGGTTCCTTGCTCAAGCACGCTGTACTTCTTGTTAACTCGTGCTCCAAGTCTGATGATACTTCTTCTTTACCAGTGCTGGATTGCCACCCGAATCGCCAAGCAAAAAGTTGACAAGAAGGAATATTTTAATTTAGCGAAAAAGCATCTAAATTATCAATGCACAGAAGAGCAAGTCTATTCCGTTTATTCAAAGATGCTACCTCTGAAGTTGATGTATTTGCAGTCTTCAGAGAACGCTTCTGACTCTGGGAAAGATTGCATGTTAACTGATGAAGACAGCAGCAAAGAGCCATCTCATATGATCAATAGCACACCATTATTTTCGTTGTCGAAAGAAAAAAAAGCGAAAGTAGAGATTGGAGAAATTTTCAAAATCAAGCAGAAATCTGGTATGAATGTAAAAGCTTCTGAAAGTGAAATACATGATAAGATACAGAAAATTCAGAAAAAATGTGAGAAACGAATGAAGAAACTTGTTCGAAAACAGGAGGAGGAAGTACAGGGATTGCTGAGAACCTGGGAGGAGGAAAAGGTAAAACTGGAGAAGGATCACAAATTGGAGTCGGCTGTTACGTGTTTTATATATGGTCAAGGCTTGGTACAAACTTCCAAACTCAAAATCTTGGATGATAAATTTGCAAAGAAAATGCAAGAACACAATCTCGTAAAGGACATGCAGCTTAATTCTCTCAAGGAAAAGCAATTAGCTGCTCGAAGTGAGGCGTGTGAAAAGGCAGCTGACTGGTTGGCTGAAGCAGTAGCCCGCGCCAGCAAACTCGGCACTGTGAATGGGCCACAGCCATTTGGTTTTCAATCTGAGAATGGTCCTGAATGTACTGGGTCAGGTACACACGTTGGCCTGGAGAACGTATTTACCATGTTTCAGGAACATGCAGAGGATCCAAATCCAAATATGAATTTGTGTCCTCAGGGGAACGACGTGGCGCCATCTGATGCAGCTATTAGTGTACTAGCTGAGACAACAGACAGTGGTCTGGCAGAGACCATTAATACTACCGAGGAAATTGGCGCTGCAAATCTCCCTGTCT
Source organism: Primulina huaijiensis (assembly GCF_012295235.1). NCBI lineage: Eukaryota > Viridiplantae > Streptophyta > Magnoliopsida > Lamiales > Gesneriaceae > Primulina > Primulina huaijiensis. The sequence continues at coordinate 6,223,164 of NC_133320.1, forward strand.
GTGGAGAACAAATTACTGATGAAATTCGACCTGTGGAGATGTATCAAGAGGGTCCAACAGAGTTGACCAGACCTGTTTCTAATGATATTGTATTGCATGGTGATCCCGTGGAATCGAATAAAACGTCTAATATAGGGGATTCAATTGGTTTGCCTAACACTGAGGTGAATCATAGAAGTGAACCTTGTCAGTCTGGCAATGGTAGTTTACCTTTCCCAGGACAACCATTGGTACATTCAGAGGAAATGCTAGCTTTCCCAGATCGTTGTGGCTTGTTGAAACAGCATGTATGTACATTTTTCTTTAATGAAGTCTAATTTTCTTACATGTTCTATCTTCCCAAGTTATTTGCTCTAGGTGTGTGTAAGCCTTCGGTGACCTGTATCATGGAGAGGAGAGAATTCAACAAAACTTATAGAATATTATAGCTACCTTATAATTCTGACCAATAATTTTAAGATCTTATTTTGATGATATATTCCAGATTCGTTTGGAAAAGGGATTTCCTTTGCTTTTCTGAAATAAATGCTGGAAACTGTGAATGTTATAAAGGATTTGGCAGTGTTGACACAGAAATAACAAGGTTTGATTTGTGTTCAGGTGTCCCAAAACGAAATTCACCAAGTGGCATCTGCTGAACTGGAAGATCGAGACACACCAGCTGTGGAAATTCAAAATACTTCTCAAATTGAAGTTGCAACCACGGAACTTAGTGATGCTGTGACCCTTGTTCAGTTGAATCATGCAGTTCCAGTAACTGGGAACGGCGAGCAGCTGTATCATTTGTCAGCTGATGCACCTCTTGTATGCATTCAATATCAGCCCCATGAAATGGAGCATCAAAACAGGGATCAAGGAACCAACCTTTCTCCAACTGTTTTGGCTGGAGAAAGGGAAGACTTTTCTCATGAATTTATTTCCCATAACAATCACCTGGGTCTAGGACAAGCAAGTAGAATTTCTCATGAACAAATTGTTGAGTTTGTTCGTTCCCCAGACAACACAGTTATATCTGAAGTAGCAAGCACAACCGAACCGCCAAATCAGTCATCTCCACAATTGGGAATAGATGCTGATCATTTTCATGGGCCCATAAATAATGACACAGAAATTACGATGTCAACTTGTGTCCGGGACTTGCAAAATGAAATTCACCAAGTGGCATCTACTGAACTGGAAAAACTAGACACACCTGCTGTAGAAATTAAAAATACTTCTCAGACCGAAGTTGCGAATGGTGCTGTGACCCTTGTTCAGTCGAACCATGCAGTATCAGTAACTGGGAACTATGAGCAGCCACATCATTTGTCAGTTGATGCCTCTCTCATCTGCAATCAATCTTCGTCCAATGGAATTGATCACCAAAACGGGGGTCAAGTAACAAATTTCTCTCAAACTATTGAGGCTGGGGAAACTGAAGAGTTTTCTCGTGAATTTGTTTCTCAAAGTAGCGAAAATTTGCATCACAATCACCTATATATGGGACAAGAAAGTAGAATTTCTCGTGAACCAAGTGTTGAGGTGTTTGTTCATTCCCCAGACAACACAGTTATGGCTCAAGAAGTAAGCACTACTGAACTTCCAAATCAATCTGTTCCACAATTGGGAATAGATGCTCGCCGTCTTCGTGGTCCCAGCCACCTTCTTGTTCATCCCACTCATACAGTAACCTCTTGGAATTCAACTCCGTCCTTGGTTGCTGAACCACTTCTAAATGAATTAGAAAAATTGTCAAAAGAAGCTGAACAGTTGGAAAAGATATACGAAGATGCGGTCTGTCTTAATTGTTTCTTGATTGATTGTATTCCTATTTCGTGCCTTGGAAGTAATGCAACTCTTTCTTGAAACAGGTATCACAACTTAAATCTGCCTGTGAGAAGGAGATCCGAGAAATTATTAACAAAATACGTACTAAATATGATGAGAAGCTTCAGGATGTCAAGGCAAATTTCAGATTGAAAAAGAATGAACTTGAGAAGAGTAAGAATTTAGTTCTCATGAATTCTAAATTGGCTGAGGCTCTCAGATCTAAGTTCCAGTTTAGACCCCTGCAATTACAGCAAGGTATGTAAATTATCTACAATTCCATTTAGGAGGTGTGATCTCTCTTTTTTTTCCCGATTAATAATGTGCGTCATTTGTAAGTAGTTTCTCCTTTTTCCTTTATCGAGGAAAGGATTGAGGGATGAAGTTAAGATAATTAATTGGTACCAAAAAGGGATCTAACTGCAAATTAAATTATATCCAAGGTTGTAAATGGCGGGAGGCGGTGGCGGGGCGGTCGGTGACCGCCTACCGCCTTGGCGGTTGAATTTTTTTAAGTAATTTTTCTATAGATAATCATGCAATATAATCATTTTTATATAAAATGTGCAATTAAATAATGTTTAAGCACAAAATACAATATCATCTAGATAATGTGCAAACCATAAAACGGGCGGCGGCGGGCGGATTGTGTGTGGTGGTTGGGAGTTAAGAGTTGAGAGTGAAAACCAAAAATAAAATAAAGAAAGTGATGTGTGCTAGGGTTTTAATATTTAAAATTAGTTGACTTTGACTAGGTTTTTAAAATTGTTGACTACAACTTAAAAATCTTGACTGACTGCCTCGCCCGCCTAGCCCGCCTGCTCGCCGCCTCGACCCGCCTCCCCAATGCCGTATAGCTTGGACCGCCTAAAACACCCGCCTCATGTATAGGCGGTGCGGTCGAGGGCCGCCTACCGGTGCCTAGGCGGCCGCCTCGACCGCCATTTAGAACACTGATTATATCTGAGTTTGTAGAATACTGTTCACAACTTGAATTGTATTGTTCCATCACCATGGGTTTTTATTGCCTGAAATCGCTTCTGATTTGATTTAATGCATCTTAAGACTTGAAATCTGTGGGACTCAAAAGCTTGTCTGTGCACCAACTTAATTTGTAACCTTCTCAAAGTTTTGTTATGTTGTTAAGGTTAGCTTCAAACTGATGTAATTTATATTTTTATATGAAAATTGAATATCATTGAGCGTAAAGCTTTGGTTCTTTAGTGAGTAGGCAAAATATGCTTCTCTCTGTGAACACGTGAATTTTTTCTGTATTCATATTTGAGTTACTTATGGCTGCGTATTTAGTGCTGAAATGGTGCTTGATTTCGCTGCAGTTTTTACATCTAGTTTCGAGCAGCACCTGCATCAGCCGTCGCTGCCACCTTCGACGAGAATTTCCCCTTTGGCATCAGCAAGTCGACCTCCTTCCAGTCAGCAGACCTTGGCTTCATCTGCAGAAGCCCAGAACCAGATACATATGCTTCCTCCTGTGAGATCTTCCCCTGTTGCTATTCAAACTGCTACAGCTTCACCACCCATACAAGCCATACAACGAGCAGGGTCTGTCTTATCAGGCACTTTAGCCAGACCCCTAGTGATAGCTTCCCACACTCCTGCTGCATATCCCGGCATTGCAGAGATCCGTTCGAGGGCTCCACACCTTCAACCTTTTCGACTTGCTGCAGCACCATCTATGGCTCCCTCCAGTTTTTCGGCAATACCTCAACGGCATCATCAGCCAATATTTCCTCCCCAGCTTGTAGCGACAACTCGACCAGCACCATGCTCACCTCGACTACCTCAGACGATGCCAAATCATGTCTCTCAAAACGGTCCCGAGCCTCGAAGTCGACAACAATTCCATTTTAACCAGTCTCAATCTCCTATCGATCTGCTAAGGGACATGAATCGCCATGTACTCATGAATCACAATTTGCCACCTTTAGCTGATGTTGATCCAAAGGTTCATTCCTTAGAACCTTCAAACCTTGTTACTCTAGGTAATATACAGGGTAATCCAGCGTCCTCTGTTGTAGACAGAGACATCATTTGCCTCTCCGACGAGGAAATCCGGCCTCCTTTGCTGTAGACACAGACATCATTTGCCTCTCCGACGAGGAGTAACGTTTTAAAGACATCCAAGATTCCCCGTCATTAATGTATATGGTCCAGTAGGAAGTCAGCTCACTGAGCAACTTGACCATATTTTTCACCATTTTTACTAACATGCTGCAAATATTGTCTTCCCTTTCCATTGTATGCTGTGAATTTTCTTTTTGAGAGGGTGATTGGCTGAGTTTTTCCACTTTCCATCTAATGTAGAGAACAATCTTTACACTGGGTAAATATTTTTTTCGACAAAACTTGTATTTGCATTAGAATTTTGTATTCTTCCTTGTTTGAAATTTTTGTTGTTTGTTACTCATTTTTGCACCTTTTGTGACAGTTCTACGTGGCAATCTTCCTCAACTTGAAATTTTATTTTATTTGCAAATCAAGCCATTGTGCTTTGTGGGAACAACGAAACATGGAAGTTGAATGCCATTTTTAAGCACAAGGGGGTCCGTGATCTGATTCTTTGTTATTTAATATTTATTTTTTGAAGAGGTTAAAATGTCATTTAAGATGAGAGGATGTTATGTTTTTGTGTAAATAAAGAATCAGTTTAGAAAGACCAAGTTCAAGCATATCTACTCAAATTCGGAAACGATGAAGTTAACTTTCCGGTTGTCGGCAAGAAATGGCAAAAGTATTTATCAGGGTCACACATACTCACGACAAGGACATGACAATTTTCGGACAATAGCATGAAATTGTTGAAAATTCAAATATGACCATTAGAACCGTCAATTTAGGTTCGACTTATTGGCTCGACCCAACCTGTTGCAAACAAAAAACCGCAACCCGAGGTGGTTTGGGTTGAACCCGTTTGGTGGAGGGCTAAGGCAGGGCGAGACGACCCATTTTCACAGTTCTAATGGCCATTGTAACTTTGGTATAAAAATAAGAGATTGTTGAAAAAATGCACGAGAGAGTTCATGTAAAGTGAATCAACATCGATTAAAGATGTAAAAAAGCTCTCGAACATCATGGATGGACATTTCACGGCAACAAGTTAACATGAATTTTCCATTGCTCACACTCAATTGTTTATCAACTCATTTAAGGAGTTATTTGAGTATCAGAGTGCCCCATACTCGTTTACATCATATCTTCATGGATTAGTGCTCAACTTGCAACATTCATTGTTGCACACGGGCGGAGCCATGAGTTGCTCCGCCCAGACGATAGTCCGGGTGAATTGTTTTTTCCCTATAATTTTTATACATAAAATTTTGTCTTTTTTCCGGTAGCCTGGTGGCTCCATTTGTCAATATTAACTCAACTATGGTTTAAAAAATTCTAGTCCATCAAAAATGAAATCCTGGCTCCGTCACTAGTTGCACTACATCTCAATCTTCTTATCAGTACAATCTATATATAAAAAATGAATTGTTGTAGAAGCGTTAGGATAAGTTGGCTTCTCGTTTGTCTGATTGTGTGGTAAATCAGATGACTTATCAAACTGATCGAATGTGTGTGTCAGGAGTTTCCACTGACGATGTGACGACAATTGAATGAGATTGTATAATATGATTTCATATACCAAAATTTTTTAGTGTACTTTTTCTATTCTTGAAATAAGTAGAGATGTAAAAGTATTTTTCCTTCGAACTTCTATAAACAAACCATACGTTCTTACTTGATAAATTTTACTTATTTGCACGTGATATAATTGTTCATGATATTTGTCTTACATTACATTTATTACATATGTTTTGACAATTACCGGTCCTTAATTATTTTAACATTCATCAGTTTAACATATGCACTACATCTACATGAACAAGTTTCGCACTTGGACAAATTTTAAGTTGCTCAACTGATCGGTTTTGATTAAGAATTGTTGTTTGGGTATTCAAATATGAGATGAGAAGCAAGAAGAAAACAAAAATAATGGCTTGTAGAGGCAAGTGTTGAACACTTTTTCCTTAAGAAGAATTTGCCCTCACAATGTGCTAGAGTTGGTGGCAATCTTCTCCCAAGATACATACAACACTTGAATAATGAGCACTCAAATATTCAAGTTCTATCACAAGGAAATGAAGGAACTCTCTCTTGTTGAAGAAAAGAAGAAGGAGATATGCAAATGATATGTATGTGTTTTTTTTTTTTTCAATAATCAAACATTTAATGTTTTTCAAGTGAAAAGACAAGAGCTTTCATTCATAAGGGTGTCCATTGGTCATTGTAACTGACCACAATCATCAAACAATGCCAAGGAAATGAAAAAACATCAGAAAATTCGAAGAGACACGAAGCTGGGCGCTTCGCGCACGCGCCTCTCCGCGCGCATGTGCGCGCTTGCCACTGGCAGCCGTGCGCAGGTGCTCGCCTGCTACTGTTCACGCGAATTAATTTTTTTTTTTTTTCATTTTTTTTCTTCGGTTTTTCGTCCCTTACATGTTCCGACTACTCGTTTGAAGTTCTTTCAACATTTGATGAACTCGTTTCGAGTTTAATTCAAAACCACCGAACTAAATATTCGTTCATTAAACTTCGTTTTTCTTTTCGAATTTTTTCAATCAAACACATTGATTAATTTGCTTAATTTTCATTCATTAAGCATCAAAATTTTCCAATAATCCCCCACATGAATGAAAGTAATGCATGAATGCTCGTGATGCATAAGAGAGAGTATATACGAAAAATTATCACATCAGGAGAGGTGGCTTTTGGCTTTGAACCTTCCCTAGTGGAATACAATCGGATTTAATAGGCCACGAAGTGAACGTGATGTCTTGAACTTCTTGGCGGTTCATGTAAACCCAGACAATTGTACCCACATGATAACCTTTCTTCCATTTCCATTTTGTTTTATCGGTTTTGTCCGTTTTAGTCATGGAACACATCTTGGCTTCATACGTGTTTCCTTGAGGCGGCCCGTCCTCACACGTACATAGGTGATCTCCTTGTAAAAGGGTATCCTACTTACCCCGCTTTTGCAAGCTACGGAATCATTAAAAGTACAATACTTAAACTCACTATCTTTGTAGGCAACTTCACTCATCGTCTTAGGAATGAGGAGTGATTCCTCAAGTTCTCATAATTTAGTTTTCCCATTGAACCAAGATCTTGGGATCTCCAATCAACAAGGTTGGGTTGCCACTATAAAAATTTTATTTGGTAGGTTTTAAACCCATTCCTCTTGACATACAGTACATTTGATCTCTATCTAATGCTTTTGTAAGCGGATCCGCTAAGTTATCCTTTGATTTAATATAATCAATTGATATAACTCCATTAGAGATCAACTGTCGCACAGTATTATGTTTTCGACGAATGTGTCGAGACTTGCCATTGTACATACTGTTTTGTGCCCTTGCAATTGCCTACTGACTGTCGCAATGTATCAAGATTGCTGGCACTGGACTTGTCCAACATGGAATGTCCTCTAGAAAGTTGCGAAGCCATTCAGCTTCTTCTGCAGCTTTATCTAGCGCTATGAACTCCGATTCCATAGTAGATCTAGCAATGCAAGTTTATTTCGATGACCTCCAAGAGACTGCTCCTCCACCAATACTAAATACATAGCCGCTTGTGGATTTGGAGTCTTTGGTGTGAGAAATCCAATTTGCATCACAGTATCCTTCAAGAACTGTAGGATACCTTGTGTAATTTAGTCCATATTCTGATGTGTGCTTTAAATATCTAAGCACCCTTGTCAACGCCTTCCAGTGTGCATCACTAGGATTACTTGTAAACCGACATAACTTGTTAACAGCACAAGAGATATTAGGTCTAGTACAGTTAGTGATGTACATAAGGCTTCCAATAATTCTGGAGTATTCCAATTGAGAAACTGGTTCTCCACGATTCTTTGCCAAATGGGCATTCACATCTAAAGGCGTTTTTACTGAGGTAGAGTCGTAAGCATTTAATTTCTTCAACACTGTTTCTACATAATGAGACTGAGATAAGATTATTGCTTCTGGAGTTCTAAAGATTTTAATCCCTAGAATTACATCAGCAATACTCATATCTTTCATATCAAAATTTTTTGTCAACATTTTTCTTTGTACTCTTAATCAACTCTTGGCTATTCCCCATTATTAGCATGTCATCCACATATAGACATACTATCACATAAGATTCTCTAGTGTCTTTAATGTAAACACATTTGTCACACTCATTAATCTTAAATCCATTTGACAATACTACCTTGTCAAATTTTTCGTGCCACTGCTTGGGCGCTTGTTTAAGTCCGTACAGTGACTTAATTAAACGACAGACTTTTCTTTCTTGTCCTTTAACAATGAAGCCTTCATGTTGCTCCATATATATTTCTTCTTCAAGTTCACCATTTAAGAATGCGGTTTTGACATCCATTTGATGTATCTCAAGGTTATGCAAAGCTGCAATAGCAATGAGCACACGAATGGATGTTATTCTTGAAACTGGTGAATACGTGTCGAAGAAATCATGACATTCTCTTTGTCTATAGCCTTTGGCCACAAGCCTGGCTTTGTATTTTTCAATACTTCCATCAACTCTCATTTTCTTTTTCAATATCCATTTGCATCCCAATGACTTGGTACCTGGTGGAAGATCCACTAGTTCCCAAGTATGGTTTTGTATTATGGAATCCATTTCGGAGTTGATGGCTTCTTTCCAATAGGGAGCTTCAGGGCTAGCCAGAGCATCTTGTATGTCTTTTGGTTCATTCTCCAACATAAAAGTATGGAAGTTTGGACCAATGGACTTTGAGATTCTAGCCCTTTTGCTTCTTCTTGGCTCTTGCTCCTTTGAAGAGCCTTCCAATGGTATAGCATTTATATTTAGAGTTGGCTCATGTGTAGGTCCTTGACCTTCATGCTCCGTCTCACATTTTCGCTTGCTAGAACCATTTTCTTTCTTTTCTTTACAAGGAAATATATTTTCAAAAAATACTGCATTTCTTCACTCAATTTTCATGCCTGTATTCATTTCTGCATTTTCAGATTTGTGCACTATAAACCTATAGGCACTACTATTATGTGCATATCCGATGAATATGCAGTCGACCGTCTGTGGGCCAATTCGCTCTTGTTTAGGCTTTGGTATTTCAACCTTAGCTAGACACCCCCACACTTTGAGGTACTTGTAGGAAGGCTTATGACCTTTCCACAATTCGTAAGGTAACTTGTCATTTTTCTTGTGGGGTATCTTGTTCAGGATGTGATTAGCCGATAGTATTGATTCCCCCACAAGTTTTGGGGTAATCCTGAACTTATTAACATAGCATTCCTCATATCTTTCAGAGTTCGATTTTTTCTTTCGACAATGCCATTCGATTGTGGAGAATGAGGAGCAGTCGTTTCATGAATCATACCAACAGATGTGCAGAATTCATCAAACGGTGCTCCGTATTCGTCCTCTCTATCGCTTCGAACCCTCTTTATTTGTTTGCCTAGTTGATTCTCAACTTCGGTCTTATAACATTTGAATGCTTCAAGAGCTTTATCTTTCGACCTCAAAAGATATACGTAACAGTACCTCGTATGATCATCAATGAATGTCACGTAGTATCTTTTTCCTCATCTAGTTTGCACAAACTTTAAATCACCAAGATCAGTGTGTATTAATTCTAGAGAAGTTGTACATCTTTCAATCGAATGGTAAGGCGCTTTGGTCATTTTTGCTTCAACACATATTTCGCATTTGTGTGTTGGATCGACGTTGTATTTAGGTAATAATTCCAGTTTCATTAAACGTTGCCATTACATTCAACTTGAAAAGGTTCTCATCGAGATATCCTTTTCCAATAAAATGACCATTCTTAGTCAATACAACCTTGTTAGACTCAAATACCAGTCTAAACCCGTGTTTGACCAACAGAGACCCCGACACGAGGTTCTTTCTTATGTCTGGTACATGAAGTGCATCAACAAGAGTTACTTCCAAACCCGATGTCATTTTCAGTACCACATTTCCGGTGCCCACCACCTCAGATGTAGCGGAGTTCCCCATGTATAGTTTTCTCCCGGTCGATGGAGTGTATGTGGAGAACATCCCTTTGTTGGAGCAAATGTGTCGAGTTGCTCCAGTATCAACCCACCACTCGTTGGGGTTTTCCACCAAATTTGTTTCAAAAATAACTGCAGACAAATCAAGTTCAGAAAAATCAAATGGTACCGACCTTTCTTGAATTACGTTGGCTTGAGGATTTTCCTTCTTTGGCTTCCTACAATCCTTAGCCATGTGGTTCGGTTTTCCACAGTTATAACAAGTGCCTTTGAACTTCTTCTTGTTTGGTGGTTGTTGGCCTTGTTGTGGTTGCTTCTCAAACTTCCTCTTTTTTCCTTGAAAACTCGATTCAACAATGTTCACCCTTGCTGCCATTTTACTTGCCTTGGCCTCGGTGCTCTTGTTGTCGTCTTCTATCCTCAATCTCACAATGAGATCCTCCAATCTCATCTCCTTTCTTTTGTGCTTCAAGTAATTCTTGAAATCCTTCCACAACTGAGGGAGTTTCTCGATCAATGCAGCAACTTGAAAGGACTCGCTTAGACTCATTCCTTCCGCATGAATCTGGTGCAAGATAAGTTGTAATTCTTGCACTTGACTCATCACAGATTTTGAGTCCACCTCTTGAAGTCCAAAAATCTCCCAACAATGAACTTCTTCAAACCCGCATCCTCCGCCCTGTATTTCTTGTCAAGCATATCCCAAAGTTCCTTGGCGGTCTTGACTTGACAATACACATTGTACAATGCATTGTCAAGTCCATTGAGGATGTATTTCTTGCACAGGAAATCACTTTGGTTCCATGCATCCAAAGCGGCCCTCATGTTGGTATCTGTCTCGTTTTCAGCAATAGTGGCAGGATCCTCCTTTAAGAACCTTGAAAAACTCAAGGTTGTGAGATAGAAGAGCATCTTTTGTTGCCATCTTTTGAAATCTGCACCAGAAAACTTTTCTGGTTTCTCTCCCGGTGCAACGGTTGCATGTGGTGTTGTAGATGTTGATGTCATTGATATTCTTCTTGCAAATGATCAAAAAACCAAAATTCTTCTTAAGATTGTTGTTTGGGTATTCAAATATGAGATAAGAAGCAAGAAGAAAACAAAAATAATGGCTTGTAGAGGCAAATGTTGAACACTTTTTCCTTAAGAAGAATTTGCCCTCACAATGTGCTAGAGTTGGTGGCAATCTTTTCCCAAGATACAACTACAACACTTGAATAATGAGCACTCAAATATTCAAGTTCTATCACAAGGAAATGAAGGAACTCTCTCTTGTTGAAGAAAGGAAGAAGGAGATATGCAAATGATGTGTATGTGTGTGTTTTTTTTTCAATAATTCAACATTTAATGTTTTTCAAGTGAAAAGACATGAGCTTTCATTCATAAGAGTGTCCCTTGGTCATTGTAACTGACCACAATCATCAAAAAATGCCAAGGAAATGAAAATACATCAGAAAATTCGAAGGGACAAGAAGCTGGGCGCTTCGCTTGTGCGCGCGCCCGCTCGCGCACTGCCGAGCGCTCCTGCGGAGAGCGCTCGGCGCTCTCGGCAAGCGCACGCACATGCGCGCCTCTCCGCGCGCACCTGCGCGCAGACCCACGCGCAGGTGCGCGCCTGCTACTGTTCACGCGAATTTTTTTTTTCTTCGGTTTTTTGTCCCTTACATGTTCCAACTACTCGTTTGAAGTTCTTTCAACATTTGATAAACTCGTTTCGAGTTTAATTCAAAACCACCGAACAATATTCGTTCATTAAGCTTCGTTTTTCTTTTCGAATTTTACCAATCAAATACATTGATTAATTTGCTTAATTTTCATTCATTAAGCATCAAAATTTTCCAACAAGAATCGCTTTAAACAACCCTCCATCTTAATTTATATAAAAAAAAAATCATACAAATGTTAATTCCTAAAATTATTATTACGTCAAATTTATTGGTAAGAACAATATTTTATTGCGTAGTTGAATATAATAATAATTAATTTTTCTTTTTAAATATGATCCCACATCTCAGGTTCTTTTTTTTATCACTTTCTATTATAAATAAAAAATCCAATTTTGAAAAGACAAAAACTTGTGTGAGACGGTCTCACGGGTCGTATTTTGTGAGACGGATCTATTATTGAGTTTTTGCAAATAAAAAACTTCAAGTTGAGGTATGTATTATTATAAATTAAGTTAAATGAGTATCTGAATATTAATGTTATTATTGATGCATTATTATGTTAAATATTGAATTTATGATTGGAATTGTTAATTATTCTTTTTATAGTTTATTTAGTGTGTATTATGTTTAGAATATTTTTGCAATTTGAAATATTATGTTTTGTATTATTTTTGTTGTTATTATTGTTTTTGTTTTGTTTTTTTTTTTTTTTTTTTTTTTTNGTTAGACTCAAGTTCTGAGTCCAATTATTACATTGTCTCAAATTTCTACTAAGTATATAAAACTTAAAATTATTCATTCTCCTTATTTTATACTATACATTAAAATAATTCACACTCAAAATATTCTCTGTACAAAGAATGTGAAATGCCGTATGGAGGGATTCAAGTTCTCTAGCAATCAACTTTAAATTCAACACTAGGAAAAAATTATAAATGAAACGTATAGTATTATTATTATTATTATATGACAATAGTAATAATATTGTTATTATTATTTATTGGAGAAATTGGTGGAAAATCCCCACCCACAAACACAAGTTTGTGTTCAGTCCTCATATATTTCGAAATTTCTCTGCAATACTTGATAGAAGGAAAAAGTTTTTTTAAACTACTTCCTCAAGTTTTTATTCATTTTCCTTCCGATTTTTTATTATCTCCATTTTGTTTCCTCTCTCTCACCCACCCCATTCTCACTTCCCCCGATTTATTTCCCATCTTTTTCCCGTCGATCCAAAACAAGCTTCCACCACTTCCTTCAAAACTGCATGCCATGCAAAACCCATCTCTCTCGTCGACTCGTAAAAACCCCAGCCTTCCCTTAGCCACCAAAACCCATCGCCTCGAAATCGACGGACAGCGAAGGTAACTAGAAGCAAACCTTTTTTGGCTTAAAAAGCGCACAAATCTTCCCTGTAGGCGTGTGACTGTGTGAGTGAAAGAAGAGTGTCAGAACCAGAGGACTTTCGTTTTTGAAATTTTCATGGTAATTTAAAAAAAAAAATTGTCCACTTTTGTTTCAAGAAATACCTTATTTATAAAAATATCTTAGTTTTGTGATATCTTCGATAGATGTTAATGTACTAATTTTGGTTTTGCATTTTTTAGATTTTATAACTTTGCTAGTACTTGTCATTTTTGCTCAAGATATAAACATGAATTGTTTGATGCGGTTGTTGCTATGTTCTCTATAAAATTGAAATTTTAAGAAATGTGTGGATTTTGATGTGCTTCCCATTTTTCTGTGGTTTTATCACTATGTTGTTGTGGAAAAGGATTGGAGTGAGATTTAGCGCGGAGACGTTTTAATTAGTTTTTTGGACTATTATGATGAATATGTTTAAAGGTGAGTCTCTCTGTTCAAGGAAATTCAAACTATCATACATTTTTGTTACATTAACCAATATTATGTAGATGTTGAGATCGTCAATTCTTTTAGAATGGATCACCTAATTGGAGAGAAACATGGGTGGAAAAAGTAATTGATTTTTGTTGTTTCTGCTGAGGTCAGTTGTGGCATAGTGGTAGAAGGGTTAGCAAGATAGACGTATTGGCAAGTTGCATGATAAATTTGTATAATATTTCTATTTGATTACAATTTTTTTCTGCATATATGTTTTGTTTTTTCGATCTATTATTAATTTTCGTACCAATGGTTATAATATATATTAATGTTAGATTATTATGTTGAAAATGCCTGAGATTGACTGCAATTGTTAAATAAATGATGATTTATATAGAGGCAACATTTGCTGATATTTTGTGATGTTGTTGCACAAAAAATTGTTAAAATCATTGAAGTTAATCTAGCGTTTGATTTTTTTAAGTTCAATTTGTTTTTAAAGTTTGAAATGAACTATAGTTATGAACTTATTGTTTATGATTAAATGGTAAATTATACAATCATCCCTTCGATCGGTCATGTACAACCATTTGCTTGTTTTTTTCTTTTTCGTGATAGCAAGCAAATGTTTGTCGTCGATTTTAATATGTTCTGCATTCTTTTTGTTTATATTATTTTTTTATGTTATTAATTTTGATGGTACGTGTTGTTTGGAATAATTTTAGAAATTTAAGTTTTTAATTTTTTATATTAATATTTTTTTTATTTTATGTAGAATGGGTTAAAAAAATGTCGATGAAAATGAGGCTCAAATGCAGAGCAGAAAAGATGTAATGTCACGATATTCTTCTACTTATTTTAGAGAAGTAACCAATAAGCTTGAACCAAAACTGAACGAGAGGCAACGAGCAAGGATCATTAGTATCCTTTCGGTAAATGGCTGAAGATGCCTAAACTCTCCATCTATAGTACAAGAGTTGATATGATATTAAAGAGTTTCAACAATGACTCCTCATTCTTTGTCTTTTGGAAAGACATTGTCGTCCCTTTCACATCATTTAGGTTTTCGATCGTCCTTGGTCTACTTCATGGAGGCCAACTTGTAAACCAAGACCTCATAACAAATTTTTTAGCACTGCCAAAACTCGAATTCTTAGTCTACTCAACTGAACGAAGAAACATTATACATATTGTTCTCGAATACAATGAATTACAAAGAATTTCTAGCACTTAATGATCATCAACTATCAGATACAATACTTTGTAAAGCGTGCTCGAGTGTATGATTAGTTTTGCTTGAATTTATAAGCTTGAAACAAATAGTTGTTGTAAGTTTATAACTGTTGTTCTTGTAACTTGATGTCTCTCTTTGGCTAAACTGATCTTCATCATTATTAATAGACTTTCAACTGCAACGGTCGAGTCTTAAAAAAAATTGTTGTTGCGTCTTTTCTTCATGTCATCATTATCTGACATCCGTACAAGATGTAGTGCAGTTGACTTTGACTGTGTCAGCAAAATATGGAAAAACTTGTCCAATGATCAGTTTAGTTATATGGTGTAAACCGATGTCCTTGAAATTGAATGATGATCTCTAAACTGATAGCTTGATAAAATGTTTTGATAACAATAAGTTTTGATCTGAGTCAGTTTTACTTCACTACTCCAGTTTAGGTAAATCAGTTTAACTTGTGGACATAGTCAGCTCCGTTTGATTCGGATGACTCGGATAGTTTGATTAAATTTAGCTTACATCAATTTAGCTCATATCACTTTTGCTTAAGTCATTTGTTGACACCAAAACATAAATATTCCAACGAATAGAGTACGAGCTTGTGCATAAACATGTGAATTTGTGTGTTATGTTATCTCTCTCACCGAATGTTGTTTAAGCCTTTCGTCGTTCTCATTCATTTTGTATTTTTTTAAACTAGCTTGCAATTATAGTACCGTCTAGGTTTTCTTTTTATAGAGTAATGTTCGGCTTGACTTGGATTTCTACAATACCAATTCGAGCTGGTATGGTGACTATGACCAGCTTGAATTCACTTCATTTTAGCCATTTTCCCAAGACCTTAATGATTAGATCTGCTCAAAAGTTACAGTCTGACTGATTTGGATTTCTGGCTTATCATGTTCATATATCGTGTTGGACCGAACAAAATGTATAATTTTATATTTTTCTTTGTCTAGACACGATTGAAAATTTGATTTATAAGAACTACAATCATTGTTTTCAAACCCTAAGCTAATTTTTCCTCCGAGTAGTTTTTGCATATCATGCATCTTCTCAATTGAAGCAGAAGACTTTTTTCAAGAATTGACTAATTGCGTCAATTGTTTATTTTCATTGATAGTTACTTGGAACACTTTTTGCAAATCATCATTCTCAATCCCTAGCAGATTGAATTTTACACTTAGACTGTCAAGCTTCTTTCGTTTGATTCAACTAGAGTCACTAAACTTGTATGTTAGTCATTTCTTTTCTGCTTTGACTTCCTCAAATGATTGTGATAGTCTTTTAAACTCTTTTAACATGTTGTTCACTGCAATAACAAGATCCACACGTGTAAATTCATTTGAGTGAAATCCAAATACCATATCATCGGTATTTTTCAGCACAACTTCAGTGGTCTCCAGCTCAACATTCCCCATAAGGTACTGGACTCTCTTCCTCACTTTCGTCGGATGAGATTTCGGATAATAAAATCGTCATGAAGAAGAACTTTCATGTCCTTCTTCTTCTTGTTGAATGATTTTTATCATCTACGGACATTCTCTTCTCATAGGGCTTTTCGTCATCCTTCATTTGTCTATTACAATATGTAATAAAATGGGCCCTTTTTTTCCACAGATAAACAAGCTTGATTGTCATCGATTTGATCTTTTTTACGATAAGAATTAAACATAGATTGATTATTTCTCATAAATTTGTTAAAAATCTTAACAAATAATGATGTGGCCTTGTTACTCGAAGACTTTTCACCATTGGTTGGTGTAGAGCTTGTAGAGGCTTCAGCTTTGGTAAGTTGAGGGGTGAAAGACTCTTCTTCTGTCTGAATCCTCAGCTCGAACTCATATGTCTTCAAATATGCAAACAATTCATGCAGCTCGAGTTTGTTGAGATCTTTGGACTCACTCATTACTACGGTCTTTAAGTCCAATTTTCTAAGCAGTGCTCTCATCACCTTCAAAAAAAGTTATTGGTTAGATTATTCTTTGCCAATAGAAGCATGTTTTATTACAATGTTACTAAACCGTTCATCAAACGCATTTCATTTCTCAAGCTTCATTTTTGTATTGTTGAACTATTGGATCGCCATGATCAAGTTGTTGTCTTTTATTTGGTCAGTTCCTTCACAGAGTTAGGTCATGTTCTCCCAAATCTCTTTGACCGTAGAATAAGTCTTGATTTTACTGAACATATTTTTTTTTAAGAGGATATCTTTTGCCACGTTTTCCAAGTTAGATTTTTTTTTATTCTCAGCAGTCCGATCCGACTTGACCTAACTCTGTGAAGGTTTCGTTTGAAAGTAATTCCGAATTTCAATACAAAATTCAAATCATGTGATTCAAATCATGTTCCCATATTCTGGCATTCCCTCAAACATATCCCCAAATCTTTAACAAAATGATTCACATAGAACTCATCTTCTAAATTCATGTTCAGTATCATGTAACCCAAAGATTTCTAACCCGCGGCCTCGGTGGTGATGGCATTCAAGTAATTGGTCAAATCCAAACAAGCTTTTGATGCATAAATCAAACCTTCACACACCATATTTGTTGTAATATAGACTTTGAACGAATAAGTTTTTTTTATATAAAAAGTTAGATCCATAGGTTGCTTGCGTCATATTTGTATTTCACAAATCTTCAGATATTTAATTTTTTGAGATCGGGAATATGTTTAGCAGAGAATTAATAAATACTTTTAAAATTTTAGCGGTTTAAAATCTCACAAACGACTTCAATTTGATTATCAACCAAAGCCTATATCTCAATCAGTTCGGTGCAACAGACAACTAGTAAAAATGTTTTATGTTAAGATACAATTTAAATCTATGTTTTGGTGAATAAAAACTAAACTAATATGACTTAGCCAAAATTAATAAATGCATATCACCTAAACTGAATTGACTCGCTGAAAGACATACTACGTGGATTCGATATGAAACGGACAAAACGAGTTTTGATGTCCAACTAAACTGATCCAAAGAATATCTACAACACCTTAAATGGAACCAAGTTGTTCAAAAATATTCTGTAGCAGAACAAATTAAGTCGCAAACTTATATGACAATTTTCTCTAAAGAAAAAAGATAGTTATCTCCGAGTATATCCCAAGTGTTGTCAGAAAAAATAGTATAAAAGATATGTTGGTTTACGCTTTCTAGCTAGAGTCCATGAAATTTGAATTGGTCATTACTTCGGAAACATGAAAAGGACATGTGGCATTCTCTGCACAATTGTCGACTTCCCTGTACATATGTGAGTACTGTCTCTATTTATTGATGTTGGGGGATCAACATATATAAAAGAGGATGCATCATCATTGAAGAAGATTAATGCTACATTGAACATCGTCTAGCATTTTCAAAATACTCAGCATCTCTAAAGTAGATTTATCATAAACTGATTTGTACCCTCAAAAAAGTCTATTAGATCGATTAAGGATCATTTTGTGCACACCTTGTTCTCACTTATCATTTTTATACACGAGCTTTATTGTAATGTGAGAATTTTTGTAACTGTAAGAAACATGTTTCTAAACATATTAAGTTAATAAATATTTACTATGAGTTTTAGCTCAATGTGTTTTGCGAACCTAGCTAAAGTGGGTGGTTTGTATAAAGGGTTGTATCGATCAAATATTCTAGTAAAGTCCTTCTTGAAACAGAAGAAGAAGAAAAATAGAAGTTTAATCTTTGAAATTCCATAAACAAATTCTTGTTCGTATTCATCTTACATGTCCTATTTACATTACTTGTGGTGTTCATTCATTTACTCAAATTCATCTATTTAACTCATGTATATCTTATTCACTGTGTACTTTGATTTGTTTCTGCACAGTATTATAGTAGCTCATTTTATTCAGTCTGATTAAATTATTAACTTGAGCTCTTAACACAGTTTAAGTTTTGTATTATTTTTTTATAATTGCATAAAAGTTCATTCAACCCCTTATTTTCGACCCTAACAAGTGGTATTATAGATGCTTATTACGTTCTCTGAATATCTCATATACTTTGATGACTTCTTTTAACAAAATCCCTATGTTTTCTAAATAAGAGTATGATGACTGGAAGATCCTAATAGAAGCACATTTATTAGCTCAAGATGAGAATATTTGATATGTCATCACAAGCAGATCTATGAAGATCATGAAAGCAAATATAGTTGTTTTTGTAATAGAATATGCTCTTCATATGATAGAAAAACACAAAATAGAGTGGACTTGCTGACGACAAAAAGAAAGCTAATTTGAAACATTGTCAAAGAAATCTTTTATAAATATTAGATAAAAATATGTTCAACAAAATTAAAAAAAAATGTTCAACCGCTAAAGAAATCTAGAATAGATAAAAATACGTTTAGCAAAATTAAAACATGTTCAACTGCTAAAGAAATGTAGAAAAAATTAACCAAACTTTTGTGAATGGCATGATCAGACTAAGGAAAATAAGTTGATAGTGGTCATTCAGAAGTTCGATAATATCAAGATGAGGCTGGAGAGACGATGAACAAGTTTGATAAGATTCAGCAACATTGTGATCGAGCTGGCTGCTCTTGGAAAGAAGTATAGCAACAGATAGGTTGCACTTAAAGTGATGAGGGCTCCGCCAAGAGAGTGGGACGTCAAGACTATATCCATGTAGGAGTCCAAAAATCTTAATAAGCTCGAGTTGCATAATCTATTTGCTGATCTGAAGGCTTATGAGTTTGAGTTGGGAACAAGTACTAAAAAGAGCCCTATGTTCCACAAGTTACAAAAGCTCTTGTTGTAACAGAAGAATCTCCTTCATAGTCAGCATAACATCTAAGCAATGACTCCATGTCAATGACCGTCGGGAATTTCGGAAAATTCATGAGAAATGATCGTAATAATTTTCAAAATTTCAATAAAAAGAACAACTACAAGAAAGAATCAAACTCTTCTGATCAAGCGTGTTTTAATTGTGGTAGAACATTTCACTTCATTTCTGACTATACCAAACCAAAGAAAGATTAAAAGAAGTCATCTGACAAGAAAAGAGTCAAAGAAGAAAAGAGATCATTCATAAAGAAAAGAGAACAGAAAGTGTTGATAGTAAAAGAGAGCAAAATCAAGTGGGTTAAGTCAGACTCAGAGAACATCAAGTCAAATGATGCCTCCAGTAAAAGTGATGAAGAGTCGTTCAAGTGATTAATGGCAGATGATGATCTGGAATCCAACCCTGATAAGGTATTTGATTTTGCCTCTGGCAAATTTACACGAGAAGATTTAGTCACTGCACTTAACGAGATGGTTATGTAGTACAAAAGACTTCGTAGACATTTGTAGAAATCAAATCAGAAAACAAATGTCAGACAGACAAGTCTAACAACTCAAGTTGTGAACAGCTTGATGAGCAAATAGTCTAAAGACCAAAGTCACTATGATAACGACTGAATATGAAAATATGTGATCTAAACTTCAAGTAATAATGATTGAAAATAAAACATTGAACAATTTGGTCAACACTTGAACAAATTCTTCTATTTCACTTGAAAAGTTGCATGAAGGTCAACAGAAAGCTGGTGCCATATCAGATTTAGGCTTTGGCAATAATGATTGCAGTTCTTCTGAAATAAGTATTCAGTTGTGCCTAGAGAAAGGCAAATTTAAATTCATATATTTTTTCATATCCAACACCATTTATGAACATTTAGAACCCAAAATTCAAAATAGTCGATCTATTTATCAGAAGAACAAAAGAATGCATCGTGGACTTGGATATGTAGAACATGATATTTCTATTTTAGGATGGATCAAAAGAATACTAAGCACAAATGGTTATGGTTCTCATTCCAAATCGAGATGGTATGATAAGAGTCAGAACAGGCAGAATTCTATGCGGGTCAAACATAAAAATTAATTCAATTGCAAACGTGTTAAAAAATACAAGTTAACTGATCAAAATGGAAGGTGTTAAGCACACATCATACAATACTAGTAAGATTTCAGCACAACCACACACTCTTTGGAGACACGCAATGGAAGATTTGTCATGATAGTTTAGGTATCGGTCCCAAAGGACTAATCTATTCTGGACTCAAATAGACGTGTGTTCCAAAGTCATTCTTAATATGTGATTGCAGGTAAAATAGATCGAGATGTTGAAGAAATCAACATGATAATATTGTTATTAAAGATGTACTTTTAGTTGAAAATTTATGTTATAATTTAATTAGCATAAGTCGGTTATATGATAATGGATATATTGTAGAATTTCACACACACTTGCACTGTTAAGCATCCAAATTGTAAAACTATGATGACAGGTAATAAAACTAGTAACACATATGAAATACACTGGTGTGTATAACAACCATTTGATCCAACATGTTTTATTGTTTTTAATGCTGACAAAAATTGGTTGTGGAACAAAATGTTAAAAATATATTGATTACAATTTATTTCGAGAGAACAAAAATGTTTCTAAAATATCATCCAACTTTCGCGTGCAATTAAATGAATATCAAATCAACTTGAAAATTCATTTGACTCCTTGTAAATAATGCACACGAACACTTGCATTTGCTAGGTTTTCACCGTAACAAAAATATATATATTAGTATGGAAAATTGTATTTTCAGTTATTTATGTTAATTTTTTTGCGACTTCGATATTTTATATTATCACATTTCAATTTAGTATGATAATTTTTTTGACAATTTTAATCATTTTTCTGACGTAAAACAAAAATTCGTGTTGGATTAAGCGTGCATGAGTGATAATAGTACTGACATGGGTGACCGCCTGGGAAGTTCTCATGCGTCAAGTTGCTAACATTGCGCCGCTTGATTTGGTTGACTAAGTGGGTCATAAAAGAGTGACACCAAATCTTAACGGGTAATATTGTCTCTGTTGGTGACAGAGCTGATGGTAGAAAAATGATAAGATTGGTCTCTAAGGGATATGAGACAACACCTGCAGATAGACACGCACTTCTCCAGACTCATGGGCCTAACAGCCCGACCCATTAACACTCAAGTAGGTGCACTCTGCGCTGCCACAAGTATAAGGAAATAAAGTTGTGTCTTAGCTAACAGTTATATCTTTTGGCCTAGTGGTAAGCGCTTGATGCTAATAATTTGTATTATCACATCATATTCCAATTAAGAATGTTTAAAATTCCAAAAAATAGACAATACAAAATTAAAATTATTCAATTAAAAATGATTAAATTTACCCCAAAAATAGATAGTAGAAGACTAATATTAAAATTCCATAATACATATTATTGAAATCTCAAAATCAAACATATAAAACCAAAATACAATTTTCTCATATTATAAATATAAACAAACATAAAAAAAAAAAAAAACTGAAATTCATACTATCGATGAGTAATTTCAAAGAGTTTATGGGGCCAAACTGCAGTTTACCCAATTGACTAATTCAATATTTCAAGCAGGACTGACTTTTGGGGTGACAAGAACAAGGAAAGATGGAGACCCGTTGGAATTAATAAGCTAAATTAACTCGCCATTTCTCCTTGTTTTCAGTCTCGTTCTCTGTCTTATCGAATCCTTTTTTGTTTTCGTTTTCTACGTCGAGTTCTCTTTTTTTTAAAAAAATAAAAATAAAAATCTGTTTCACAGTTTACAGAGAAGATTTGAAGGAGCAAGGGAGAGGATGAAAGTTGACTGAAGTATTTACAAACCCGAGGAGCTTTTGCTTACCAAAATGTTTGTAATTTACACTTTTTCTTTTAAAAAAGGCTTTGTTCATTGCATCACTAGCATTTAGTCTTTTTGTTTTAAATTCGTTTTTTTAGGAGCTGTTCATGTTATTTTCACTGTTATGCTGTAAATTACATAGACTGCTGGTAAAGAATAACCTTTTTCTCTGTTTCTTTATCTTTGGCTCTTATATTTTGTGGGTTCAAACTGATACGTAGGTGGAGCGAGAAAGATTCGATGAAAAAGGATTTAAATCGTGATGTAAAATTTCTCATCCTTTGAGCTTGTCTATGAATTTGGTTGAAAATACTGAAGAAAGAATATTTTTATAGTGTTGACTGGTTCCAACGCGAAGAAAACGTAAAATCTGAAACGTTGACATTAGAGTTGAGCTGTCTAAAAGAATTGACAGGATTGGCGACAAAATCAAAGGATTAGTCACGGGTTTGACTTCTCTTTGTCTGAAAAAGAAAAACTAATGGAGGGTCTGATTCTTAGTATCCAAAGTTGGGCACAGCAATTAATTTCTTCACATAGTTCTTATGAATTGAAAGACAGCTGTTGTGCTTTTTTTTTTTGCTTGCAGCCATGAATCCTTTATCAGAGAATTTTAGTTCACCAGTTTCCTGATGTTTTCGATGTTTGGTTTCAGATGGAGCAGTTATTTTCATCTTAGCAAACAGGAGGGTTTTCTTGATCAATCGCCATGGCTTTTAGTCATTCGAGATCTATAAGGTGTGTCCGCATAAATTCCATCTAAATTTTGACCGAGTATATGCAGAATTTGATCTTTTTGTTTATTTGTGATATTAAAAATGATATAATAGTTTGTGAATTGTTGCTCAGAGTCCATGACGATTCTGAATTAGAAATGGTCTCAACATCGAAGGGTGAAAATGTAGTTAAAGTGAGGTACAATATTCATGGAACGCGAACACTCGAGTTGAACTCCAAGAATTGTGAAAACGAGGCTGACAGAAACAGGAAATCTAGAGTGTTGTCCCGAGTCTTCTCAGAGGATTATGAGCGTATGAAGAAAAAGTTATTAGATCCTCGAGGACCTACGATTCATAGATGGAACAAGATTTTCTTGGTAGCTTGTTTAGTATCTTTATTTGTTGATCCTCTATTCTTTTACTTGCCTGTAATAAAGCCTGAAAGTTGCATAGATATTGGATTTACTCTTGAAGTTATCCTTACTGTCATAAGATCAATAGCGGATATCTTTTATACGATTCAAATTTTCATACGTTTTCGAACTTCGTATGTGGCTCCTTCTTCCCGAGTATTTGGAAGGGGAGAACTAGTGATCGACTCTTCAAAAATAGCGTCTAGGTACTTTCAGGGAGGTTTTTGGCTCGATTTGATTGCAGCTCTGCCTCTTCCCCAGGTTAGGAAAAACCAGTTTAATTGATTTTCTTTATGTAATTATGATGATGAAAGTATTATAACTTGGTCCAATCGCAGATTTTGATATGGGGTGTTATCCCGAATTTGAGGGGATCAACGATGATGAACACAAAAAACACCCTTAGGTTCATTATCATATTTCAGTACATTCCGAGATTATGCCTTATATATCCACTTTCATCGCAAATCGTCAAGGCTACTGGTGTTGTCACACAAGCAGCATGGGCTGGAGCTGCTTATAACTTGATTCTTTACATCTTAGCAAGCCACGTAAATAAACCAGAATTTTGTGTAACAATTTTTGAACTCCAACTGACAAATTGTTAACTTGTTGATCTAACTAACATTATTCTTCGCTAAAATAAAAGGTTATAGGGGCATGCTGGTATCTTCTCTCAATCGAGAGGCTAGAAGATTGTTGGAAGCAGGCCTGCAGGCTTGAACAGAGTTCTTGCCAATTCAAATTCTTTGACTGTAAACGAGTTTCAGATAATGAGCGAAGATATTGGTTTCAGTCGAGTAATGTCACAAATAAATGTGACCCAAACTCTAACCTATATCCTTTTGGTATTTATGCTGATGCCATAACGAGCCACGTCGCATCTACTGAGTTTTTCAATAAGTACTTTTATTGTCTGTGGTGGGGGTTGAAGAACCTCAGGTAATATATGTACATTTGATGCTCCTTAAAGTTTCATATATTTTTTTGAATCTCAATGATCACGAAATAACATTAATTGTAGAATGGACACTGCTATTGTTGTTATGATTTTACAGTTCTCTCGGGCAAAGTCTTTCCACAAGCACAAATGTAGGAGAAATATGTTTTGCTATAGTCATTGCGACTCTTGGTTTAGTTCTCTTTGCCTTGCTTATTGTTAAAATGCAGGTAAGTCTGTACTTAGATGGCTTTGTTTTTCTTCACCTTTTCAAACCCATAAAAAAGGGTTTGTATGATTGAAATTGCATCTCAGCAACCTATTCGTATCTGTTTTCAGACGTACCTTCAGTCGACAACTGTAAGATTAGAGGAATGGAGAATTAGGCGGACAGATACTGAACAATGGATGCACCACAGACAGCTACCCAAAGAATTGAGGCAATCTGTTAGAAAGTATGATCAATACAAATGGGTGGCCACTCGCGGAGTTGATGAGGAAGCTCTGCTCGCAGGACTTCCTTTGGATCTCCGAAGAGATATCAAACGACACCTCTGCTACGATCTAGTTCGGCGGGTTAGTAATTTTCAAAGTTTTTCATGCTTTATACGTCGAAGAGTACCAGTTATCCTTGTTATCGTGTGTAATATTCATGTGATATATCCATCAAAATACGTAGTTTGAGCTGCCAATATGCGCAGGGGAGGATGAGAAGTATGGGCAAAGGTGGGCTATTGCCCGGTAGAATTTTTTATTTAGGTAGTCATGTCCAACAAAAATATATTTAAATAAGAACTATCAAATTCTAATTTAATAGCAAACATGTCAGTATTTTTAATTATTTTTCAATTTTCAATTTTCAAGCTGTCTTCCCTTTTTTCTTGGTGATGCATTTCATTTTCGTTTATGCTTTTAATAATCTAGTTTTTGCAATTTCGAATTGGATCTTGATAGATGATATTTGATTTTATGGCTTTCTTTATCTTGAATGTGGTTAAATCGGTTGGTTTGAAGAGAGTTTTATTTTTGTGTGAACATTTGTCACGTGATGAATGATTGAAAAGGGTCCGATAAAATGTTCACATGAACTTTTTTGTTAAGCTCTTGCCGGAGATCTTTGTTTATGTTAAAGTTTTCACATTGCTGAAAGAGGACGATGTAATTTTACTACTTGGTAACTCATCTTATGAGCTAATTATTGGAATGAATACAAAATATTTATAACTTTTGGGATTTTATTAATTTATTATATGTTTTCAAGTTTTTTGGCAAAGATAAAATTTTATACTATTTTCATTTTGATTCAAAATATGTTTTCATTTGTACACGATTATGAAACCAAAAGTAAAACAATCATTGATAGTAGATGATTTAGATTGAATATAAGTTATCTTTTCAACTCTATAAAATTCTTTATATTTTTTTACACATACTTATTTTTATTAGTATCTTGATTATGGTATTTTTTCCCACCATTTTTCATTTTATTGAGACCATAAAACAAGTTTTTTTAAGGAATATAACTCGTCAAGACGTTTTGTCGGGACAAATTTGCCTATCTGGTGAAAAACTTCGAGCTACTCCCCTGCATATGCTTTAGAAAAGAGAGTAAATTTTCATTTTATATCCTATATGTATGAGGATGTTATCGTTTTTTCCCTATTTGTAAATTATTTAAAGCTAGTCGTTTAACTTTAATATAATCAAGTTAATCATATTTATTTAAGTATCAAAATGCATCCTGTAGCAATGATCGATAATCTATTAAGTTGATAAAATCCGTGCTCAAAATATTTTTATTTGATTTTGAGTACGGATTTTTCTGGCACTTAGTTTTCGACTTTTCGGGAATATCTTAGCTGATGATTTAGTGGCAGTAATGGTCGGAGAAGGGCAATCACTCATTTTTAAAACCAGTTGTCTTAAGAATTGAGACCAAAGACATCCAAAGAAGAGAAGCAAATGAAAGACTTTCATAAAAATTCTCGTAGAATCGAGAATGAAGTTATCATTCTATACATGTCAGATCATGAATTAGTAAATAATAATAATTCTACTGTTAGTTTCAGTAAAAAAAACAAACTAACTATTGATACAGTGAAGAGACTATTCATGTTTTAAATTCTTGTGTATATACATTAACCAACAGATTTTGGATATAATTTGTATCCTTTTATTGAATTAAGGGTTAAATTTTTCTATATGAAAAAATACTAACTTTAGTTATTGGCAATGTTGCACGACTAATGTCCAAAAATAGATTAAAAAATATACTGGATGTGTTCCAATAACACCAGCTATATCTTTCAGTATGGTGTGATTTCTGAACTTAGTTTATTATCGCAAGTAAAAGTCTGACTGTGGCTTTGATTGTCTTGTGGTTTACAATGACTTGGATGATGCCAGTTTGAGTTAATTTTCTTTGATACAGGTGCCACTGTTTGATCAAATGGATGAACGTATGCTAGACGCCATCTGCGAGCGGCTAAAACCTGCATTATGCAAACAAGGCACGTGCCTAGTCAGGGAGGGAGACCCTGTGAACGAGATGGTATTCATAATCCGAGGGAACCTCGACTCATACACCACAAACGGTGGCCGCACAGGGTTCTTCAATTCGTGCCGTATTGGTCCAGGTGACTTCTGCGGTGAGGAGCTTCTAACATGGGCTCTAGACCCTCGTCCCAGTATCATCTTACCATCATCCACACGCACGGTGAAAGCCATTTCCGAAGTGGAAGCATTCGCTCTCAGGGCGGAGGACCTAAAATTCGTGGCGGCACAGTTTCGAAGACTGCATAGCAAACAACTCAGGCACAAGTTCCGATTCTATTCCCACCAATGGAGAACGTGGGCAGCGTGTTTCGTTCAGGCTGCGTGGCTGAGGTACAAGAAAAGGAAGAGTTTGGCCGAGCTTAGGGCATTGGAAGGCCGACTACCGTATGATGACGAAACGTTGAATAGAGGAACAGAGGAAACGGAAGTTGTTCTTCTTGGTTCTGGGATGGCTGGTTATGGTGCAAGATTGGCTGTTAGTAGTAGAGGAAATATTCATAAGCATTCGGAATCGGATTCAGTGGCCGTGAACTCGCTCCAGAAGCCAGCGGAACCCGATTTTTCTGCTGTTGATGATGAATGATCTTGGGGACATATACATCTAAGTTATATATGTATTGCTTCAAATTAATTTTTTGGTGTGATGTAGAAAAGTGTGCTTCAAATCTTGGCATCAACAGTGATATAAATAATTAAAGATATCAATGTCTTTTTTCCAAATGTCAATACTACTCCTATCACATAAAATAAAATAAATAATACATACATCTTTTTTATTTTAAATTGTTTACATATACAAACTATAAATATGTATATAATAAAGTTCTATCTTATTGACATTTTATTTGTAGTGTGTATTTCATTATATTTTAGTTGTTTGTAATTTTTTAAATTTGTGTATTTTTTATTTCGTATAAGTTTTAATTTTTAATTTGTTATATTTATGTTCGATTTTATAATGTTTTTTAAAAAATTATTGATTATAGTCTTAACTTATTATTGATTAAAAAAGTGATGTTTTAAAAAACATCGATTCAGCTTGATAAATAATTGATTATAGTGTTAACTTATTATTTGTTCTTAAAATTATTTTTGTAAAAACAAAATCATCATCCCACCAACTTTTGGATTTCAATTAAATTAAGCAAAGTTAATGCATAATCTGAGTTTAAAAAACCGTATAACTGATTTCTTTTTTAAGACAGAAGCCAAAAGAATTTTTTAATTATTGCTAACACTTCCTAGATCATAAATTTTCGTTATCACCGAAGTTGAAATATCCCACTAGCTAGCTTACAAACTTTGTTTCACTAATTTAGAGTTTGCTGATGACATTGATATTCCTTACTTCAGAAACCTTGGGAATGGTATCTTTTGTTACCACCATCGTAATCAGGTCATTATATGTTCTAAAGAAGATTTTGATAACTGAAAAATTTTATACGTATTTTTGTCTCAAATGTTATGTTTTTGTTAAAAATAAACAAAACGGTACTCAATTTCTTCCAAAAATCGGGGGACTTGCGTTTTTCCGTCCCAGTATTTTGGACCAATATCGTTTGGCAAAAACTTGTGTGAGACGGTCTCACATGAGACTCACTCATATCGTTTTAGTTCCTCTTGTTCTCACACAATACACGTCCAAAATTTACAAGTCAAAGGAACCTTTTGCCTTATGAGTGTAATATTTGTCACATTATGATGCTTCATAAGTCCGAGTCATCTTATAACTCGGATTGTGGTGAAATTGGGAAGTCAAAGAAGTGCCAATATGGGAGACATATCAGATTTCAACAAAGCACAGATGAGCCCGAGCTCTCAGCTGAGCTCGGGTGAGGTAAGTCCGGACTTCATACCATGGTCATCTATACGAGCACCTTGGTATAAGTGTCACTCTCGAGCTTATAGGTATAAGAGACAATCATTTGATATCATTTAAACATCTTTTAGTGTCCGTAAAGATGATATGACTAGAACATGATGAGCATGGGTTGTCAGATGCTGCAGTATCAGGGAGCAAGGCATGGACAGCCATCTTACCATGAGTAGCAACCAAACACTGAAAACAAGATCATCAGTGACTTTGTCTTTATAAATACCAAGTTTAATTGACATTAATGCATTCGCATATTCACATATTTTTCACTCGAAAGCATATTCTCTATATACTTTCTTTTGTGTATATAATTTTCCAGCATACATGGGTACTATTGTAATAATGCAGGGCCTCCTAAAAAAATAAAATTAATGCAGGGGGCTCGCACAATTAAAGCTGGAAACGAGACTAACATTTGGGCAGGGCCGGAAGGGAATTGATTGAGCCAAGCCCATCCAAGATTCCCATGTGATATGTTGGACTCTTGGGCCCCATTATGTGCTAAAGATATTTTTTTCTTTTTTTGTGGTAATTTTTAAATATTGGTTTTGGATTTTTCTTTTTGAAATACGGGAAATTGGTCTTCAATCTCCAGCCGTCGTTTTTTTTGTGTTCAGTCCCTGGATATTTTTTTAGTACCATATTTCCACATGAAGTGTACCACATTTCCACATGAAGTGTACCACAATTTGTATGACATAGTACCACAATTTTGTGGGTAGGGAGTGAATCCAAAGAAATATTTTGATTGGAGACTTTTCACCAATTTTCCTGAAATATCATTATTTATTATTATTCTTCATCAATATCAGTTGTGTGTTGTGAACTTGTGATCCACTTCACATCACTAAATTCAAACCAACATATCATGAGAGTTCTATCACACCAAATTATTAATAGTTGATTGTCAAGTATGGAGAAATAAATATCAAATCTTGTTACATGAATTTGCTCCAATGGAGATAACAAGTCTTCAAAATTATTTAAGGCAAAAATTTCGATTTTTCGAGAAGAAATATATAATTTAAATGTAAAAAAAAAAAACTAAAAAATGATGGGTTTTAGGGGGCAAAAATATAAGAAAATTTCGGTTTGATGATAAGGCACATACCACCATCACATTGTGGACCACCTTTGTTCATCAATCTTAAGAGGATAATATTTGAACCAAAAGGGACCAATAATACCACTCTTAACATGCTTACCCTTCACCAAGAGTTTGGTAATATTTTGATCGTTTACCAGTATTTGTGATCGTATGTTTGTATCTTTATCAAAAATTATAATTAATAATAACGACGTAACTTAACTTTTTAAAATTATATAATAATATAAATGTCATGTTTCGTTTTATCAATCCAGTAGAACAATTACACCCCAATACTCTTATATTTATTCCAAAAATGAATGTTTTCGTTATAATTTGGAGAGAACACATTCTAAATATCATGATTAACTATACGTTTCTCTTGTAATTCATGGTCTTTATTTTTAATTTTTTTTTAATAATATGAGCTTTTCAGTGCGGATAGGATAAACTTCTGAAATAACACAATAATCTGTAAATCACATTACATAGATAAACCACAGTTAAAAAACTTCAGACGACATTAATCAAACACTCAAGTATTTAAACACTCCATTTATGTGTCACACCTAACGTCTACTGGCCATATAAAAAAACCTAATACTTATTAGTCATGATGAAATTTTAATTATAAAATTAAGTATTAAAAAAATATAATAATTTAATCTTACTAAATGACTCTGAAGCAAGTAAAAAATAAAAAAGAAGAAACAAATAATTATTAATTTATTATCCCTAAAGTTCAAAATAAATAGTACATATTTATCTCAGACCAATCAGTCTGATAGATTATTACATTACACAATAGAAAAGTGCGAAGAAAAGAGATCCCCGCCTCCACTTACCCTATCTTTACCCTCTTTTCCCCTTCCTTCTTTCTTGAATGTTTGCAGACATAATGGCGTGAAAGATCTGTAAGGGTTTCTTTAACGGTAAGCACACTTCCATTTTCTCGCGTTTTTGTATCTATTTTCCATGTTTCTGTTTGAAATAATTTGACTTTTTACTGCAAAATTTACAGTCTTTTTTGAAAAAAAAAACAATAAACAAAAAATAATTTACTTTGCATTTCTTGAAGTTCTGGTGTATGGCTTTTCTTTCTCTCTCTTTGATTAAATGGTAACTGGAGCTTAGTTTAGTTTAGTTTTTAAAGCTACACATTTTTCACCATTCTCATTTGCTGTTGATTTTCTTGGAAAAAAAATGGTGTTCATGTTTTTTTTTTTTCGAATGTCAAATCCTTTGCTTCTTGGTTTTATTTTTAATTTTTTTTTCAAATTTTTGGGATTTCTATGTTTTTTTTTTTTGGGTGGGTTTAAGTTTTCCAACTTCCAATGGTTGGCCACTTTTTGGAATTAAATTGGCATTGAAGTTTAAAGCCCCTTAAAAATTGGTGCAAAAAGAGATCCCCCGCCTCCACTTACCAGATTAATCTGGTAATTTTGGGAGATATTTTGATGTTATTTACCCCATGGTAATTTTGGGAGATATTTTGGAAAATAATTTTATTTTTATAAATCATTGGATATAAAATTTTCTGTGTAAACATTTTTTAGTAGATCTGATGAATCTTTATAATATATGAGATGGGTAACTCTATTGATATTTACAATAAAAAATAATATTTTTTCATGGATGACCCAAATAAGAGATCTGTCTCACAAAATACGACCCGTGAGATCGTGTCACACCTCATTTTTTTTATCCATTAAAATGTATTTTGTATTTAGAATATATGTGTTGTATGTCCATAACTGATGAATTTTGGTTTGTTTATGATAATATTGATATGTTAGTAATTTTAAAATCTTGTAACTTGAACTTATCACATAACAATTCAAAGAATTGTTTGTTCTTGTTGCATTTTTTAGATCATCATTTAATGAGAACCAAAATCTTTTAAAGAAATTGAAATTATAATGATAAATATGACTTTAATTTAAAAAATTATATCTTTGATCTTAAACTTATTTATGTTACCATATATTTGGGTTTTTCAAAAGATAATTTCGAGAGAATAAATCAAAATTATCGTTAGTATTCTGCCTATGATGTCCCAAATATATTGTTATCCGTGTCATATTTATGGGCGAGATAGTGATATCATAATACAATTTTATCCTCTAATTGGAAACCTTCAAACAATAATTTTCCTTAGTCAATAATATTCTCATTTAAATTTAAGAGTTTTCAACTATTTAAATCTCGTCCAAAACATTACTATATATTCGCGTTAAGTACGATTACGATGACAATTGTACTTTTCATGCATATGGTAAATCTTTGTTATTGTCTTGTACTTTTTGATGTTCTTGTCTTGATCGTTTGTACATGTAATGTTTTGTATGTATTTCAGGACATGGATGTAACTGTCGAACGATCCGATAGTCGTTTGGACGGAGATTTCGGTGCTGAGGACGAAGAGTTTGAATTGAATTTGTCCCATTTTTGGGATTTTCCATTGGAGGACGTGAGAGCCGATGAATTTGTTGGAGATTGGGACGATAGTAGTTTGGAGCGTCTTGGACCGATGACGTTGGACGCAATGATGCCGCCTACTATCCAACGCCCAAAAGTTGATACTTTGCCAATGGATGCACATGTGAGTAGTATATAATTATTTTATGAGTGAGGTTGTGATACTGGAAACAACATGAGATGGGAATTGAAACTGAACCATGTGATATTGGCAACACAATTCCAATTCATGTCTCAATTTCGATTTCATGTTACTAGCTAGGAATTCAAACCTGACTGTAAAAATATTGGGTCTCGAAACTTAAATCTGTTTCAGTTCATAGTTTGAAGGAAACTGTATTAGTACAGTAAAAGGGGTGAAACAAGGTGGGGATCATTTGATCAATTTTGGGTGAATTTTTAGATAAATCCCTCAAATTTGTTGAGGGATTCCTTTCTTGATCCATGTTGGGTCTGGTAGATGAATAACGTGATTGTTCTTGCGCTTAAAGAATTGTATGTGATTGCTATCTCGCATCAAGAATGGTGCATGGATATTATAGGTAATCCAAGGGTCGAAGAACTCGAGTAAATGAATGAAGTACCACTGTTATTTCAATTGAAGAGAAGATTTTAGAAAAAATAGTAGTAGCATTTGATTCATTGAGCAAAACTCTTGTTTACGTGTCACACTCGCTGTTTGTGAAATTTAACTAAAATATGTGTAGCGCCTGGAATTCATCTAAGTTGAACATTTTCTGTAGCGTCGGGTTATCATTATTTTTTCATTACTGAAGCCCGGACTATTGAATAACAATTTACTCTTCTGGGTTACATTTTGCAAATGGCTATTCTTGAAATTTAGGAAGAGAATTCTGACTCGTTGCAAAAACATTTCGTCGAAGCTATTTTATGTATTTTATATTTCATGTGTTTTATGCTCTAATCATTGTTTTTTGCTTATTCAACCCTGAAAGATTGATGATTCTCACAAACCAAAGCAGCTGCCAGACTATGTTGGAATCGCCTCTGGGCCATGTATTCTTAATCAGAATGCATCAGCCGAGACACGAGAGTCGGGCGCATTCCAGACACAAAGCCCTGATTCTGTTGTTGAAAGCAGTAGCTCGTGCTTCACTGGAATTTTTGGTGCCATTCCCGGGCAACCGAGAAGTAGAACAGTCAAAACGCGCCCACGTCTAAAACCATGGAATCTGATGTCTCCTTGGCACTCTGCGAAACCTGGCTCTGGAAGTACCTCAAATCACCAAAAAAATAAAGGGAGGAAGAAAGTACCTGGCGACGATGTATATTCGTTGCAATCATCAGAAGCTGCGAAGAAACTTCATTCAGGTTCAACTAAAAAATGCGCTCATTGCGAAATTACAAAAACCCCACAATGGAGAGAGGGGCCGCTGGGGCCGAAGACATTGTGCAATGCTTGTGGTGTTGGGTATCGATCAGGACGTTTATTCCCCGAGTATCGACCTGCAGCAAGCCCTACATTTGTTCCAGATCTTCATTCAAATTCCCACAGGAAAGTCTTGGAGATGAGAAACATAGCTACACCACATGCAAGGAAAATGGATGAGTCCGGGGTGTTAGCCGTTGGGATTTGATAGCAGTTTCTTAAATTCCGAATTCAAAATTATATGATAATGGTTCTTGTTTGGCTAGTTTTAAGTAATTGAATCGTTGATGTTTTCAGAGACGTTGATGTTTTTCCCATGATGTGTGGTTCCTGTACGGCCGTACCAAAATGAAACCGAGTTTAGCGTAGGTAATGGTCGGAAGGATCATATATGTTAATGTTGGCTAGAAGTGATAGGATGTCAAAAATGAGACTGTGTCATTGTTATTGAATTTTTTCATTTATTTTTTTGTTTTGTGGTTGAGAGGATTTTTGTTATTACTGAATCTAGAATGGATGACAATTTTTCAGCGAGGAAAACCGAAACGGGGCGAGTTTGAGGACTAATTTTCGAGTCCGGGTTCAAGGACTTTTTTGAATCCGAAATGGTTTGGGAAGGGTATGGATGAATTATCTTCATCTCCCTGTTTTGATAATAATAATATTTTCGAAGCGGAGATAACAGGAGAGTTATGTCTTCATCTTGTTGAAGCAGAGAGATCGGGTTCTTGGAAGGATGAGGATCCGATTCGGGGGTGGGAATGAGGATGACAAAACCATCTTGCTACGATGTCATATTTAAATTATTGTTGAATGAAAATGTTTTTTT
Organism: Primulina huaijiensis; assembly: GCF_012295235.1. Taxonomy (NCBI): domain Eukaryota; kingdom Viridiplantae; phylum Streptophyta; class Magnoliopsida; order Lamiales; family Gesneriaceae; genus Primulina; species Primulina huaijiensis. The sequence continues at coordinate 6,257,740 of NC_133320.1, forward strand.
TATGTCATAACACAAGAAATTGCTAAACTATCAAGCATTTATTGTGGTTTTTGATGGTTCTATTAGGTTGAACTGTCAACAAAAACGAAAAAAAAAAATCTACAAAATGTTTTTGATCTTACGTAAAATTGCGGCTACCAAGTTCACTAGGCTGCGCAGAGCTTATTCGCTGAAACTATTCATTTCCTGATAATTATCCCATAACGGGTTTGAATATACAAAATAAACACATTAGATAATATCAAGATAACTTCGTGTTTAGTTGTCATGGTTGAACTTAGAACCTTGAACAGTTTTCGGTGATAACCCGATGAAAGATAATGATGACGTCAAATCATCATGCTTTTGATGTCACGGGTAACGCACGTGCAAAGATTCAGACATGCTACATTGATTCTTGATAAGAGTCAAATACTTTTGATATTCGAGAGTTATGATATGATCTTTTTATGGTATATTGGAATCTCAAAGTTAGCTCTTATATCACCGAGTTAATTTTCGTTAAAATGTAATGGACTCACACAATCTAATAGTGTTGGATATGAAAAGACTACCAGGTGCCATCAGCCATGGATATCTCAACGCATACTAGTTGATGTATGTTATTTGTCTGCGTATATAAAATTGAATTCCATGAAGGAAAAAAAAGTGAAACAATCGTGCATAAATAATTAATAGTCACTGATTTGCAATAATTTCGTGGCGAAAATAAATAAGAAATGGTCCATCGTGTACAAAAATATGGTCCAAAAATGATTATTAGTTGGGAAATGTTGGTTGTCTCATCGATGTTAGATGGATGGACAGTCCATTTTGCATGTCTGGCGGTAAAGTTTTGAGGTGCAAATTGCAAATGTAAAATGTCGATGTTAGCCTCACAACCATTTCTGTGATTCTTCCAACTTGTTCGTGTTAACATTTGAACCACACTACTTAAATAGCTTGGTGTGTTTCTAATTAGTTTCTCATGTTATAATTTTGACGATAGGATGCATAGTCGCTATCATTCAGTGCACATTGAGTCTTGATTGACGGGGTAACCTGCAAATCATGATAGTCAAATAAACCACATCGAGCAAACCGTGTTCTACAAACTCGTCCGAGAAAGTATCGATAGGAGGAATCGTACTTATGATCATTCTGTAAATATATATGATTTTCATGTATAAATATGAGTGTGTAAAATAAAATGAACATCGAGAAATGGTTGAACATTTTCCTTTAATTACATGTCTCCAAGCATAAATGGTGCATGGAAAATTATAATGTGGAGTAAATTTTGTAACCTCTTGTATTCATTTGAATTTTACACATACACACAGAGAGATTTATGGGATATATCTGTAGATTCATGCATATAAACATTAAGTAATCCGAATATTCATAGTAAACAAAAATAGATTTATTTTAATACACAAAAATTCTTGTGAGACGGTCTTACAGATCAATTTTGTGGGTCAAATCTCTTATTAGGATTATCCATGAAAAAATATTATTTTTTATGCTAAGAATATTACTTTATTGAGAATATCGGTAGGGTTAACTCATCTCACAGATAAAAATTCGTGAGATCGTCTCACAAAAAACTTACACATTTTAATAAACATGGAGGAGTTATCTAATAGATATGCTAAAAGTTTTTTCCTTCATGAAGGGTCATGTTTAAAAGGACCACCTAAAATAATGACAATCAATAAAGGTAGCATAAACTTGGACCAATACTTGAAGGTTGTGACACGGACCAAGCACGGAAAAGACGAAAATTGTCATAACTCGATTAAAAAATATATGTCGAATGGTAATATTTATTAATATAAAAGTCAATGAATTATTAGTGATGCGACACGAGATAATTTGGTAGGTTGGGTTAGCAACTTTTGGGTGGAATTTGTTCTTCCTTAAGAGTATTCGTGACCGAACAAGATGAATTCGGATAGGACGGCCTACATACTTTCAAACAAAAAATGTTAGTGGGATGTTGAAAATATATCCCAACATGATAATTCTAACGTTCAAGTCAATCAAATATTCACGTACGCAAAGGAAAAATGCTTCAAGAAGATGAGTATTAAGAGAGTTTGTGAGAATGAAAATGAATTTGACTTAATTTATCTCTGTTAAGGATATTTATAGGATAACAAAGTTGGTGACATCACAGGATACTTTGGTATTGGCCACTGATCAAAATTTTCTTGCACTGTAAATTCTCAAGTAAAATCAATATTTTAAGTTTGAATAAATCACAAAAGCACGAGTCAAGTTATAATATAGTTTATGAAATACAATATCGTTGGTACATAGATTGATTAGACAAATTTTTCGTAAGTTAATTACATTGACAAATAAATTTAAAAAAAAACAAATAAATTAATTTATAAACTACTTTAAAATTCAAATAAAATGATAAAATAAAATATATAAATATTTGAAATGAAAATAATAAGCAAACAATTGTCAGAATCTCAATTCAACTACTCATAAATCTTCTCTAATTATTGAATTTCAATTTATAAGTCATGCTTTTGACGAGATTAACTGATTTATCAATATACTATGTCGGACTCTATTATTTCTAATTAACAAAATTAATTAACCAAGTGTCTTTGTTTTTTTTTTTTTTTTTTTTTTTTTTTTTTT
>NC_133320.1:6263890-6275709 GCF_012295235.1 Primulina huaijiensis
AATGCATCTGGTTTTGATATCTCTTCCTCCTCAGTTTAACCAGTTCAAGGTGAGCTATAACTGTCAGAAAGAGACTTGGTCTCTGAATGAGCTCATCTCGCACTGTGTCCAGGAAGAGGAAAGGTTGAAGCAAGATAAGACAGAAAGTGCTCATTATGCCTCTACTTCGAAGGTTAAAGGAAAGAAAAGGAAGGATAAAGAAGCTGCGGATACACAGCCTCCGAAGAAACAACAGAAGAATCCTAGTGATTCTCAAAGGTCTGGTTGTTTTTTCTGTGGCAGTGATGGGCATATGAAGAAGCAGTGCAGTAATTATCACGCTTGGCGTGCTAAGAAAGGTATGCTTCTGAATATGGTTTGTTCTGAGGTTAATTTAACTTCAGTGCCTAGACACACGTGGTGGATAGACTCTGGTGCAACAACTCACATCAGTGTGTCTATGCAGGGTTGCCTGGATTGCTGAAAACCAAGTGATGCTGAAAGATTCATCTATGTTGGTGACGGCAACAAAGTTGAAGTTGAGGCAATAGGGAAATTTAGATTATTGTTAAAGACTGGAATATATTTGGATCTTTATGAAACATTTATCGTACCGTCTTTTAGATGGAATTTGATTTCCATTTCTGCATTTGACAAATTTGGTTATTCTTGTTCTTTTGGAAATGGAATATTCAGTTTGTTTCTCGATTCAAAATTGGTTGGTTCTGGTTTTTTATCAGGATACGATAATCTTTATTCTTTGGATGTTATTGCTTCATTTAACGAATCCCTGCAAACAAGTAGAGGCACTAAAAGAAAATTAACTAGTGAGAATTCAGCTGCGTTATGGCACAAAAGACTGGGTCATATCTCTGAAAAGAGAATAAGGAGACTTGTGTCAGACGAAATTCTCGAACCTTTAGATTACACAGATTTTAATAATTGTGTTAATTGTATAAAGGGAAAACAAACCAACAAAAGGAGATTTGAAGCCAACAGGTGTTCAGGCGTCTTAGAACTTATACATACTGATATTTGTGGACCATTCCCTTCGGCTTCTTGGAATGGTCAACAGTATTTTATAACGTTCACAGACGATTTTTCAAGATATGGCTTCATTTATCTCATTCATGAAAAGGCACAGTCATTGGATGTGTTCAAAAACTATAAAGCTGAAGTTGAAAATCAACTTGGCTTAAAGATTAAAAGCGTTAGATCTGACCGTGGTGGTGAATACTATGGTAGATATGACGGTTCAGGTGAACAGCGTCCAGGACCTTTTGCAAGATTCCTAGAGGAATGCGGTATCGTCCCACAGTACACTATGCCGGGTTCGCCCACTATGAATGGTGTTGCTGAAAGACGAAACAGAACGCTTAAAGATATGGTGAGGAGTATGATAAGTCATTCTACCTTACCAGAATCACTCTGGGGAGAAGCACTAAAGACCGCAGCATATATCCGTAACAGGGTTCCAACTAAAGCATCGACCAAAACCCCTTATGAACTTTGGACGGGTAAAAAGCCTAGTCTTAAGCATCTGCACGTTTGGGGATGTCCAGCTGAGGCAAGACCTTACAAGCCTAATGAAAAGAAACTGGACTCAAGGACGGTTAGTTGTTATTTTATTGGATACTCTGAAAGATCCAGGGGGTACAACTTTTATGATCCCACAAGTAAGTCGAGTTTTGAGTCAGGAAATGCCCGGTTCTTTGAGGATGTTGAGTTTGCGGGGGGAGATAAAGTAAGAGATATTGTCTTTGAAGAGGAATATGTAAATATTCCCACAGGTGTCTTGGAAATTAATCAGGATTACATTCCTCATTTTGACCAAGACACAATACAGGAAGATAATATTAGAGATCCTCCCATTCCAGATGAACAAAATCAAGCACCTCCAGAACCTATGCCATTAAGGAGATCCACTAGAGAGCGGAGAAATGCAGTGCCAGATGATTACATTGTATTTCTTCAAGAACATGAGGCAGACATTGGATTGATGGATGATGATCCTATTAACTTCCGTCAAGCCATGGAAAGTTCTAACTCTCAAAAATAGAATGATGCCATGAATGAGGAGATAAAGTCCATGAAGGACAATGACGTATGTGATCTTGTCCCATTGCCTAAAGGTACGAAGCCCATTGGTTGTAAATGGATATTTAAAACCAAGAGGGATTCGAAAGGCAATGTGGAAAGATATAAGGCTCGTCTTGTCGCTAAAGGCTTTACACAGAAAGAAGACATTGATTATAAAGAGACTTTCTCTCCGGTTTCTTCGAAAGACTCTTTAAGGATTATAATGGCTTTGGTGGCGCATTTCAATCTTGAGCTTCATCAGATGGATGTAAAGACGGCGCTTCTAAATGGTGACATTGATGAAACGATTTATATGGTGCAGCCAGAAAATTTTGTGTCTTAATATGGTTTGCAAATTAAAGTGTAATGCCCGAGATTTTTATCCTGTTACTCTGAGACTATTTATTGATTCATTGATATGATTATAGATAGAGCACGTCGAACTTGGATTGGAGTTATTGAGTTGTAATTATGTGCGAGGACAGAAGGTCTCGCGCATATGCGCGGCTGGTGGGCGCGCATATGCGCGAGCTTAGTGATTCCAAAAGTGCCGAGACGAAGGTCTCGCGCATATGCGCGACAAGAGGCGCGCATATGCTCGAGTTGTCCAGAGTAGTGGGCGCATACGCATATGCGCCAGCAGATTGAATTGTTATATGACGAGACAGTAGGTCTCGCGCATATGCGCCGGTTGAGGTCGCGCATATGCGCGAGACGTGCAGACCAAAAATGAAGCCACTTGTCCTAGCCGTGCATATATAATGTGTACTTAGTCTCATTCCTTCGAGATTTGCAGCCAGAAATTGAGAGAGAAACCTCCATAGCTAAAGCTTCATTTCACCTTGGATTTGTGATTGTACATGATCTGGCCATCCGATTTTCAATCCAAGTGTAGATTCTTGCTCTTCTCATTACTAGCTTCAAGAGGATGTAAGTATCTTTTAGTTTCAGCATGTTTGGGAGTTTACATATTGGGGAAATTCTGATATGCTTGTAATTATGTGTTCTCGAAATCATTGACATCGTAGAAACGTAAACGAATCGAGAAAGTGATACCGTATGTGATTGTTATGAGTTTTCCAGCATGTATTGGGTGGAAATGATGCAGATTTGGAGATCTTGATATATAGATTATGATGGTTGTGAGTTGAGGATTTGACTTGTTGATATATGTTGCGATTTGAGTTGATCGGTATTGAGAAATCACGCCGTTATGCCGTCGAATTGTATTGAGATTGAATAATGAGTTGTACAAGACTTGCTTTGAGTTGTGTCTTGATAGATTATATCTATACATTGTCATTTCAGATTTGTTGTGATAAGCTTCAACATCGAGACCTCGACATTTCTAAAGACTACGACGAGAAAGGTATAATTCATGTTGNCTGGGATACATGATGTCTTCTATGTATCAATGTTGCGTAGATATATGCCAGATCGTTCTCATGTCATTCAGCCTGGAGAAGCCGAGCTAGATCAGACTTTGAGTTATGTTGAGCAGCCGATTCAGATTCTTGATCGGAAAGAGAAACAGCTCAGAACGAAGACTATTCCATTAGTGAAAGTTTGGTGGAGTCGTCATGGTACTGAAGAAGCGACTTGGGAAACAGAATCAGAGATGAGACAGAGATATCCAGAAATATTTGCATGATATGAGTATTTATTCAGTTTACTTATCTTGCTTTTATACACGCTTTGATTGATTTCCTGAGATTTCGAGGACGAAATCATATCTTAGAGGGGGAGAAATGTAATGCCCGAGATTTTTATCCTGTTACTCTGAGACTATTTATTGATTCATTGATATGATTATAGATAAAGCACGTCGAACTTGGATTGGAGTTATTGAGTTGTAATTATGTGCGAGGACAGAAGGTCTCGCGCAGCTTAGTGATTCCAAAAGTGCCGAGACGAAGGTCTCGCGCATATGCGCGAGTTGTCCAGAGTAGTGGGCGCATATGCGCCGAGAAGGGGCGCGCATATGCGCCAGCAGATTGAATTGTTATATGCCGAGACAGTAGGTCTCGCGCATATGCGCCGGTTGAGGTCGCGCATATGCGCGAGACGTGCAGACCAAAAATGAAGCCACTTGTCCTAGCCGTGCATATATAATGTGTACTTAGTCTCATTCCTTCGAGATTTGCAGCCAGAAATTGAGAGAGAAACCTCCATAGCTAAAGCTTCATTTCACCTTGGATTTGTGATTGTACATGATCCGGCCATCCGATTTTCAATCCAAGTGTAGATTCTTGCTCTTCTCATTACTAGCTTCAAGAGGATGTAAGTATCTTTTAGTTTCAGCATGTTTGGGAGTTTACATATTGGGGAAATTCTGATATGCTTGTAATTATGTGTTCTCGAAATCATTGACATCGTAGAAACGTAAACGAATCGAGAAAGTGATACCGTATGTGATTGTTATGAGTTTTCCAGCATGTATTGGGTGGAAATGATGCAGATTTGGAGATCTTGATATATAGATTATGATGGTTGTGAGTTGAGGATTTGACTTGTTGATATATGTTGCGATTTGAGTTGATCGGTATTGAGAAATCATGCCGTTATGCCGTCGAATTGTATTGAGATTGAATAATGAGTTGTACAAGACTTGCTTTGAGTTGTGTCTTGATAGATTATATCTATACATTGTCATTTCAGATTTGTTGTGATAAGCTTCAACATCGAGACCTCGACATTTCTAAAGACTACGACAAGAAAGGTATAATTCATGTTGATTCGGGAAGATACAACTCGAGTTAGATTTGATTCGAGTTTTCCAAAATCACATACTAGATTTCTATACCTTGTTATGCTTGTTCTTTATATTGATTTTTATACAAGCATTGAGATAGGAGAGTCATTGGCAGAGTTGCCAAAGTTCTAGACGTTCGGTGGTATCGAGGCATAGGAGAAGATCGACTCCTAGTGTAGATATTCGATACAGACAGGACCGAAGTCTAGGAATAAGACGTACCGCCACCCCGATTGGGAGAGTAGGTGGGAGACTTGTTACGTCTTATTCACACCGGGATCCCTAGACTTAGATATGAGTCGAGTCAAATAATAAGAGTCACTGAGTTATATCTGTATTCACTAATGTGTCATAAACATTGATTTATGTTTTATTACATTGTATTTAATTGCCTGACATGCATGTATACATGTTTTATACTGGGATTTGTTCTCACCGGAGTATCCGGCTGTGGTTGTGTCTGTATGTGTGCATGATCACAGGTGGGACAGGATCAGGGTCACACAGAGGATGAGAGATCGAGATAGCGTGGAGATTACGGGCGTAGAAGATCACTAGTGGTTTCTTACTAGACATGTATTGAATTTTTAAACACTAGTATGTTAATTGTAGACGAACAAGTGAATGGTATTTGGAGCTGAATAAAATGACAGTATTTTATATAATGTCTTGTGATTTTTTATATACATTTGAATCAATGTTAAAAGCAAAATTTTGACCCACATTTTCTAGCAAATATCCAATTAATCCCAAAGATAATCGAGTTAGAGCCCGGGTCCCCACAACAGGTGGTATCAGAGCGATAGATCTTTTAGATTGAAATAGAAGAGATTGAGCGGGGTAGACGAGCCTTCTTCCTTGCTTTTGTGTGTTAGCATGATTTATTGCTTTCTTTATTACATGTTGTGTTGTTATCTGAGTTGATTACAGCATATAATTGCAAAGACTGAATCAGAACCGATTCTGGATCAGAGGTATATGATCAGAGGAGGACTGAGACAGATTGTATAGATTGTGTACTAATCCGTTTGATAATCAGATATGCCTCCTCGACGAGTACCGCAACCAGTAGCAGGTCGGGCACCAGAACAGGGCAGTACTTCCAATGATCCGATGGATGAGACCGCTACACCGGGTCCCCACATAAAGTAATCCATCTATGGGCTCAAGCAGGCATCTTGACAATGGTATTTCAAATTTCATCAAGTGATCATCTCATTTGGTTTTGAGATGAATTTGATCGATGATTGTGTGTACCATAAGTTCAGTGGGAGTAAGTATATTTTTCTGGTTTTATATGTTGATGACATCCTGCTCGCTAGCAACGATATAGAGTTGTTGCATGACACCAAGAGATTTCTAGCTAAGAATTTTGAGATGAAAGATCTTGGTGATGCATCTTTTGTACTGGGTATTCAGATACATCGGGATCGCTCTCGAGGTATTCTTGGATTATCTCAGAAAGGCTATATCGAGAAAGTTCTCAAGCGATATGGGATGCAAGATTGCAAACCAACGGATACCCTTGTGGCTAAGGGAGACAAATTTAGTCTCAAACAATGCCCAAAGAATGATTTTGATGAAAAGGAAATGCAGAAGATTCCCTATGCATCTGCAATGGGGAGTCTGATGTATGCTCAGGTTTGTACACGTCCAGATATTGCGTACGTGACAGGAATGTTGGGACGATATTTAAGTAATCCAGGAGTGGAACATTGGAAAGCAGTCAAAAGGGTCTTACGGTACCTACAGAGAACAAAAGATTACATGCTCATATATCGGAGGTTAGATCAGCTTGAGATTATTGGGTATACTGACTCCGATTTTGCTGGATGCCAAGATAGTATGAAAGCTACATCGTGCTACATCTATCTCCTTGCTGGAGGTGTCATTTCCTGGAAGAGTGCTAAACAGTCACTTATAGCCTCTTCCACCATGGCAGCTGAGTTCGTAGCGTGTTATGAGGCATCCAATCATGGAATATGGCTGCAAAATTTTGTCACGGGACTGCGCATTGTTGATGGCATTGNTAGAAAGGCTATATCGAGAAAGTTCTCAAGCGATATGGGATGCAAGATTGCAAACCAACGGATACCCTTGTGGCTAAGGGAGACAAATTTAGTCTCAAACAATGCCCAAAGAATGATTTTGATGAAAAGGAAATGCAGAAGATTCCCTATGCATCTGCAATGGGGAGTCTGATGTATGCTCAGGTTTGTACACGTCCAGATATTGCGTACGTGACAGGAATGTTGGGACGATATTTAAGTAATCCAGGAGTGGAACATTGGAAAGCAGTCAAAAGGGTCTTACGGTACCTACAGAGAACAAAAGATTACATGCTCATATATCGGAGGTTAGATCAGCTTGAGATTATTGGGTATACTGACTCCGATTTTGCTGGATGCCAAGATAGTATGAAATCTACGTCGGGCTACATCTATCTCCTTGCTGGAGGTGCCATTTCCTGGAAGAGTGCTAAACAGTCACTTATAGCCTCTTCCACCATGGCAGCTGAGTTTGTAGCGTGTTATGAGGCATCCAATCATGGAATATGGCTGCAAAATTTTGTCACGGGACTGCGCATTGTTGATGGCATTGAAAGGCCACTAAGGTTACATTGTGACAATAAATCAGCAGTTATGTATTCCAATAACAACAGGAGCTCGACGAAGTCAAAACATATTGACATCAAGTTTCTGGTTGTTAAAGAAAGAATTCAGAGTGGAAAGTTGTCTATTGAGCATATCGGTACAAACTCCATGGTTGCGGATCCGCTTACTAAGGGATTACCACCCAAACAGTTTCATGAGCACACTGCTAGTATGGGTGTTATGTCAATTGAGGAAATTCAGTTTTAGTGGGAGTTTGTTATTTTAAATGCTTTTCAGTTGTAGACATTTTCAGTTACAGTTATGTAAATTTATTTTCTGCAGAAATAAATTTCAAGNTTGACTCCGATTTTGTTGGATGCCAAGATAGTATGAAATCTACGTCGTGCTACATCTATCTCCTTGCTGGAGGTGCCATTTCCTGGAAGAGTGCTAAACAGTCACTTATAGCCTCTTCCACCATGGCAGCTGAGTTCGTAGCGTGTTATGAGGCATCAAATCATGGAATATGGCTGCAAAATTTTGTCATGGGACTGCGCATTGTTGATGGCATTGAAAGGCCACTAAGGTTACATTGTGACAATAAATCAGCAGTTACGTATTCCAATAACAACAGGAGCTCGACGAAGTCAAAACATATTGACATCAAGTTTCTGGTTGTTAAAGAAAGAATTCAGAGTGGAAAGTTGTCTATTGAGCATATAGGTACAAACTCCATGGTTGCGGATCCGCTTACTAAGGGATTACCACCCAAACAGTTTCATGAGCACATTGCTAGTATGGGTGTTATGTCAATTGAGGAAATTCAGTTTTAATAGGAGTTTGTTATTTTAAATGCTTTTCAGTTGTAGACATTTTCAGTTATAGTTATGTAAATTTATTTTCTGCAGAAATAAATTTCAAGTTAAGTTACACTCTGATTATGGTTTAAAGTTTGATCTCAATAAAGTTAAGGGAGGAAAAGTTTGAAATAGGCATGTTACGGTCACATTGCATGAAATTTCCATGCTACACATCCACTTCATGATCCATGTCATTCACTTGTATTGGCATATGTGACCATTGATGGGTCTAGCTACCTTGAGTGTAGCGAAGACTGATTTGATCCTATGTTTATGTGATTGATGGACCGGATTGGTTATAGATACATTTCAGAATGACAACAACTTTGAGCTCATAAGGTTATTTCACAAACATAATTATAAGGTTGCACATATAACCCAAGTGGGAGATTGTTGGATCAATTTTAATTTATATGGGCTTATATGTGAATAATTATGTGTGTGGGTTGTCTGTTAAGTTAAGCCCAAAATAAAGTGATCAAATAAGGTTTCGGGTTATTGGGCTTTAATGTATCTGATAGGTTGTTGGGCCTTTAATGTGTAGAGACATAAGTGTAATTTCTGTTTTTATGATGGGCTAAAACAGAAATATCAGAAAATATTGATAATATTATCTATATATATGGTTCATGGTCCCCAGATCTCGCGTTATCACTTTCACTATTCTCTCTCCCATTAAGAAAATAGTTCTGAAGAGAAAATTAAAGGATTCTCTCAAAGAAAGAGCGCGTAGATCTGGAAGATCAAGGCACGTTCTAAAGAATTCAGGATTATGGCATCAGGTACGCTTCCGCTTAAGTTTTCAGTCAAATTCTTAATGATTTATCATGATGGATTCTGCGGTTTATGGGTTTTCCTTAATAGGAACATATCATTTTCTGTGAGTACTCGTGACCGGGTAGGATGAATCCGAATCGGATGGCCTGCACAGTCTCAAACAAAAAATGTTAATGGAGAGCTTGAAAGGTTTCTGACATGACCACTCTGATGCTTATATCAGTCAAATATTCACTCAAAGGAAAAAATACTTCAAGAAAATAAATATTAAAAGGGGTATATTCAATCTAAGAAATTTAATTACTTTTGATGACTTTCATGGATTTTAGAAATCTAGAGGTATTCAACATGGATTTTTGTAGACTCTATAAAAGTTTTGGGGTATCCAAATTAGGATTTGTAGAGTTGTTAAAAGTAAAGTGGTATTCAAATTTGATTTTTGAAGACTCTATGAAAATCTATAAATATCCAAAATTTCCATAGATTTTCCATGATTCTTATAGATTTCTTTATGTACAAAATTTAAAACACTAGGTACAACAATTAAAAATAAAAAATTCTCTTCTACTCACCCTATAGATTTTGGTAGAATTTTATCAACAAATTTTTGCACCCCATATCGGCGGCCGCTCTTCTTCCTCCTGCACAATTCAATCCTTCAAAGGTATTATTCTCTTCTTCAGTCACGATTTTTTTTGTTGTTGTACAAATTCAAGTTGACTTCTCAATTATTATGGTGTTTCATTTTTCTTTTTTCCTTGTCAGCTTGATCATGATTATTTATCATAAATCTATATAATTTCACGATTTTGTCTACACATTCACACAAATCCTATTGAGAATAATTCGATGCACACAAACCTAATTTCACAATTGTATCAAATGTCTCACTAAATTAATAATTTGTAAGTTTTTTATTGTTATTTAATACCATGTTTTTAATATATGTATATTGCATCGTTTTAGGTTTGTTGTAATTATTATTATTATATTGTTGTTATAGGATTGCATTGGAGCTATTGATGGCACTCATATTCCTGCCACGGTGTTTGGGCGTGATACTAATAGTTATCGTAATCGTCATGGGACGATTTCTCAAAATGTTTTAGCAGCATGTAATTTTGATTTAGAATTCATATATGTGCTCAGTGGATGGGAGGGATCTGCACATGATTCAAACGTATTGACAGATGCTTTATCAAGAAATAACGAGCTTAAAGTGACACAAGGTTATTTTTTTAATGCTACTAGCTTATTTAATTTTTTTTTTTTTTAGGATTATATATTCTATACAGTAGTTACTTGATCCTACAAATATGGTTTGATAGGTAAATTCTTTTTAGTGGACGGTGGATATCCAAATCGACGTCAATTCTTGGCTCCTTTTCGTGGTGTGCGTTATCATCTCCAAGATTTCACTGGCCAAGGTCGCCACCCTGAAGATGCAAAAGAGTTGTTCAATCTCCGTCATGCTTCTTTGAGGAACGTAATTGAAAGGTTATTTGGCATATTTAAATCGCGTTTCAAATTATTCAAAACTGCTCCTCTGTTTAAATATACAACACAGACAGAGATTGTATTGGCTTGTGCTGGATTACACAATTTTCTTCGCAAGGAGTGTCGTTCTGATGAATTTCCAGTTGAAACCGAGATTGAAGTTCCACCATCTTCATCAGAACAAGTTTACGAAGATGACAACTTTGGTGAATTATTCGATACACAAGAACAACAACGGACAAAAGCTAATGCATGGAGAGATGCTATAGCAAATCAGATGTGGAGCGATGTTGATCATATTGTCAATATAAGTTAGATTTTATTTCATAAACTACTGTTGAAATTTTATCAAATTGTCATACTATTTTGAATTTTTAATCTAATATTCACAAAAAGAAATTGTTATATATTCTAAAATTTTTGATTAATTAATAATTTATGTTGAATTGGTTAGGATTGAGAAGTTCAATTTTTGAGTTCTAAATTGACTAGTGATTCATTATTTGTTAACTGAAAAAGTTAACAGAAGTCTACAAAAATATTGCAAAAAGTCTACAGGAGTCTATGGAATTCTGTTTAGAAATCTGTGAGATTCTACAAATGTCTGTCAAATCCACAAAAGTCTCTTATTAAAAAAAGTCATTAAAAGTCGTTAAATCTCTAAGTTGAATACACCCATGTAAGAGAGTTCGTGAGAATGAAAATGAACTCGCCTTATTTTATCTCTGCTGGGGATATTTATACTATACCAAGGTCGATGACTATCCCGGGATACTCAGGTATTGACCACAATGGAAGGACATGGCTCACGTCTCGGCCTCAGCATGATTTGTGAATGTGGCAAGAGAGAACATGCCTCTTGATTATCGGTGAACATTTTTCATGATTGGTTGATCTAGTCTCCTTATGTTTCTTGGTCCAAGATGTGGATCCGACCTTATATGAGCACTTAGCGATCTGTCATGTTTCAAGGTAGCTGCATGCTAGGGGTGAAAATAGTGGTTTGAGGGGAGTAGGCACTTTGCTCTACCAGGGCTAGTTCCAGGCCGGTCTTCTATTGATCCCCCAATACCATCTTTGGGTTACCCTCAAATCAGCTTCTCTTTTTCTGCCCAAGTTTAAGGATGACCCGAACTCTTTCCGAAGCATCAATTAGCTTCCGGCACAAAATTTTAATTATATCTATACATTCTAATTTGTTTATTCTTGTACTTATATGATATCCATTGGTTTCTTAACTAAAATTTTTGTTTGCCGGCATATAGAGTTCATGGAATATAT
>NC_133320.1:6275758-6287938 GCF_012295235.1 Primulina huaijiensis
ATATGCACGAGATGTGATCTCGATCTATTTTTTATTCAGATTTAAGTTTTTTTAAAAAATTATGTATGTGAAAAACCAGAATAATGTAATTTTGTTTTAAACCAAAATCGGAAAGTTAGGTTTGGCTTGTTGTTTGAATGGATCAATTATATTGAAACCAAACAATATATATTTTTGCCGTCTGAGGGAAAAAGCGACATAACCGAACCGAACCGAACCGAACCGAACCGAGTAAAAAAAAAATTAAATTTTTTATGCAATATATTTGTCATTATATATAATATCCAAAAATTAAAACCTCCACACACGGAGGGCAAATGTGCGGCTAGAGATAAATCAACACCTACGAAACGAAAGGCATTGGTCACATTTATTGTAACGTCTTGTAAAATAAACTTTTCGTGGGATGTCTGTATCAATGTTTTTCTATCTCACCAGTCACTATACCTTATATTGGCTCAAATATTTGTTATAATCAAATCTCAAATTTGAAATTTTTGTGTATAATGAACTATAAATCATCGACGTTTTACCAACCACTAATAATTTCCGTCGAGTGGTTTTCCAATCTAAAGTAAAACAGATTGCTGGGAGAGGTTTTAAACTTGCACGACAATCACATCGTCGTGTTGATTCAATCTTTCCTAAAAATGTAGCCTTTGCGAGAGAGTTTATAGTTTTGTTTGGGTTACAAACAAATATTGCTGCGAATCTAAGTGATATCGACAAATGAACTACGTAAGTAAATACATTGGGAGGTTTGAGAATTAATGTTAAAAGGGTGAATTTTAGTTCTTGGCATATCACAAAAGACGATATGCTTAGTCCATATTATATCGTTTGTGTTACTGATACGATTTTATACAAGAACATCCATTATGTTAGATGTTTTTGTGTAAAATCATATCCGGTACAATTCACACGATGTAACATAAATTGAATTTTTTATGAGCGAGAGATGAGTCGATTTAATAATTTAAAAAAATCAGATTTCACAATTTAATGTAATTTTTTTAAATGATAATCATTTCTTGAATTTAAGACCATCCATCTTTACTCTAAATATATATATTGTTTATTTGAAATTGAGAAGTTTGGGGTAACTAATTTTTATTTTATTTTATTTTTTAAAAAAAAATCATCATTTTCAAATTACTAAATGATTATATTTTTATTTTATAAAAATTATCATAAAAATATATTTCAGTAAATTTATCTATTTTTAAAATTTTAAAATAATCATATCATCGATAACACAAAAGATTATTATAAAAACTATTTTTAATTTTAAGATAGTATGTTGATTTATTCTTACACACAAAAAGTTTAACATGTAGGCGCACATCTCATGTCAAAATCTCGTTATCAATTAGAAATTTTAATGTTTTTTTTTAAAAAAAACTTAAATAAATTTTGAATTGGAGTTACACATGTAATCAAGTATTTTTAAATGGATTCGATTGTGGTATCATATGTCATGCTTAATTATAAAAAAAAATAAATAAACAATTTTTTTTAAAGACAATCTCACATATTTATATTTTTTAAATAAGTTTTTTTTATCAATATTGTAATTAAAAATAATATTATTGATATAAATATTTTTTTATAAATTAAATCAGATCAAATATCTATTTTCGTAAAATTGAATTGTTTTCAAAACAATTTTATGGTAAATTTTTATAAAGAAAATAATTTGTCTATATTTTTTTTAAAGGATATAAATAATAAAGCAAATATTTATGTGAGACGATCTCATGGTTCGTATTTTGTGATACGGATCTCTTATTTGGGTCATCCATGAAAAAATATTATTTTTTATACTAAGAGATTACTTTTTAAGCAAAAACTTGTGTGAGACGGTCTCACGGGTCGTATTCGTGAGACGGATATCTTATTTGGATCATTCATGAAAAAGTATTACTTTTTATGCTAAGAGTATTATTTTTTATTGTGAATATGGGTAGGGTTGACCCGTCTCACATATTAAGATCCCTGAGACGGTCTCATATGAGACTCACTCTATTTTTTATTGTGAATATCGACAGAATTGATCCGTTTCACAGATAAAGATTCGTGATATTGTATATACAATATATCTATTCAAATAATAAATAATTGTTTTGATATTTAGCCCCCACATAGGGTCTTATCTATTAAATATTAGTTATTAATAATAGTTTATTTATCTAATAAATGGGAGAAAGAGATATGGGGCAGTAAAGTCTGTGCGGACTGACAACCACAAAAAAAGTAACGAGACCATGTCACTACTGCTTTACATTTTTTACAAACCAAACAGTCGCCAATTTGTATTCTTACGGCGCGTGTTTCCACGCTGCTAATAAACTAAATTATTTACTATAAACAAATAAAAAGTGATAACGATCCAAACCAAACTAAATAGTATCGGGCTTGAGCTTGGTTTGTTTAAGATTGTTTGAGAGCTTGAGCTCGATTCGAGCTTCTATTATCAGGCTCGAGCTCGGTTTGTATTGAAATTAATGAGCTCGAGAAAAGCTAGAGCTCGGTTCGTTAAAAGCTCGTTTAACATGTTAATCAAGCCAGGCTCGAGCTTGATTCATTAATAACTTGCTTAGCATGTTTAACAAGCCTGGCTTGAGCTCGTCTCGTTTTCGAGCTCGATAAGCATAGAATCGAGCTCGAGTTTGAGTTTGAATCGAGCTTGTTAAAAATTAAATATATCTAATTTTAAATCAGACATAAAATTGTAAATTCATTCATAAATAACCAAAAAGACACAAATAAGAACTAAATATAACATAAATTAGTATATCATTGAACATTCCAAAATCATACATCTAGAATATTCATTATATACTGATATCACCAAAATCATACATCTAGAATATTCATTAAATATAGTAGATCGAAGACAGCACATCATTATGAAATGAATTCGACATAATTAGCATGTAAAATTTTTAATTAACCTTCATAGACTAATAGTAAAGTTACTCAACTTATATATGACTTGGTTATGTAAATTTTTAGGGAAAAATAATAAGATTATGTATTTATGTTAATTTATTTTATTTATTATATTTTAAAGAACATTTTAGTATAATGATATGCAAATAAAATTAAAAATATAATTGTGACTAAATGGTGTGAATTCATCATTTTTTCAAACATGTCTTGTATTCAATTCCTTCCATTGACATTAGTACTAAAATTTTTATTTGTCAACTCAACAAATGAGCCAAGCTCAAGCTTACGAGCCACCTAAACGACTCGAGTTTGAGCTCGAGCTTACGAGCCACCTAAACGAGCCGAGCTCGAGCTCGCAGCCTATTATCGAACATGTTTGCGAGCTCACGAGCCGAATATCCTTAGGCTTGAGCTTGGTTTGATTAAATTTTCGAGCTCAAAATCGGGCTTGGGCTTGGTTTGATATGATTAACAAACAATCTCAAACGAGTTTTTTATCGAGCCGAGCTTCGAATAGCTCGCAAACGGTTTGGTTCATTTACATCCCTAGCGATAAGGAATAAACAAAATTCATTGGAATTTGTAAAATATATAGCCGATTTATTTATAATTTTGTGAAGATACTTAATCATAAAAAATATGTAAAAGCAGTATAATAGGAAAGTTTTAATTTTTCTCAAATTAAATATTATATTATCTATTCGAATTTATAAAATAATCCTTATGAAATAAATAGAATATACAATATCAACCAACAACTATAATTGAGTTTCAAAATTTCCATTTTTGAAACTATTTTTTTAAATATCATTAAATCTAATTTCAAAATTAACTTTTATTAAAAATATATATAAAAATAACTAATTCAAAAGTTACACATTTCTAATTAAAAAGATTAGAAGGGACGGTTTCAACTGACATGTTACTAGTTAATTGGTAATTTATTTATCATATTTCATGTTTTTTATTTCGGATTTTTTATTATTAATTTTGAAAAAATATATTTTAAAAATAATTTGAGTGGAGATGTTTATCAGCAAAACGCCAAAGGCAAGAGTGGGCGCTACCTTATTTTTTGCAGCGTCCGCTAGACACAGCAGCGGATGCTGCCTATGTGTCACCCTAGAAAGCGTCCTCTGCCTTTGACAGCGGACGCTGCTCAGTTTTATTATCTTCCCCACCCTCAAAACTTTCATATTTTCTAAAATTATTTGTCTAGTATTTCTTTCTTCTTTACACTTCTTCAATACAAAATTTTTCTTTCAATTTATTTAAATTTCCCCTATATCCAAAATTTCTTCTTCCAAATGACTACTATCGATGTGTTTTTATACTTTGATGGTCACGTTATTGTCGGGAATGGATCGGTCGAATATAGTATTCCTTATATTAGATCGATACGAGTATTATGATCTATTACTTTGTTTGATTTTGTTTAAGTTGTGCATAAAATGTTAGCAATCGATCCAATGAAGTCTACTATGAAGTTGTCAACAAAATATTTATTTATGGAGAGATCATCTTTGCATGAAATTCAAATGAATCTTGTTGATGATGAAGCTTCAAAGTTTTAATGCAACGTCCCAATATGTATATGTTGCATTTATACGTGGAACTACCAGAGCGTTATAAATATTAGGCATCTTACCTGGCGGAAAGGCTACATCTAGTACCAGGCCTATGATTTGGACGATGTTGGTTTGGGTGAATATTAATCATACGTTCCACACATGTTTGATTCAGGGTTCAATAACCAACCCGATACTTCTACATCTAGGGCTTTTCATGAGCCAGAAGCATATGGTGCACACGTCACTAAAGGATTGAGCAATATATATTGTGTGGGGACCCGGGCTCTAATTCCATTCGTTTGGGGATTAGTTGGATCTTTGCTAGAAAATGTGGGTCAAATTTTTTTTTTGCTTTTAACATTAAATCAAATGTATAAATAAAGCATGAAACTATTCTTTATTCGATTAAACAACATAATGTACATACAACTCTGTTTTAGTACAATCATATTCTAGTGTTTAGAAAATCCAGTACACGTCTAGTACAAAACAACTAGTAATCTGCTATGCCCGAAATCACCACAATATCTTGATCTCTCATCTTGCTCGCGACCCTGATCCTGCCCCACCTGTTGTTATGTACACATACAGACACAACAACTTCCGGAAACTCCGGTGAGAATAAATCCCAGTATAGAACATGGTATACATGCATGTCATGCAATTAAATACACAATCATAATATATGTATCAATAATCATGACACATTAGTGAATACAGATAAAACAATATGACTCTTATTCTTTGACTCGACTCATATCTAAGTCTAAGGATCCCGGTGTGAATAAGACGTAACAAGTCTCCCACCTACTCTCCCAATCGGGGTGGCGGTACGTCTTATTCCTAGACTTCGGTCATATCTGTATCGAATGTCTACAATCGGAGATGATCTGCTCCTATGCGTCGATACACCGAACGTCTAGTTTGACAATCTGTCAATGACTCCTATCTCAAATGCTTGAATATAAATCTATAAACAAGACATAATCATAATCAAACATAAATAAGAATCTAGTATGTGATTTTGGGAAACTCGTATCCAGTCTGAATCGAGTCATGTCTTCCCGTGTTCACATGAATTATACCTTTCGTTGTCGTAGTCTTTGTCGTAGTAGAAATCTCGATGTCGAATCTGTCAGTATCCACTATGAAATGATACATTCAAGATGCATTCTATCACTTTCTAACTCAACTCAACACATATATAAATCACTAGTCAATCTCGATACGATTCGACGGCATAACGGCGTAATCTTGCGATACCGATCAACTCAAATCTCAACATATATCAACAAGTCAAATCCTCAACTCATAAACAGCACAATATACTCATTATTATCTTAAAATCTGCATATCTCAACTCAATACATGCTAAAAACTGTAAAAATTTCATATTATATATGTTCTTCGATCCGGTTGTGAATATACATTCACAATAATCATAAGAACACATAATCTCAATCATATCAAATTTCCCTAACATCTAAACTTCACTTCAGGTAGGAAATAAACAAGACTTACATCCTTACGAAGCTATTGAAGAGAGGAGCACAATTCTAGTCTCGGATCGAAATTTGGTTAAACGGATTTGTCACAACCAAGTGTTGAAGAGAAGAGGAAAAGCTTGGAGCTCTCGTTGCTGGTCTGCTGAATGAGGAAGAAAGGAATCAGTACTAAGTCTATATATATATATCATGCCATGTGTCAACTTGAGAAGCAAAGGTGGATTTCTCGCACAGAGCACCGCGGGTGCGCTACCTCAACACCGCGGGTGCGCTCAAGCTACGGCATTCCATCCAAAATTCAGAAACATCGACCGCGGGTGCGGTCCTTTTTTCACCGCGGGTGCGATGACCCTACTGTAATTCTTCACGTTTCATGCGTTACACCCGCGGGTGCGGTAGGTCTTGGACCGCGGGTGCGGTATCTCTTGTATTCAAATCTCTACTTTCTGCCCTTACACCGCGGGTGCGGTAGAAACTGGGGCGCGGGGGCGGTGTCCTTTCATGCAAACTTCATAATCTCATCTTATCAACCTACAATTCTTGGGCATTACATTTCTCCCCCTCTTAGATATGAGTTCGTCCTCGAACTCGCAAGCAATCCCTCAAAACATGTATAAGATAATCAATATAATCAAAACTAAAGGAAGACTCACATCATGGAAATAGCTCGGGATATCTCTGTCTCATCTCGGACTCTGTCTCCCAAGTAGCTTCCTCGGTGCAATGACGACTCCATTGAACCTTCACTAGCGGAATAGTCTTCGATCTGAGCTGTCTATCTTTCCGATCAAGAATATGAATCGGCTGCTCAACGTAACTCAAAGTCTGATCTAACTCGGCTTCTTCAGGCTGAATGACATGAGAACTATCTGGCATATATCTACGTAACATCGATACATGAAAGACGTCATGTATCCCAGATAGAGAAGGAGGAAGAGCAAGTCTATACGCACGATCGCCAATCTTTTCACGAATCTCGTACGGACCGACGTATCGAGGAGACAACTTTCCACGCTTGCCAAATCTGACCACGCCTCTGAAAGGAAAAATCTTTAAGAATACTCTGTCTCCCTGCTCAAACACCAACGGTCTACGTCTGATGTTCGCGTACTTCGCCTGTCTATCTTGTGCCGTCTTCATTCGCTTCTGAATTATCTTTACTTTTTCAGTCATCTCACGAATCATATCTGGTCTTAAATCTGGTACCTCTGAGATGTCATCCCAATACAACGGAGATCTGCACGTCTTTCCGTATAACGCTTCGAACGGTGCCATCTCGATGCTAGTCTGGTAGCTGTTGTTGTATGAGAATTCACAAAGAGCTAGTGAATCTTGCCAACTAGAACCAAAATCTAGTATTACAGCTCTCAGCATATCTTCTAAAGTCTGGATAGTCCGCTCTGACTGTCCGTCTGTCTGGGGATGGTAAGCAGTACTCAAGTGTAAAGTCGTACCTAGAGCCTGCTGTAGACTATGCCAAAAGTGTGAAGTGAATCGTGGATCACGATCTGATACGATTGACTTCGGCACACCATGTAATCTGACAACCTCTCTGACATATATATCTGCCATATGATCATATGTGTACGTCATCTTGTACGGAATGAAGCATGCTGATTTGGTCAATCTGTCTATTACCACCCAAATCGCATCATAACCCCGAGATGATCGTGGTAACTTCGTGACGAAATCCATGGAAATGTGATCCCATTTCCACTCAGGAATAGCTAAACTCTGAAGTAACCCTCCGGGCTTCTTTCTTTCGGCCTTCACCTGTTGGCAATTCAAGCACTTAGACACAAACTCTGCAATATCTGTCTTCATCTGTTTCCACCAGAATTGTGTCTTCAGATCATTGTACATTTTCCTGCCACCAGGATGAATACTGAACCGACTACAGTGCGCTTCTGACAATATCTGATGTTTCAAATCTGAGATATCTGGCACTACAAGACGGTTATTCACATACAGAACATGATCACGTACCTGATACTCAGAAATATGTCCTGATCTGACCATATCAATCGAATTCTGAACACTCTGACCTGTTCTTTGTGCCTCTTTGACGCGAACAATCAAATCTGGTTCACACTGAATAGTAGCAAGTCGCAACAGTCTACTATCTGTATCAAATTCTAAACCAGACAAACAGCAATCTTCAACTAAATTCGAAACACCTATCGTCGATAAGGATAGGGAACATACATTTCGACTCAAGGCATCTGCTGCTGCATTCGACTTCCCTGGATAATACTTGATCTCGCAATCAAAGTCTTTCAGCAGATCAAGCCATCGTCGCTGTCTCATATTCAATTCTGACTGAGAAAATAGATACTTCAGGCTTTTGTGATCAGAGTAGATCTCAAATTTCTCACCATAGAGATAGTGTCGCCATATTTTCAGTGCAAAGACGATAGCCGTCAATTCAAGATCATGAATTGGGTATCGAGTCTCGTGTGGCTTC
The DNA here is from genome assembly GCF_012295235.1 of Primulina huaijiensis. Taxonomy (NCBI): domain Eukaryota; kingdom Viridiplantae; phylum Streptophyta; class Magnoliopsida; order Lamiales; family Gesneriaceae; genus Primulina; species Primulina huaijiensis. Next base: position 6,284,251 of record NC_133320.1, read on the forward strand.
AACTGTCTCGAAGCATAGGCAATAACATGTTGTCGCTGCATAAGAACACATCCCAACCCTCTGTGAGATGCATCGCAATATACAATGAAATTACCCGTACCTGCAGGTATCGTCAGGCCTGGAGCACTAGTCAATCTCTTCTTCAACTCTACGAAGCTCGACTCACAATCTTCAGACCAGATAAAAGGCGCATTCTTCTGAGACAACTGAGTGATTGGCTTCGCTATACTGGAAAAATCTCGAATGAATCGTCGATAGTACCCTGCCAGACCCATGAAACTGCGTATCTCTGGCACAGAAGTTGGTCTAGGCCAACTAATCACTGCCTCGACTTTGCTCGGATCAACAGAAATACCCTCTCCAGATATAATATGACCCAAGAAGACAACCTGTCTCAGCCAAAACTCACACTTTGACAGTTTAGCATACAGTTGCTCATTTCTTAACGTCTGCAATACAATTCTCAAATGCTCAGCATGATCAGTCTCATTTCTCGAGTAAACCAAAATATCATCTATAAAAACAATCACAAACTCATCCAGATACCTCTGAAAGACACGGTTCATCAGACTCATAAACACCGCTGGCGCATTCGTTAAACCAAAAGGCATGACAATAAACTCGAAATGTCCATACCTGGTTCGGAATGCAGTCTTCGGTATATCTGAATCTCTGACTCGCAGCTGATGATATCCAGATCGCAAGTCGATCTTGGAATAGACAGAGGATCCCTGCAACTGATCAAACAAATCGTCGATGCGAGGCAATGGGTACTTGTTCTTTACTGTTGCCTTGTTCAGTTGCCGGTAATCGATACACAATCTCATCGAACCGTCTTTTTTTCGCACGAATAGCACTGGTGCGCCCCAAGGAGATACACTCGGTCTGATATATCCCTTGGCCAACAAATCTTCAAGTTGTTCTTTAATTTCTTTCAACTCGATCGGTGCCATTCTATAAGGAGCTCGAGAAATAGGAACCGTACCTGGTACTAGGTCGATGCTAAAATCTACCTCTCTGACTAGAGGTAATCCCGGAATCTCATCAGGGAACACATCTGCAAACTCGCAAACCACTGGCAGATCTGCCAATGCTGGGCTCGATTTCAGTAGCTCTACTGAATAGACAAGGAACCCCTCTGCTCCTTTCTATAGTAATCGAGTCATAGACAATACTGAAATCAAAGGAATCCTAGCTCTAAACCCTTTGCCGTAGAACTTCCACTCTTCAGCCATCTCTGGTCTGAATCTAACAATCTTGTGGAAACAATCTACCGTCGCTCTGTACTTGGTTAGCATGTCGATGCCAATAATGCAATCAAAATCAGATAATCCAAGTACAATACAGTCTAAATCTATCTCATGCCCATCCTACTGGAGTAAACACGATCTAACAGATGTCACTGATATCAATCCTGTCCCCAAAGGAGAAGAGACAGACACTACAGTAGACAACGACTCCATAGGCAATGCATGTGTCAATGCAAAATGTTCAGATAAGAATGTATGTGATGCACCTGTGTCTATCAGTACATAAGCAGGGTAACCGCAAAGCGAACAATTACCTGCTATCACGTCATCAGGGGCATCTTGAGCCTGCTCTTCTGTCAATGCAAACACTCGAGCCTGCTGTCTGGGAGGTTGGCTCACTGTCTGACCACCTCTGGCTCGGGGCTATGTCGATGTAGGGACTGGCTGAAATGAGTGAACAGATGAAGCTTGCCTCTCAGGCTGAGCTACAGAGCCAGATGCTCCTACACTCTGAGTCTGCTGTGCACCTCTCTGTGGACAGACCCTGGCGAAGTGGCCCTGCTGTCTGCAAATGTTGCAGCGACCCATCACGCCCTGACACTGCTCGATGACATGTCTACCTCCGCAAGAACTACAGTAAACCCCTGTATACTCTGATCTCTGGCCCGACCCTGTCTGTCTCGGCCTGCTGGAGCTCGACGAACTTCTCCCTGATTTCTTGAACTGCTTCCCCTTCACTTTCAAACTGTCTTTCCCCCCGCTGCTGCTACCACCACTCTCGAATCTGGGAGGTGGTTGCTGATACTGACCCGAGGGCTGGGGTGGTCTAGGAGTCTGAGTGGTATAAGAAGTGCTTCGTTGCCTAAGCAATCCGGCTTCTGCTCCCTTCGCCCTGTTCAAGGCATCAGAAAAATTGTTGGGTCGTCCCGTGTTCACCAAGGTGTATATCTCCGGATTCAGGCCATTGATAAACTGATCCGCAACGGCCTCGTCATTCCCAGCAACGTGGGGAGCAAATCGGAGCAATGCAGAGAACTTAGCAACATATTCTTCGATGTTCAGCTGTCCCTGTCTCAAATTGGCAAATTCAGCACCTTTGTCTTTTCGGTAGGAGACGGGAAAGAACCGCTGATAAAACTCTGTCTTGAACACCTTCCAAGTGACCTCTGTGCCACGATGCTCCAAGGCTCTCTTCGTGGTAAGCCACCAGTTCTTGGCAACCTCTTGCAGTTGGTGCCCAATCAACTTCACTCGCCGCTCATCAGTATAATCAAGGGACTCAAATAACATCTCAATGTCATCTAACCAGCTTTCACAATCAACTGAATTTTCCGTACCCTTCAGTGTCGGTGGTCGGAATGACTGAAACCACTTTAACAGAGTCTCCATTGGTGTTGCAGTAACATCCATAGGGTCATTCGAAGTACTGCCCTGTTCTAGTGCCCGACCTGCTACTGGTTGCGGTACTCGTCGAGGAGGCATATCTGATTATCAAACGAATTAGTACACAATCTATACAATCTGTCTCAGTCCTCCTCTGATCATATACCTCTGATCCAGAATCGGTTATGATTCAGTCTTTGCAATTAGATGCTGAAATCAACTCAGATAACAATACAACATATCATAGGGAAAGCAATAAATCATGACGTGTGCTAGCATGGTATAAGCAAGGAAGACGAATCGATCTACCCCGCTCACTCTCTTCTATCTCAGTCTATACAGAACCTACTGCTCTGACACCACCTGTTGTGGGGACCCGGGCTCTAATTCCATTCGTTTGGGGATTAGTTGGATCTTTGCTAGAAAATGTAGGTCAAAATTTTTTTTTTTTGCTTTTAACATTAAATCAAATGTATAAATAAAGCATGAAACTATTCTTTATTCGATTAAACAACATAATGTACATACAACTCTGTTTTAGTACAATCATATTCTAGTGTTTAGAAAATCCAGTACACGTCTAGTACAAAACAACTAGTAATCTGCTATGCCCGAAATCACCACAATATCTTGATCTCTCATCTTGCTCGCGACCCTGATCCTGCCCCACCTGTTGTTATGTACACATACAGACACAACAACTGCCGGAAACTCCGGTGAGAATAAATCCCAGTATAAAACATGGTATACATGCATGTCATGCAATTAAATACACAATCATAATATATGTATCAATAATCATGACACATTAGTGAATACAGATAAAACAATATGACTCTTATTCTTTGACTCGACTCATATCTAAGTCTAAGGATCCCGGTGTGAATAAGACGTAACAAGTCTCCCACCTACTCTCCCAATCGGGGTGGCGGTACGTCTTATTCCTAGACTTCGGTCATATCTGTATCGAATGTCTACAATCGGAGATGATCTGCTCCTATGCGTCGATACACCGAACGTCTAGTTTGACAATCTGTCAATGACTCCTATCTCAA
>NC_133320.1:6287988-6480516 GCF_012295235.1 Primulina huaijiensis
ATACGATTCGACGGCATAACGGCGTAATCTTGCGATACCGATCAACTCAAATCTCAACATATATCAACAAGTCAAATCCTCAACTCATAAACAGCACAATATACTCATTATTATCTTAAAATCTGCATATCTCAACTCAATACATGCTAAAAACTGTAAAAATTGCATATTATATCTGTTCTTCGATCCGGTTGCGAATATACATTCACAATAATCATAAGAACACATAATCTCAATCATATCAAATTTTCCCAACATCTAAACTTCACTTCAGGTAGGAAATAAACAAGACTTACATCCTTACGAAGCTATTGAAGAGAGGAGCACAATTCTAGTCTCGGATCGAAATTTGGTTAAACGGATTTGTCACAACCAAGTGTTGAAGAGAAGAGGAAAAGCTTGGAGCTCTCGTTGCTGGTCTGCTGAATGAGGAAGAAAGGAATCAGCACTAAGTCTATATATATATATATCATGCCATGTGTCAACTTGAGAAGCAAAGGTGGATTTCTCGCACAGAGCACCGCGGGTGCGCTACCTCAACACCGCGGGTGCGCTCAAGCTACGGCATTTCATCCAAAATTCAGAAACAGCGACCGCGGGTGCGGTCCCTTTTTCACCGTGGGGGCGGTGACCCTACTGTAATTCTTCACGTTTCATGAGTTACAACCGCGGGTGCGGTAGGTCTTGGACCGCGGGTGCGGTATCTCTTGTATTCAAAACTCTACTTTCTGCCCTTACATCGCGGGTGCGGTAGAAACTGGGGCGCGGGGGCGGTGTCCTTTCATGCAAACTTCATAATCTCATCTTATCAACCTACAATTCTTGGGCATTACATATTGTGGGCGTGGAAATGGATCGTGGGATCAATATATGACCGGCCCGTCTGAACCAAATCCAGAAAGACATAATTTTTTAGAAAATAATGATGGCTTAGATATGGGAGCTCGTTGTCCATATATGCCACTAATGATATCATGTTTATAGGAGTGATACTGAACCGGAGATATCATATAGCGATTTTGAAAAAGAAGAAGTGAATGTGGATGTAAATGTGAATACACATGCTATTCCTGATGAGGGGACATCATCTCGGCAACCACCTCATGAAACGTTGCAGAGGAAAGTTGTACAATTTCTTTCTAACACTTCTAAAATGCCATCATTTTTCAATAATTTTTCTGGAAAGAGCCTCTTTATTAAGTCGATATACCTTCTGGAATGCGAACAAGCTACTATAATCCAGAGAGAGGATAATTATGCATAAATATGCTTTTTCAGGATAAGAAAGATCTGATTGCATCTGTGAAAGATTATTCTGTTAGAGTTGCAACGCTTGAGTATCGTGTCGTGGATAGCACACACATTTTGTGGAAATTAAGGTGCAAAAATGATTCTTCTATGGTCATATGTCGATGGGTTCTTCGAACTTCTTTCAAGTCGAAAATATGTTATTGGAAAATAACAAAATATGACGGGCCCCAAACATGTATATCTACCAATGTCGGTATAGATAATCACAACTTGAACAGTAATATATTTGCACAAACGCTATTGAGAGTTGTACGATGTGATCTTTCATATGATATTAAATATATCATGGAAAATGTGAAAGATAAATATAGATATCAAATCTCGTATACGAAAGCATGACGAAGTTTGAAACGTGCAATGGAAATTGTTTATGGTACATGGAGAGCTCGGTGCAACTACTTCCAAAATATATTTGTGTCAAATCCAAATATAATCATGAAACAATTGTGGAGTGGAAGCATCTCAGATCAAACACCGAAGCGATGAAGACATTGAACTATGTTTTCTGGGTATTCAAGCCGTACATAGATGGGTTTCAGCAGTGTCGAAAAATTATTAATGTCAATGGTACACATTTATACACAAAATACAAATATAAGAAGTTGGCCGTTGTTACTCTGGATGCAAACAATCAGGTTCTAACGCTAGCATTTGTCATTGTAGACGAAGACATATCTAATTCCTGGAAATGGTTCTTGGAGAATCTTGGTCGACATATTGTTTGTGGTGCAAATGGTGTGTGCCTAATTTCTGACAGACATACGGGAATTGTGCGAGCAGATGAGGATCTACCTTATTTTTTACCTCCTTATGGTTTGCATCATTTTTGTTTGAGACATGATTGCTCAAATTTTAATTCTAAAATTCAAATATGTGCATTTGAAAGATTTATACTGGGAGGCAGGCACACAACATCAAATCTGTAAGTTTGAACAACAATGAAGGCAATCAAGAAAAAGAACATTTTGACGCATGGGTATTTGGCTGGAATTTTCCTAGAGAATGGAGTATGGCCCATGACGGCGGTTGGCGTCGTGGGGTGATGACAAGCAATATGTCGGAGTGTTTAAACAATGTGTTAAAGAGAGCTCATAAACTTCTTATCTGCAATAGTTTACTTGAACCTTTTGATGTGCGTTCTGTACTTCATTGAACGTGTGACAAGAGGTAGTCGTATGATTCAGAAAAATCATCTATGGTCAGATTATGCATCTCGAAGTATGATGAATGTGTGATAAAATCTAGTGAACATCGTGTTGCCAATGATGATGTACGAGAACAAACTGCTTCGGTCACAACTGGAGGAAGGCCAAGTCGTGGCCATCATATGGAGGTAGTGAAATTATCAACCAGCGATTGTTCATGTGGTAAATAGACGATTTTTGGAATCTCATGTTCACATGCTATTTGCACCGCTAAATGGTATTCGTTAGATCCCAAAACACTTGTGCAGCTGTGGTACAACATGTCTAAGAACCTAGTAACGTATGAGGGGATTTCAACCTCTTGCAGATGAATGATACTGGGATCCACCCACGTTTGAGTTGCACTACAACCCAGTTAGACGTGAAAGAAGAAGGGTTGGTAGAGACAGAACAACTCGATTACGAAATGAGATGGATAGGCCAGTAGTTAGAGAAAGACAACAACGAACTATGCGTACGTAAAAATGATTATGAAATTTAAATTCTTATAAATGAATATGTATTTTTATTGATGTTTATTAAAATTTAATTATAATGAATATTAAATTTCGACTGTTTTTGGGAGCTGGGTGGGCGGAAAGGCCTGTTGGGGTGCGCTGTTCTCGTTAAACAGTGTACCTCTTTAAGCGTAATGAATTGCCCACTGGGGTGCGCCTATCTCGGTCAGGCACGCTGGGATAGGCAGAGCGGCCCGATGGAGCGCATCTGTCTCAGCCAGGCACGCTGGGGTGAGCAAAAAGCCCGCAGGGGCGCGCCTGTCTCGGTCTGGCGCCGCTCGAGCGCACCTACTTCGGCCTAAAAGCTTTTTCCTTGGTCCTTCACCACTTGAATGACATTATGATATCCCCAAACATGATTGCCACGCCCTTGTTAATATAAAAAGCCTTGTATTTGATTTAAAAATTAAATCAATATTTTATAGAATTGGAAAATATAGAAAACTTAATTATCAAATTTTAGTGCAATATATAATAATTTAATTGATACAATGATACAAATATCTTCATGTTCCAATTAGAAAATTCTCAATTATAAAAATTCAATCAGAATAATCATAATCAAAATTACAATGATACAGATGGCTTCCAGTTCCACACTCAAGTGGATTACGTTTTCTTGTCTCTTTACGTAATCTAACATCTTGATTAATAATATTTCGCTCATCTTAATAACCTGGAAAAATGATATGTGAAATAATATTTCTGTCGAGCACCATATCATGAACAAGTTGTTGCGGACCAACATTAATAAGATTTGTAAAACTTTGGATATTTGATCAAATTGGAGTTTGATAATCATGGCCAGCAAAAAAATGTTGGCCAGAACATGATGGATCAGATGGCTCTGTATTACCGAAAAAACATGTTGGTCCAGATGAGCTTGAATTACCGAAAACACATGCTGGATCAGATGGCCATGTATTACCAAAAAAAAAAAAAACTAATGGGATCGGTTAGGGGAATAATCGTTGAGCTACAGTAGTTCGGTTCTTGAAATATTGAAAACCGATGAATTAAATCGAGTTTGGTTTTCAAATCAAGCGAAGACACTTGAAATGATCCCTGATAGAAACCTATTAAACATTTTGTAAAGCATTTACAATATATGCAAGTTGAATGAGTAAAAATATTTTGGTTGAAGTATTTTATCAAACACTTTGTATGCAATATTTTGATATTTGAAGAACACATAAAATACTTCAAGAATGCATCTTTAAAATAATGGAAATGTTAAGTAAATGCAATAAACAAATAGACACAAATTTGTTTATGGATGTTCGGAGATTTCAAATGTTTCTACGTCACCCCTTCTTCTCCTTAAGAAGGATCCACTAAAAGACTTTGATTTATACAACACCTTGTACAAACCTACTACATAAGGGCAGTACCCAACTAGAACTCATAGCACTCAAGATTGCTGGCAGCACCTCACAATCTGCATATTGTTTAATGTCCCATATGAAAAGACTACAAACACATTGTTTTACGTATTTGTGTGAAGACTCACTCAACTAATATTTGAAGTTCAACTCTCTTGGATATGTGTGAGTGATTGTGTGAGATGAATTTATCCTTTACAGTGTACATCTCAAATGCATCCTCACACAAGGGCTTGTGCTATCAACTAGCTGATTTCTTCATGCTAACTGCTCATGCTTTGAATCTTTTTCAAAAGCTCTTGTTTGATCTTTAAGATGTTGTATTTATAGGCTCCAACAATGATATATATGTTAGATAGAAGAATATAACAGTTTGAAAAATTTCTGTACTGTTTCTGAAATTGCAACGGTCAAATTCGCCTTGCTGGATATTTTCTCGAGTGGTCTAACTCTGGTCAAATGGTTCAGTTCAACTGATCTGGTTTAATTCAGCTGGTCTAATTCAGTTTCAGCTGGTGAATCGCTTCATTTTAATAACCGAGCTGAGAGATATGACCAAAATACGACAACGGCTTGTACCCAATTGATTGTTGTTTTCGTGCAATCAGTTCAATAAATCAGCGATCGGTTAGACCTTGATAACATCCGATTTTTCCCAACTAACGTGAAATACGACTTGTTCCAAATTGAGTTTTCTGATCAGTCAAGTTGGCGGATTGTCATTTAAATCATCCAGCTGAGAGATATCATCAAAAAACTAAAGTTTGCCAGAAATTCAGTTTCACTAAATTCAGTTTAAGTTTGCTTTTTGTGTTTGCAACTTCATACATGAGTAAATATATTAGAAATACAATAACATGTTTGTTAACATCAAAATCAAGATTGCGAACATGAAATGTTCCAACAATAACATATGGACCAGATGAGCCTATGCTATCGAAAGGACCTGAGGGATCAGATGAGCATATGTTATCGACAATACCCGAGGAAACAGATGACACTGTATTACGAAAAACATCTGGTGGTCCAAATGACCCCATAGTCTCATATCCAACAAAAGGTCATACAGTATTAAACTCAGTTGATGGACCAATAGTTGTAAATCCACTTGATGGCCCAACCAACTTACTACCCCACCTTAATGGTGACTGATGCGAATAAAGAGAAGGTGTACTGAAATTTTGTTGGACATTATATTGTTTGGCAACATTATGATATGAATATGGTAAAAAAACCAACCACATGCATTGTAGGATAAAAAAAAACATTTATTTGCTCATACTATTGAAAATAGTCGTCATAAGTTTACCTCGATCTCTCGTATCGTTCTCCTTGGAAAACATATCTCAACTATCTATCACATATAAAAATTGAATTTTGATGATATTCTTTTCAATCTGCGTTGCGATGACCAATTCTCATGATATTATGAAGTTCATCATTGTTGAGAGCAGACACTGAAATAGATTGTCGTATTTTGAACTGTCTGGTCACCCGATTGGGATGATGAATCTCCACGATTTCAAAGCAAATGAGAGGGCAAACACATCGCCATATTTTGTTATCGTTTGAATCAATAATTGTCTTTACATCTATGTCATTTTTCTTGTAGCTGGCAACTGGACGAAAAAAGAAGTTAAATTTTAAAATTCATGTAATTATTGCATAATTTAAATGATTCAAAAATACCTCATTATTGTTCATACGATCAAGACAATCCCTTATAATTCTTACAGCATGAGTCGATGAATTTGTGTAACTAAACACATTTTTTATAAGGCTCTAAATTATATTATCCATTAATTTGGAATAATTAGAATAATTATTGAGTTGAAAATTAAAATAATTATTTATGCCAAATAGTTTTTGATAGTATATTAAAAATATGTATTTTATAATATCGGAGAATTAAACGATATAAATTACATATAGAGTTCAAATAACACACGAGAGTAAAATAAATACAAATCGGGATAATTGATTTCATGTTACTATTTTTAGTAACCAAGTATACATACACATATATACATACACTTTCCAAAAGGGGAAAAAGAAAGAAAACAATTCCCTTTCCCTTCCCAATTCTCGTCGCCTCCCTTCTCTCCATCAACACCGATCGTCGACCTCCGCCAGACGCCAGAGAGCAGCGCCGTTGACCATTGACCATGAGCTCCAGTTTGTTTGTCATTTTTCCAGCTTGAAACCAAAGATTAGAGCAAGATCGAAGCACTGTTCGTGAACTTGTGTGCGCGAGTTCCTCGACTGATTTAGGTGAGCGCTTGCTTTAATTTTCTCGTTAATTTGTAGTATCTTGTATAAGGATTCGAATCCCTAAATTTTTCCCTGTTGTGCCTACAAATTCAAGCCTTTCAGTCACGTTTCCATCGATCTCGAATGAACCTTTCTAGCCTGGGACCACCTCGAGACAGCTAGCGACTAGTTAAGTTCGGATCTTGGTGCTTTTGGGTCAGAAATTCCTACTTTAGCTCGAGTATTTAGGTTGCCGAATTTTGGATTTTTATCTGCTCCGATTTAATTCATTTTCATCGACTGAATTTGTTTGAACTTTCATGTTCGTAATCTTGATTTTGATGTTAACAAAACTTGTTATTTTGTTTTTAATAACTTTATCTAAGTACGCAGAAAGCTATCGAGCCAAAAATGAAGCTATCGAAGGCACAAGCTGAAAGGGCCAACTGATTGCCCATAACTGAACCAGTTCAACTTATTGACCAGCTGATAGGTAGTTCAGCAGAAGACCTTCAGAAGCTCGGCCAGCTGATGAAGAACTCAATTGATGACGAGCTCAGCTGACAAGTTCAGTTGAAGCAGTGAAATCAGTTCAGCTGACGAACCAACTGATTTCACCAAGCTAATTCAAGATCAGTTCAACTGACCAGTTCAGAACCGACCATTTTGCAGAACACGACAAGCTTATCTCAATGGAAACCAGCTGTGCGCATTTAAGAAAAGAATTGTCCAGTCAAAGGACAATAATAAACGTTGCAGTAGAGCTTAAAATCAAGACGTTCTAGAATGACTGTCGGAAAGGACAAGACGCAAATATCAAGGAACAGATTCTAATTGCAACGGACACATTTGATGATTCTTGATGAACAGTCTCATAGCCTATATAAATACAGACCAATACCATCGAAATAAGTGTGTGGAAAAACATATACATAAGTGTATGAAGAAAAAAGGCACGCTCAACTCATATTTGCTTTAAAGAAGCAATCAACCCAGATTTGAGGGAACATTTCAAAGTGTTATCAGATTAGATTAGAAGCACATTTCCCTCAGTGTGTGAGAATACTTTCATATCAGTTCTCACGCACACGCACACACACCATCACTCACATATACATAAAATAGACCGTATTGATAAGTTGTTTTGCTGTTTTGCTATTTAAATGTTGTGTGTTTTGCTGTTTAACTGTTGTTTTCAGACTGATTTAATCAGTTCGAGTTGTTATCAGTCAGTTATCACCATAATTGAACTGATATATGCAAGAAATGATTCCCCTCATTTCAGTTATTTAGTTCACAAAAGGTAAAAGGCTTTCAAATTAACCAGCTTTCTTAACGAAAGATTATTTTGAGTGTCTTTCGCTTGGTTTAAAACTAAACTCAATTTAATTCATCGGTATTTACATTCTTAGAACACGAGCTATTGAAGCTCATGGAGGATATTGTGTTTGAAGCTCCTTCGCTGGTGTCAGAACCGATCCTTTAGAATTGCATTATATTGACGTATATATTAGGTTTATATTATAGGTTTGATCATTGAAAAGCTTTGAAGTATATTTCAAAGAGACGTTAATTTAGTATTGAATTAATTGTACGATTATTTTGGGAATTAGAGTTATTTTGTTGATCGGAGTTGTCGGGATTTAATGGAGAGATAATTAGTTGATTTAAGCTCATTGTTTGAAAAGTTGGAGTTTAGCAAAATAAATTCAACTTTTGTGGTTTTGAGAAAATAGTTGGTTTAATTAAGATTTTTGGTATAATATGGTATTTATCGGCTTATTGTTATATTTTTTAGGACGAGGAGCTTTAAAGTTGCTTATTGATCATCGTTTGTTGGTACATGTATGTTACAGTTCGGCAACATACAACGGTAACACTTAAATAATATTTTAAGCATATTTATATGTTGTTATTATTGTTTATGTGATCATGTGAATTGTTTGAGTTGTTAAATGCCTTATTGAGTTATATGTTCAGTTATATGGCATTTAGTCTAGGGCATACTGTTATGAAATACATCTTGAGACATGTTGTTCTTGTTGACCAATTACTGTTATTCATTGTTATTCGACACTGGGTGTTGTATAACTTGGGATCTGGGTGTGGCTGATAGGCATATATTGATACTTTTGAAACCATAGTTAAGATTGATCAATCTCGTTGTTATTGTAGCCCTCGGGGTGAATGTTGGGATTGTAATATCCAGTTCTGGTTGTTGTGCCATTTATGTTATATATCGCAGCTGTATGAAGGCCGAGTTGGGGGTGTTGATTAGCACAGCCTGTCATACCTCACATACTTGGTAGAGCGGTTTAGCTGCATGACGATGTATCTCCCTTGTATGTTGTTGGAGCACTACTCTTGTTGATCATATCGTTCGTTTGGCTCTGTTTATCCCTTTGATATTGAGCTCTGTTCATTCATTTCATATTTCATCTACATATCATGATGCACAATTTATGTTATTGTTACGTTTGTTGAACTGTTTCATACCAGAATCATAGCATCAGTTGTTTACTGGGGACCGTTGTGGTTGCTTTTGGGCACCATGGTAGATCTCACGAATGGTTTTGCAGCACCAAACAGAGGTTCCGCTAGCGGAGCTCGTGAATGAGGTGGGATTGCTTGGTTCTGTCCATTGGATTCTCCCAGCTAGTCTTTATGGTTGTTTTGGTGTTTGTGTCAGTTCTATGTCATGTTTTATTATCAGGGGAGATGCCTCACGTATCTGTATTGTTATTTGGATTGATCGTTGTTGGGATCTTCTGAACTTCGATTTTCTGCCATTCTGAAATAAGTTGTCAAAACAATAAGTTGATACAAAATATTATAATAAAAAATAACACATATAAAATTTAATCGAAAATTTTAATAAGCATAAATTTTAAAAAAATATTTAATATATGACAAAATAAAAATTCAATATTCACTTTTCATATAAACAAATACTTGTTTTTGTATAGACAAATACTTGTTCTTCTTTTTTTGTTTGATTATTTTACTCTTCCTCCCCATTATTTATAATAAGAAAAGTTATGTCCCGAAATTCAGCATTCGCTTCCAGTATAAGTAAAAACTTATGTGAGACGATCTCACGGGTCGTATTTTGTAAGACGAATATCTTATTTGAGTTATCTATGAAAAAGTATTACTTTTTATGCTAAGAGTATTATTTTTTACTGTAATATCGATATGATTGACACGTTTCACAGATAAAGATTCGTGAGACCATCTTACAAGAGACATACTTTACGGTATAAGCAGACGCATAAAAAGCCGTTATAGCTTGCAGTGGACGCTGCACTCTGAAAATGCAAGGTCCCCCACATTTGGTGGGGTTTTGCAATATTACTACAACACCCCATACAAATTATTTTTAAAATATTTTTTCAAAAAAATTAATAATAAAAAACTCTTATTTTGTCATATTATTTATACATCTACTAATTATTTATCTTATATTAATCAAATAAATGAATTTAAATTACAATTATATCCTTAATAAATAATATTATTAATATTTTTTAAATGATTAAAAAAATAAAATGGTAATTTACAATCTTATTTCAAATTTAATCAATAAAATCAAACAAATTATTATTTATTATCAAATGAAATACATAATGAGATAAAAATTAGGAATCAACTTATGTAATAGACATCACATGATTCAATTAAATATCTTGAAATTTATTTTTATATAGAATTGATAAAGTTCTCTTAATCAAGCTACTGCCTGCGAGTCGCCCGTGCCTAATTTCAATTATCAATCTTACTTTATTTCCCTCATGATACTCTTATCTTGTAAAATTTTTACTACCTGAGAAATAGAACAAAAATATTATTAAATTCGTCGAGCTTCGATAATAGCTCAACAACATTATGTTTAATATATTTTTTATAAAATTAAATTATTTATCCAAACATTATTATCTTATTTCTAGTTCCATAGTTAACATATTATCGATCTATTATCAATAATTTATTTGTTACTATAAATATAAAATAAAAAAACAGTTAGAGAGACGCGCTTTGAGCAAAGTAGGCTCGAAAGTCGAGGGGTGTGGGGGGTAATATTAACCACGGTAAGAAGCAAGAACTGACAGGGAGAATTATAAATAACCAAGGTTAAATCTGTCAAGTCAAATAACTATTCTCCCTCAGAACCCGTACAGTTCGGACCAGCAGTAAAAAGGATGTTTCCTTGAATCTCGCGATATCTTTTTCAAACAGCACGACACGATATTTTCTCAACTACTCGACCTTTTGTTTGGCTTATATAAAGGAAACACAACATTATTACAAAATTTATTGTTAATTTTACTACTAATTAAATTTCAAGACATATTTAACTTTTTTTTTTAAAAAAAAATTAAATTCAGGGATACATTTCCGATCATTATGTTGAATTAAATATAGAATAATAATTGGAAAGAATTTAGGTTATATTTTTATGGAATAATCTGAATTTTGTGAGATGATTTCAACTCGAATTATTTCAAACGAATATGTAAAAGAACTGATTTGAAATCGAAACAAATATGAAATGTATGTATATTCGGACTATCCAACATATTTTTTATATCATTCGTCTTAATTTTTAATTAATTAAATTAAATTTAAAATCAAATCTTTCGATTAAAATACAATTTTATTGAATTTTGAAAGGAATATATATATTTGAAAAATATAATCATAAAAGAATGAAATATTTTTTTTTTCTAATTTATAAACGGCGTCGTTAACGTGGAGTGGAAGGGGTAATGAGGCCGTCAAGTATCTTTTAACAGAGCCAACGATTTTTGTGGCAATGTTTTGTTGTGATCGTTGCAACCAAATATTCCTACTCTACTAATCTGTAATGTATTCTTGTGTTTTTCTTTTCCTTTTATCTTTCTTGTTTCTCTTAAATGAATGAATCTCAGATTCGTAAATTACTCGCATTTTTCGTCGTCAATTCAAGAATCCTCTGTCCTGTCGACTCACTTACCCCACAAACACAGTTACATACATCCACTCTCAGTGTTTTTCCACTCCCACTTTGTGTGTAAAAAGTCCTGCAAACTCAAACCACTTTATCTAAATTCTGCAAGGAAATTGATTGTTAGCTCTCTGCTTTTTTGAAAGATGCAATTTTTGGCGTGCTTAGTGCTGTTGGTATGCTTTTTAATGAATGATAAATAATTCGTGATGGGATTTTGTTTTTAATTACTGTACTTGGTATTAGTGGCGTTGTTTCACAGTACCGGCTGTAATGATTTAATGTTTTTTTTCTTTTTGTTTTTGGCGCAGAGTTGAACGGTGTCCGGAATTGCCGATCCTTTTGAGATTGGTCGCTGCATTTACTGAAGAAGAAAGCTAAAAAGTTGAGATCTGTGTTGTTTATCGGAAGGAATTGAAAACATATATATAGAAGGAGCGAAGGACGAAAGAAAGTGCATTTTGGGTTTTGATAAGAAGGAAAAATCATGGATATGACTGAAAAATGCTTAAATTCTGAGCTGTGGCACGCCTGTGCCGGAGGCATGGTGCAAATGCCGTCTGTGAACTCGAAAGTCTTCTATTTCCCTCAAGGCCACGCGGAGCACACATTAACTGCTGTGGATTTCGGGGGTCTGCTCAGAATTCCGGCGATGATTTTATGCAGAGTTGGTGCTGTGCAATATTTAGCCGACCATGAAACTGACGAGGTTTACGCCAAAATTAGGCTGATCCCAGTTGGGAGCAACGAGCTTGGCTTGGAAGATGATGGGATTATGGGGATTAATGGATCTGATTCTAACGAAAAACCCAGTTCCTTTTCGAAGACGCTGACTCAATCTGATGCAAATAACGGTGGGGGATTCTCCGTCCCAAGATACTGCGCGGAGACTATTTTCCCACGGCTGGATTACACGGCGGACCCGCCAGTGCAGAATGTAATTGCTAAAGATGTACATGGGGAAACTTGGAAGTTTAGGCATATTTACAGGGGTACGCCGAGGCGGCATTTGCTGACTACTGGATGGAGCACTTTTGTGAATCAGAAGAAGCTGGTGGCTGGTGACTCAATTGTGTTCTTGAGGGCAGAAAATGGGGATCTTTGTGTCGGGATAAGGAGGGCGAAGCGGGGCGGCGGCGGCGTGGGTGGCACCGAATCCTCTTCTGTGTGGAGTTCGGTGAGTGCTGGAAACTATGGGGGATTTTCAGCGTTTTTGAATGGAGAAGAGAATAAGGCGATGATGCATAGGAGCTTTGGTAATGGGAATGTGAGGGAGAGGGGGCGAGTCAGGCCCGAATCTGTCGTTGAATCGGCTTTCTTGGCGGCCAATGGCCAGCCTTTTGAGGTGGTTTATTATCCAAGGGCGAGCACGCCTGAATTTTGCGTGAAGGCGGCATCTGTGACCGCTGCTATGAGGGTTCAATGGGGGTCCGGGATGAGGTTTAAGATGGCATTTGAAACGGAGGACTCGGCTCGAATCAGCTGGTTCGTGGGAACTATAGCTTCTGTTCAGGTTGTTGATCCCATTACATGGCCTAATTCAACATGGAGACTTCTTCAGGTGATACTCTTCTTCTCGAGTGTTTTTGTTGGTTGGGTTTTGGAATATTAGGTTGTTAGAACTTTTCTTTTCTTTTCTTTCCCAGCACAATTAGAATGAATGAAGATTCATTTATTCTCGGATTCACGTCTAATCATAATTTTGGAACTAAATGTTAGAAACTGAGTTTTCGGAGTAACTAGGATTTAAATAATTCTTCTTAATGTGCCTTGATTCGGGTACTTGATTATGAAGTTACTGCAATACTAGTTTGTAATGGTTGTGGAAAATCCGTTGTTGGTTTACTTATGAATCTTTGATTCAGCACAAGTCCTTTAATCAGATGCAAAACAAAGATATATCTTGTTTCTTCTCTTGCGTCCTTTGTATATTTTCTTCATATCTTCGCGATTCATCTGCTTCCGTCTAAGAAGGGAAAAAGTTTTTGAAAATGTACGGGTCTTTCACATGTTCTTACATTTGCTCGCACTAAATGTCATTACAGGTCACATGGGACGAACCAGATCTGCTGCAAAACGTGAAATGTGTTAGCCCGTGGCTAGTTGAAATGGTCACGAATATGCCAGTCCTCCATATTTCACCCTTCTCACCGCCGAGGAAAAAGTTGCGGTTTCCTCATCATCCAGATTTCCCTCTCGACGGCCAGTTTCCGATGCCGTCATTTCTAGGCAATCCCCTAGGTCCCAGCAGTCCCTTTTGTCATCTCCAAGACAACTTAACTGCAGGCATACAGGGAGCCAGGCATGCTCAAATTGGAGTCCCATTTTCGGATCTCCATCTTAACAACAAACTGCAGATGGGATTGTTTCCGGTCAGCATCCCACGGCATAACCCTCGGGCTAAAATTCCTGAAAAAATCTGTAAAAGCAATTTAGACGGTAATGAAAATATTTCTTGCTTGTTGAGCATGGGAAACTCTTGTCAGAAATCCTATGTGCATGATGGTGTCAAGAAACCACAATTTGTACTATTCGGTAAACCAATACTTACTGAGCAGCAGATGTCCTGTGGTAATGTTGATGAAAGCTTCGATCTTGATGGACAAGATCGTTCTAAGGGTTTGTCCAGTACCCAGTGTATGCTGAAACGAGCTGAACTTGGTCTCAACACCCATCTCTGCAAAGTGTTCTTGGAGTCGGAGGATGTGGGTCGTACCCTTGATTTGTCGGTTCTTGGATCCTACGAAGAGTTGTTTTTAATGTTAGAGAACATGTTCGGGATAGAAAGTTCGGAACTAATGAGCCATGTGTGTTATTTTGATGCAGCAGGTGCTGTTAATCGAGCGGGAGATGAACCGTTCAGGTTAAACTCATCGCCCCTCGGCCTTAATTTACACTCTATACTATTGCAAATCTCTTGATTTTACGTAGGAAAGACTCCGTGACATTCTAACCTCACCTCACGTACCTGCAGTGAGTTCAAGAAGACTGCTAAAAGATTGACGATTCTGATGCCGAGCAGTAACATTGCTGAAAGGTAAATGCCGATTTTCTTACCTATTCCTATATTATTTTTTCCTTTCCGATTTACTTGTATTTATGTGCCATACCCGACAATTCAAAATTGAGAAGTTCAAGAAACTGAAAAATGTAAAAATTTGAATTACAGGAAACGGATCACTGGTTTGCCGATGGCCGAACGTGGACTAGATTCATCGAAACAGGCAGGACCCTTGAGCATATTTGCATAGTAATAAAGGCCATTCAAGTGAGACATGAGATTATTAATGAATGTTTAATGTTATAAAGGACAAAAAAGTCACTAACTACTTTTTAAGGACCATTATCTGAAGAACTTTATGCATTTTTCATCAGTATCTCTTATTCAACACTCGGTGTCATGCATCAAGTTGAGTTGATGCATGGAAAATTTGTTCTGTGTTACCGTGTATGGTAGCGTCATCCCGATCCAGTTTCAAAGATGCTACAAAATTTTTTCAATACAATGCGGGTCTGCATGGAAAAATACATGTGATGTTCTTGTAACCTTTGGATTAGGTGTTGGAGTACTACCTATAGAGTAACATCGAAGAACTAGTGTATGGAATGTGGTGTTTACGAGTATCGTTTCAACGAAAAATGTATGACCGAACGAGTTTTACAGAGGGTACGAGAGGTTTGTGTTATGCCATTGTCTATCTGATTCTATGGATTTGTGTATTGGGGCGTAAATGAGCTGATCTCGAGTCAGGTCTTTTAAAGTTATGCATTTTTGCTGCTTGGTGAACTTTCCAACTCGACGAGCTAACTTTTGAGATCGAGTTGGTCTGTAATTATGTAAAATGTTAGGGAGGTAGCTCTAACGCAAAAAAAAATAAAATAAAATAAAATATTTTGAAGCCGAATTTGTAGGTGAAACACACATGGGATGATGATGCTTACAATTTTGGCATGCCCACGAGTTTGTCTACTGGTCGTACTCTTCGTGAATTGCTTTCATTTTGCGAGAAAGACCCTTCTGGGCCAACCCCAACATCGTGGAAATACGATAATGCCCTTATCCAAAATATTCCTCATTTTATACTTTAAAAATTTTCTTTTTCAAATCGAATTATATCTACATATTTAATTCATTTAAAAAATAACAGTATGTTTCTTTAAAAAAATTAGTTAATATAGGTAAATTAGTAAAACTAAAAAAAGATATAAATAAATTTAGAAACTGAATTATATATATATATATATATTTATAGAAAATTTGAATCGATAAGGGGGAAGTGGTCATGGATGGAGGGTCAAAATGAAATCTTTTGGACACGTGCGGTGCTGGGCAAAAGTTAATGAGCTTCGATTTTCAACTTTTTGGTATCGGTTCATATGATTTCGATGAGTCACATGTGGAATCTTCATTCCATGGCATCATTCTTTGACTAAACAAACACAAACCCCCCCATTTCATTACTAGTTTAGAAAGCCTGTCGCCAAATACATTATGCTCCTTTTTTTACTCTTACTTTTTTTTTTTTTTTTTTAAAAAAAATGTAAGCTTGCTTCTATATTTAGCATCTTGTTTCTTTTTTTTTTACTAATATATTCATATTAACTAAAGTCTTGAATACCCTCAAATGTATGAAAAACAAACAACCATGTATATATATTTGAGACGGAGAAAATAATAATAATAATAATATTCTTGAGTTTCGTTTAATTTTTTAATTTTTTTTTTTTTGAAATGGTGAACTATAATAGTATAATCAGTAATCGATTTAAACAAATTCAACTTGTTAAATCTAAAATCATTTCACAAATCCCATTAACAAAAGCATGAATTTCTACACACTCTTTCTTCATCCCAATGTATGGGCTCTGAGTTTTCAGTTCAAAAACCACGAATTGTGGAAACATCATGTTCCAAATGCATGGGATCACAAAATTTTTTATTTAAATATTCATATTTGACGATCGAAACACGATGATTGAGTTTATGTAGTCTTAAAAGACTAAAATCATATTTTTCTCATGGGCTATTTTTTTTTATTATTATATGTTGGGTGCAATAATTGTCTCTGTTTGGTAGAGCGATCGAACCGTGGTGCTTGAGCTGCTATGCGGTTTAAAATATTTGAATTGCACCATTATCGCTAGCTATAGCTTTTGGTAAAGCGGTAAGCACTCGGTGCTACATTATAACGTTTCAAGCACTCGACATGTTATTAGTATGAGAGATCGTATATTTGCTATATATTGATTGATTGCAAGCTTGTGCAGGAGAAACGTTTAGGATATAAAAATAATTAATAAAGTTTATTATATGGTTATCATTAACTGTACATTTTTTTATTGAATGACAATAACTAGACACAATGGCCATTAATGTTTGTCAATTAAGATAAAATCAAGAATAACATATTATACTCTCTTTTCTTTTGATGAAAGTCAAAACATAAATTTTGCTGACAATAATTCCAAATATTCTATAATACTTGAAATTTTATTTTTTATTGACTAAGTTTCTTATTTCTTGAACAATTAATATTTTATATATATACACGCACACACAAAATTAAATTCTTTTTATGGTCATGTTTTTCTCAAGATTTTCCTCTTCGAATACCACTAATTATATCTTATTACCAGTAAAAAAAATTTATTTTTTTTTCAAGAATAAAATATAAAAAATAACGTAATTGTGGAAAAAAATCAAAATTAATTTGAATAAGGGAGTTTTGCAAAAATAGTGCAAAACTCTCCTGGTGTTGGCAGACCCTAATTTATCAAACTAATTAATATGTTTTTTAAAATATTATCTTATAATAAAGTAAATAGTCAATTATTTCTTTTTAATTTCTTTCTTTATTAAAATATTAAATGATTGTTTAATTTATAACAAAAGAAAATAATGACATGTGAGCGCAAAATATCTTAAAATTTGGTGCATAACCCCAAAGTCCATTAATTTAAAGAGTATATCTCTTGTTAGACGGTCTCACAGATTTATTTTTGTGAGACCAGTCAATTTGATCCAAACTTAAAATTAAAAATAATATTTTTATCATAAAAAATAATATTTTTCATGAATCACAATAGGTTGGAGATCCGTCTCATAAAATTAACTTGTGAAACGGTTTTACGAGAATTTTTGAGAAATTTAAATAAGAGACGTGGCCCAAAATATTAAAAGGAAAAAATTACAAAAAAAAGTTTCATATTGGCCAAATTTCCATTTAAAGTAAGTTATGTGGTCCCAAGTAATGTCCAAAATATGATAATGTAATCCTACTACATGCAAATATAGGAAAAACGAAAAATGATTAATTAAATTATTTTAATTGCATTAATTAAAAGTGATATGCATGTTTACATGTTTAAAATATTATTTTCTATAAGAATACATAAAATTGGGTTTTAAAATTCATTCGTGACGTGATCGAGGAACGGAGACCAGACACCATAAAGGGAAAATATTTTTATTAAATGATTATTTTTAATTATTTAATATATGGTATATTTATATGTTATTTTCGAAAATGATATCTTTTGAGGTGTTTTTACGCGTCGAGTCATATTTTTAACTTGTAGTCGATTTTTGACGAAAATAAGAACTTTTTGGGAACTCGGCTAATATTTTTGAAAACTATCCTAAACAAAATATTTTTCTTACTCTCTAATTGGTCTAATGGGCTTATTATACCAAGGTTTTTGGGCCAAGCTTTCCACCAAATTATTTATATCAAACTTGAACCCCCAAAACCCTAATCTACACACACAAACCCACGCCTCAAGAAACACTAGGAATCCTAGGATTTTTCTCTCAAACACAAGGCCACACACACATGTCCAAGAGCCTTTTCGCGTGAACTTTGAAGAAGAAAACGCAGCAAGGATCCCTCGTCTTTCCGCCAACGTCCTTTGCGTCAAGAATTGTTTTCATGCCAAAAGCACGCCTTAATAGTCCTTCACTCATCGTTCATACCATATTATGTGTGTTTATACATGATTGGATGAAAAACATGATCTCCTCTTATATATTTTCGTTTTTATGACTTGTACATGATAAAACTTGAGTTTTCTTGCTTTTAAATTCATGTTAATGATGCACAAAGAGGCTGCCATGGTAGGGACATAAAAAGGGACGAATTTCAGTGTGATTAAGGGTCCATAGAAGCTTGGCTAAGGGCTGGACAAGGAGGGAAATAGGCTGCACGTTTTTGGGTTCATAAACAAGCTAGGGTTTTCGGTTTTAGGGTTCTTGAGGGGCAGGCTATGGGCTGCTGTTGGGTCATGTCAAGGGGTCCTAAGGGGGTCTAGTCATGGCCCTAGATGGGTTAAGGGGCACCTAGTGCGAAGAGAAGGGCTGTCGATGCTAGGTTGGAGTCGCGCGAGCCTTGTGATGCACGGGTTGAGGGCATGTCGTGCTTGGGCTGTAAGGCTGGTCTAGGAAGGGTCTAAGGGGTTTGTTAGGGTCCCAGCAGGGCCAGCTAGGGTCTAGTTGGGCCGATTAAAGGTTAGGAATGAAGGAAAACTTGAATTGTTATGGTTAGGGTTGGGGGTAAGGGGAAAAAATTCATAAGCTTGCTAGGAGGTTTCTATGGGTTTTAATTGGCTTGATTTGGGTTGAAAAAAAGGGTTAGTTAGGTGATAATAAGCTATGGTTCAAGTTTGGTTAAGTTTCTAGTCGATTCGAGTTAAAATCGTAACGTATGTTCAGTTTTAAAACGAATTGAGAAATTAGTCGAGGAGCTTAAGTTTACACATAAAAAATGTTTATGGGTGTATTTTAAGGTGTTATGTTAAGTTTGGATAGATTCGGATTGTCGTTTTAAGGTCTAAGGATAAATCGAGAAAGTTAGGGTTTCAGGGGCAAAACGATCATTTTACACCTGAAAATGTTAGACGTCCTGACAGTTCCATGAATGCTGTATTGAATGTTAAAATATTTATTTTGAAAGATTATGGAATTTTATTATGCAAAACGATAATGCTAAAAGACGTGTTGCATGTTTGGCTTAAAAGAAAAATATTATAGGCATGAATTTTTATAAGTGATGGATATAATGAAAGGTTTGAAAGAGGTGACTTGATTGTGACTAATACAAATATGAAAGGATATGATGATATGTAAGGCCAAAGCTCAGTTGACGGGCGAGAGTGTCGCTGATGTCCCTGTCGCCTGATACCATGGTTATACGTAAGAGTGATTAATCGACCAAAAGCTGAAACGAAAGTCACAATTAATGATCTGAATTAAATAAAAGGGAAACATATATGTATATGATGAAAGGAAGGGTTATGATGAAAGGAATAAGATTTTAAGTTATACATGTTCATGAAAAGCTATTTTATTACTAATATTTTTCAATTTTGCTTGTGGATGTATATGTATTACTTGTTATAACAGTTAAGGGTTGCTGAATCATTAGATCCGGTGTGAATGATGCATGTGAGCATGATTTTGATCATGTTGGAGGACTTGATGGTTGAACTAGCTGGACTGATGGTGCACATAACCCGAGGACCTTTGCTAGTTTTTCTGCATAAGTACGATTTTAAAGATTTTATGATCTTTTATGACTTTTATGCTTTCGAGTGGTTTTTAAGAGGATTTAAGAGTTTATGCTTTTTTTGAAATAACTACCATATCTCATGCTGCGAAAGTACATGTCGAATCCTTCACATGTACTGAATCATGAACCTCTGCAGTTGATTCCAAATATGTCATACGAGGAAAGGCCTATACAAATTCTAGATAGACAAGAAAAAAGGCTCCGAAATAAGGTTATTCAAACGGTCAAAGCCAAGTGGCTAAATCATTTGGAGGATGAAGCTACTGGGGAAACCCAAGCTGACATGATGAGTCGCTACCCGGAGTTATTCAGTAAGTTTTAATTTCGAAGACGAAATTTCATTTAAGGGAGAGAGGAATTATAAGGTTCAAAATGCAATAACGTAATCCAACTACATGAAAATCTAGGAAAAAAGAAAAATGACTAATTAAATTATTCTAATTGCATTAATTAAATGTGGTATGCATTTTTACATGTTTAAAATATGATTTTCTATTGGAATGCATAAAACTGGGTTTTAAAGATCATTCGAGATGCGATCGAGGAACGAAGATCGGACACTATAAAGGGAAAATATTTTTAATAAATGATTGTTTTTAATTATTTACTATATTGTATATTTATATGTTATTTTCGAAAATAATGTCTTTTGAGGTGTTTTTACGCGTCGAGTCGTATTTTCAACCAGTAGTCGATTTTTTTGACGAAAATAAGGATTTTTGAGAACTCGGTTAATATTTTTTAAAACTATCCTAAACGAAATATTTTTCTCTCTCTAATGGGCCTATTATACTAAGGTTTTTGGGCCAAGCTTTCCACCAAATTATTTATATCAAACTTAGACCCCCAAAACCCTAATCTACACACACAAACTCACGCCTCAAGCAACACTAGGACTCCTAGGGTTTTTCTCTCAAACACACGGCTATAGACACACGTCCAAGAGCCTTTTCACTTGAACTTTGAAAGACGAAACACAGCAAGGATCCCCCGTCTCTCCGCCAACATCCCTCGCATCTAGAATATTTTTCGATCGTGAAACACGAAAAGGCACGCCTTAATCTTCCTTCACTCATAGTTCATACCATATTATGTGTGTTTATACATGATTAGATGAAAAACATGATCTCCTCTTATATATTTTTGTTTTTATAGCTTGTACATGATAAAACTTGAGTTTTCATGCTTTTAAATTCATGATTCATGTTAATGATGCACAAAAGAGCTGCCATGATAGGAACATCAAAAGGGAAGAATTTCAGTGTGATTAAGGGTCCATAGAATTTTGGCTAAGAGCTGGACAATGAGGGAAATAGGTTGCATGTTTTTGGGTTCAAAAACAAGCTAGGGTTTTTGGTTTTAGTGTTCTTGAAGGGGCAGGCTGTGCGCTGCTGTTAGGTCACGTCCAGGGGTCCTAAAGGGCTCTAATCATGGCCCTAGATGGGTTAAGGTTCACCTACTGTGAAGAGAAGGGCTGTCGATGCTAGGTTGGAGTCGCGCGAGCCTTGTGATGCACGGGTTGAGGGCCTGTCATGCATGGGATGTATGGATGGTCTATGAAGGGTCTAAGGGGTTCGTTTAGGGTCCCAGCAGGGCTGCATAGGGTCTAGTTGGGTCGGTTAAAGGCCAGGAACGAAGGAAAACTTGAATTGTTAAGGTTAGGGTTGGGTTGATAAAGGGCAGAAAATCAGAAGCTTGCTATGTGGTTTCTATGGGTTTTAATTGGATTGATTTGGGTTGAAAAAGAGTTAGTTAGGTGTTAATAAGCTATGGTTCAAGTTTGGTAAATTTTGATTAAGTTTCAAGTCGATTCGGGTTAAAACCAAAACGTAAGTTCTAGTTTAAAACGAATTGGAAAGTTAGTCGAGGAGCTTAATTTTACACCTAAGAAATATTTATAGGTGTATTTTAAGATGATAGTTTGGATGGATTCAGGTCGTCGTTTTAAGGTCTAAAGGTAAATTGGGAAAGTTAGGGTTTCTGGGGCAAAACGGTCATTTTACACCTGAAACATATTAGACGTCCTGGCAGTGCCCTTAATATTGTATTGAATGTTAAAATGTTTAGTTTGAAAGATTATGTAATTTTATGATGGAAAACGATAATGATAAAAAACGTGTTGCATGCTTGGCTTAAAATAAAAATGTTATATGAATGAATTTTTATAAGTGATAGATATAATGAAAGATTTGAAGAAGATGACTTGATTGTGACTAATACGAATACACAAAAATATGATGATATGTAAGGTCAAAGCTCAGTTAATGGGTGAGAGTGTCGCTGATGTCCTCGCTGCATGGTATCATGGTTATACGTAAGATTGATCAATCGACCAAAAGCTGAAACGAAAGTCACAATTAATGATCTGAATTCAATAAAAGGGAAACATATACATATATGATGAAAGGAAAAAGGTTTTAAGTTATACATGTTCATGAAAATATATTTTATTACTAGTATTTTTCATTGTTGTTTGTGGATATATATGCATTACTTATTATAATGGTTAAGGGTTGCTGAGTCATTAGATTCACTAGATATAAATGATGTAGGTGAGCATGATTTTGATGATGTTGGAAGACTTGATGGTTGAACTGGCTGCACTGATGGTGCACATAACCCAAGGACCTTTGCTGGTTTTTCCGCATTAGTACGATTTTAAAGATTTTATGACTTTTATGCTTTCAAGTGATTTTTGAGAGGATTTAAGGATTTATGCAATTTTTGAAAAAAAAATAGTAATTTTTGGTTTGGTTGGACGGTTTACGATTTTATGTTTTGCATTGCGTTTCTTTTGAATTTTCAAATAATAAATTAATTGGTTTATTTTTAAATGGTGCAAAAATTATATATATATATATGTATATATGTATATATATATACATATATGTATATATATATAAGTATGTTTCCATCGAGATGTTTAAAAGAAAAAAATTCTAGTATATTTTAAAGAAAAACGAGCCGTAGACATTTCATGTGGGCCCAAATATTAAAAAATATTAATTTCCAAAAAAAATTCATGAGGCTACGATATCTGCTACACCTCAGGCGGATGATATAGCTTTGCAACGTCCGTTAATATTGGCAATGGACGCTGTTAGGATCGGGAGATTAATTAGAGGGAGTTGAATAAACAATCTCTACAAAATCTCCAATATTTGGTTGGTTTAGCAACACTTGAATTTCAATTCTTGTCGGTCAGGCTTCAATAAACCAACAGCTAGCCAATTGTGTGGAAAATGCTAAATTAATCGGTTTGAACTATAAATAGTAAGACTTAAGAACAGTTAGGCTTAGATAAACTTAAGTAAATGCACAAAACAATTGTTTATGGAAATTTGTAGAATTAAGTATTCTTATCTTTCCTTCTTTCTTTTCAAAAAGGACTTCACTAGTAGACTTTAACGATTACAAACAATATGCAGTAACCCACTTCAGCAGAGCTTATCTCTAGCCTACTAAAACTCCTAGCTATTCTCACAACTAAAACAATCTGATCAATAAGACTCTTACTATAAGTTACACATATATTTTAACAAAATACCCTTAGCAAAATTGATCCTCAAAGGCCTTATGTAAAGACTAAGCGTGTGATTCAAAGAATGTTTTATCAGTTAGGTTCTGAATACATAACAAGACTTGTGTAAAAGAATGTAGATTGTACGTATGTTTGAGATAGACTAAAATGTTTTCAAAAATGATCTATTTATAGGCACGATTTCCAACATTCGATCTTTTGAATATGATATATGTTTATAAGAAACTAATTCATATATGACAACCGAAATATAACTTAACTTCTGCAGAAACTGAAAAATGCTATCTCTTATGATATTCTCTGTGACTTCTTGAGTGGCTTCTTAGAGTCAGACGGCCTAGGAGGTTCTCGAGAATGTCCAGAGTCACGCCCGGAGTCAACATTTTTTGACTTGCTTCCCTTTTTTGTCAACACCAGGGGACTTCAGAATATCAATCATTGCAGTCAATTGGGTACTTACTGAATAATCTTGGTCGAGAGTTGAGAGTTAGCTGAATCAATCTTGGAGGAAGGCTGAAAATTACGACTCCGGATTTGTCCATCAAGGTTGCCAACAATGACATCTTGTGATTTTTCATTGATTTTAGCTTCATAAAAATATCCAAGACTCCTTTAAAAGGAGTCAAAGACATTTCTTTTAGCAAAGACATTTCTTTTGAGGCCCACCTTTTGATATGGCCATTGTTGTGTTGAATTTGAGTATCTTCATTGGAACTTATGTAATAACATACCACGTGTAATCATCTCATGCAGTTAGATATGTCAGCATGCATACTTTCCATTCATCTTAGTACTCCATTTAGAACATAGGGATCTTATTAAAAGATGTCATTATGAATATATGAATATCAGAGTTCAAGAAAAATCCTCTATGAAACCACATGTTGCATAGTTTACAGTGAGGTAAAGAAACTCTTTCAAAAGTTCTTACAAAACTGAGCTGGATTTAACATTTTTATCTGTTAAAATTCTTTCTTGAATGACTAGAATGAGTTGGAACACTAAAAATAAATAAGAGAGGAAATAGTCTGACTAGACTAGTGATATTGTATATATTCAATACAAGCAACAATTAATAAGCTGGCTAGAAATAGGCAAACAAAAGAAATCATTTCATAGATGAGATGTCACGTTCTTTGATTGTGACACCTTTTGATATTACTTAGATGGAGCAGAAACCATCGGAGCATTCACATGCATGATCGGCTTGATTCTTTTTACCTTTGGCTATCAGCCCTCTCTTGGGTTCAACAGTCGGCTTGGATTTTTCTAACTTCTTGGAGGCACTGAACACATGAGTTAGGGGAATATTCTCCCTTGCAGCGTCTGAATCATAATCAGAGGGGAGTATCAGCTTTCTTTTTGTTTCCTTTGCTAGAGTTTTTGGCTTGGAAGCCTAGGTGATTTGCTTCTTGATTTCCTTTTTCTTCTTCTTTTCTTCTTCTTCTTCTATTCTTCTTCATTGCCTTTCTCAATCTTGGTGGCGAGAAGTTTCTCGGCTATCGGAACATTTTTCTTCGCATAAGCTTCCACAGTATTCCAATCCAACAGCTTGATTTTGTGGAACTTGGTGGTGTCCACTAGCTGGATCTTCAGTTGCTCCAAGAGACAGCAAACTGGAATTACAAATCCAAGAGATTGAGCTTCTTTCTTCACCATGGCTATCAATATTTTGAAAATTATATATGAACAGCTGACATTGAACATTGAGGCAATGAACGTCATGGCTAGAAACCTTTTTATAGTAATTTTGTCAAATGCCCCAGCTTTGGCCAATAGAGGCTTGCTCGCGATATACGCCAGTAATATGTATTATGGCTTGAGATCCTTCTTTTAAGTGGTGGGCTTATCCAGAGAAAAGTAAGAAATTATGAACTATGTCCTCCATTGGTCAGCATTGTCATGTGGTATAGCAGCAAATTATGTTGATGGATCGGTTCTAACACATGCAAAGGTGCTTCAAACACAATATTCTCAAAGAACTTCAATAGCTCGTGTTCTAAGAATACAAACACCGATGAATTAAATTGAGTTTGGTGTTAAACCAAGCAGAAAATACTCGAAATAATCTTTCGTTAAGAAAACTGGTCAGTTTAAAGCCTTTTAGCTTGTGTGAACTGAATAACTGAAATAAAAGAGATCGGTTCGAGCTTGTATCAGTTTAGTTATGGAAAGAACTGAACTGATCAAATCGGTTTTAAAACAATAGTTAAACAGTTAGGAGCACAAGATATGTTTATGGATGTTCGGAGACTTCAATTGCTCCTAAGTCACTCCTTCTACCATCTCGGGTAGGTTCCACTAGAAGACTTTTATTTATACAACACCTTGTACAAATCGACTCAGCTTAGGACTTACCTTACTACCTAACTGAACTCTTAGTCTAGACTGAAGACAACACCTTCCAGCCAACACCTGTTTAACGTCCATGTGTTGAAGACTACACACACAAGTTTAATGTCTTTGTGCAAGACTCACTCAGCTATTCAATACGTTCTATTTTCTGTATGTATGTGATTGATTGTGTGTGTGCGTGTGTGTAAGAACTGATATATGAATACAACACGAAAGTGTTCTCACACACTGAGGGAAAAATGCTTCTAAACTAAGCTGATAACACTTTGAAGTGTTCTCTCATATCTGGGCTGATTGCTTCTTGTAAGCTGATATGCATTATGCGTGCCCTTCTTCTTTCACACACTCATCAATGTTTTTCCACACTTGTATATTGATGATCTTGGTATGGTATTTGTAGAGACAATGTGACCATACACCAAGACTCATCAAATATTTTCGTTGCAATTTGAATTCGTTCCTCGAAATATGTTTGTACTTTCCGACAGCTATTCTGGAACGTTTTGGCTTTGAGCTCTGCTGCAACGTCCATTATTGTCCTTTGACTGGACAAAATCTTTTCCTCAATGTGCACAGCTGGATTCCATTTGAATAAGCTTGTCGTGTTATGCAAACTGATTGATTTCTAACTGATGTTCTGAACTGGTCAGTTGAACTGATCTTGAACTGGTTTGGTTAAATCAGTTGGCTCGTTAGCTGAACTGATTTTACTGTTTCATTTGAACTAGTCAGCTGGACTCTTCATCAGTTGAGCTCTTCATCAGCTGGTCGGGCTTCTGAAGGTCTTTTGCTGAACTGCCTATCTGCTGGTCAATTAGTTGAACTGGTCTTTTGATATATCAGTTGAATTGGTTCAGTTTGGGCAATTAGTTTGCGCTTTCAGTTTGCGTCTCGATAGCTTCAGTTTTGGTTCGGTAACTGATCAGTTCGAATCCTGATCAGTTTCAACTTCTGCGCACTTAGGTAAATTCATTAGAAACAAAATAATAAGTTTTGTTAACATCAAAAACAAGATTGCGAACATGAAATGTTCCAATATATGTAAGTCTGATTGTTGGCATGTCGAACATTTCGGCGAACAATTTATGTGTGATACAGATGTTTGAACCACTTACAATGCACCAAACTGATATGTGATCCATCTTAAAAGTCTCAAAGAGCTCGCTCAGAGAGGTTAAAGTGAAATGAAAGTTGAATCCGAGTAATTTGCGGAGCCCCTGATGCTTTAAGTATTTTAAACATATTCACCATGACCTCGTCCTTCATGGTTAGCACATATGAGAAGTTGATAGCAAGAGTATTTGCAGAGCATGAAGCCATCTTGAAATGATTTGAATGAAAAGGCTTGACTTGATCTGTATAGCGGTTAGAATGCAAGAGAAACAAGAGATAAAGATAGCTATGGAAGTTGTAAGTTCGCAGGTAATATAAAAGAGATGAAGTTGTAAAATATGAAACATATATACGATCTGATTTAATATACATGACAATCCATGTGTTTGTATGTCATTTTTTAATATTTGAAAATTTGAAAGATCAAAAAGTGATTTTAGACGGTTCATATATTCGGGTAAAAATAAATATATTTTGGAAATGGATAATAATCGTCATTACAATAAATACAAAATTAATTCAACATTTGAAAAAACAAAAATAATGAAATTTTGGACCATTGAAAAATGTTAATGTGCCTGAAGAGGGACTGGTCAAAGCTTACGATAAAATCAAACTTTCACAATTTCATACCGAAGCGGTCGGATTGTATACTAGTTTGATTAAATGTTTTATCAACTTGACTTTTATTCTCCCTAAATATGCACTAATGTAAATCAACTAAGCCAAAAATATTTAAAAAATAAGAAACTTTTGGCGTCGAGTAGTGGTTTAGTAAAAAAAATTTGTGATTTGTTGATATGTTGAAATGTACTTTTCCTTCTTCATTACATGACCTCAGATGAAATGATGTTTTATATCAATATCCTTGGGCTGAGAATGAAGAATAAGATTGTAGGTGATTTTCATTGCACTTGTATTATTGTAAAAGATTGGGGATCCAGCATCTTGAATTTCATAATCTTTTAATTGTTGCTGAATTCATAGTAATTGTGCACAACAACTCCTAGCGGCTAGATATTCTGCTTCAACTGTTAATGTAGCAATTAAAAAATTGCTTTTTACTAAATCAAGATATCATGCTGTTTCCCAGGAATTAACATGATCTGCTGGTTATTACCATGCAATGTAACAAAACATGTAGAAGTAACAAGATTATTATCATTCCAGCTCTCTTTAAATGTGTTTTGTTCTCTTAGTCTGATCAGTATAATATCATCATTTGCATATTTAACAATACAAATGTGTTTGTTAAACTCTAATGAATTACCACTGTCACAAAGTGTTGTCTTATGTTAATTAAGTTTTAGCACATATTTTCAATTAGCAAGACATCCTTAATGATTTTTTCATGAATAATCATACTCTTACACACAACTTTACTCTTAGAGATCATCAAATATGATTATTGGTCCTTTGTACTCAATAACATCTGATTTCACAAAATTATTAAACTACACCAACCGAAATAGCCAACCAATAATACATTTTTTTTATATCAAGAACATAACTTTAAAAATTGGACATCCAATTGCCATAATAAAATACAAAATTTTTAACATATTCAAGCAAAATTTCATATATCAAATAAATTACAAAAAAAAATGTCTTAAGCCAATATGATTTGAAGTTTTTAAAAAAAAAAAAACAAAAAATTAGGCACAACGAATTACATTTGATTGTAAGAACAACAATAATATGGTCAAAATTGGGTAGCCAAAAAGAGTAGTTTATCAACTATTTTTCTAATCTTCACAAATCACCATTGAGAAAATTCCGATCCTTTGTTCATCTTCTTTATTTTGGGGAAAAACAAATCTTCCACTTAATTATAAAAAGATTCCCAGCTCTAATTTTATTCATACGCGGGTTTCTTCTAAAATGTACAAAAGATAATAAATGTAAGATATATAATAAAACAACTAATATAAAAATGTTGGTCATTTTTGTATTTTCAAGTTTTTACAAGGGATTTGATTTATTTTGTCGAGTTTGGGGAGCTAAAACTAAAATTGTAGGGAATTTAAATATATATTTTCTGAATTAAGGACTGAACTTTAAGTTGAAAATATTTATGTCGATTTAATGACAATTTGCCGAAGTACATGCTCAATACCTATATAATACAAAGTAAAAAAAAAATTATTTAATGTATATTAATTATAAACATAAACTTTGTATCATTATATCATATAATAAAAATTAAATTAAATTGTAAAATTATGAACAATAATTCACCACGATAACTATAGCAACTTCACTGTTCTCCCTTGTTTTAAATACTAAGTATGGACTCAATTGATTTGGGTGAAGTATATAGGGGAGAATTTATTATAATATTATTTGTATAAACAACAAATTTTTTAATGTTTATTTTTAAGCACAATTTTCTTTTTACCTATGTATCTATATCATTTGAAGAATATTCTTTGTTTTTGCAAATTAATTTGATTATTTGCATTAAACCAACGAGATTATAACTGAAAATTGAATCGCGATCCATTTTCGCTTGTCCAATAAGTTAGATTTAAGTTTTAATTTATTATGACATGTGGTATGCCCACACAAAAATTTAGAGCAAAAATAGAATTTTTGGACAGTCTAAAATATTAGACATTTAATATCATGTTTTATAAAATGAAACTTTTGGTTCTACACATCCTATTAAAGAAACGTTTTGACCTAAAAAATAAAGCTAATTTAACGTTATAATCTATGAAACATTTCAAATTTGTAGTTTTGTAGTATAGGTGTCACAAACAACATGAATCAAGAAAATATATAACATAATTTTCTAGCACAGCATATAAAAAAACTTACCAATGTTCTATAGAGACGTAAAAAGAACCAATCCGTTCTTGAGCTATTTGAAGCTTGGCTCGGTAAAAAGTTTGTTTGAGATAGTTTATTAACATTATCGAGTTGAACTCAAACATAATGATATCCAGATCGTGAGCTCACAAACATGTTCGTTTACAAGCTCAAACTCGGCTCGTTTATGTAACTCACGAGCTCGGCTAGTTTATGTGGCTCGTGAGCTCTAGCTCGGCTCTTTTACTGTTCGTAAACATGTTCGTTTATATGTCTCACAATGTCTCACGAGATCAAACTCGAGTTCAGCTCATTTATCTTATTCGAACCTGGCTCGTCTACTCTGTCGGCAAGATATTAAATGAGGTAGGGGCCACTCAAATAAAAGGAAAAAAAAACGTGGTGTTGCATATTTGACGGGTTGGCGGAAATTTCGTAAAGAAATAGAAGACGCGTTTTTAACGCGTATTCACACGGTCAAGAGGCTCTATAAATAGAGCTCCCCCTTTCATTTTGAAATCATCCCTTCTTCGAGTTTTCTCTCATCTTATAAGCATTTGAGTGCTTAGTTCTATAATAATTGTGAGGTGTTTGTTCTCCTGTATTAAGAGAGTGTGTGTTCTCTTTTGAAACACAGTGAGTGAGTTGTACACCACAAAATATTATAGTGGAAATTCTTTTCATCTTGCCCGTGGTTTTTACCCTAATAATTTTTAGGGCTTTTTCACGTAAATCTCGGTGTCCAGTTTACTCTTTACTTTCGGGTTTTATTATCTCAAATTACCGCAAGTGGGACCAACAAGTGGTATCAGAGCCTTGGTTTAAAATTTCTTAAAATTCTGAGTATGCTCTGTGGTTGCAGCCTAGACTGATCTTCCACATCAGAAAAGATTTTTTGAGATTTTTTATTTAAGACAGGATAATTTTGTCCAGTCTACTAAAATTGTGGTAGACATAATGGCAGGCAGGTACGAGATATCAAAGTTCAACGGAAGCAATTTTCTGCTGTGGAAAATAAAGATACAAGCAGTTTTAAGAAAGGAGAATTGCTTGACGGCTATTGGAGATAGACCGATGAACATTACGGATGATGGAAAGTGGAATGAGATGAATGACAACGCTGTTGCCAATTTACACTTGGCTATAGCAGACGAAGTATTGTCAAGCATCTCTGAGATAAAAACAGCAAAAGTTATCTGGGATACTCTGACAAAGATGTACGAGGTCAAGTCGCTACACAACATGATTTTCCTAAAAAGAAGGCTTTATACTCTTCGGATGGCGGAATCCTCATCGACGACCGATCATATCAACACACTAAATACTCTATTTGCCCAACTCACTTCCATGGGGCATAAAATAGGGGAAAATGAACGTGCGGAGCTTCTACTTCAAAGTCTACCAGATTCATATGATCAACTTATCATCAACATTATCAACAATATTCTTATGGGCTTTCTAAGATTCGATGATGTCTTAACTGCTGTTCTCGGTGAAGAAAGCCGGCGCAAGAATAAGGAAGATAGGTTGGTAACATCGAAGCAGGCGGAGGCTTTACCGATGATAAGAGGAAGATTTATGGACCGTGACTCCAGTAGGAGCCAAAGACGAGGTAGATCAAAGTCGAGAAGTAAGAAGAAAAATATTTACTGCTTCAAATGTGACGGTAAATGGCACTTCAAGAAAGAGTGTACGAGTATTGACAAAAGTTCTCAAGGAAATGTGGCCAGTACTTCAGGGAGTGGTGAAATATTATTCAGCGAAGCAGCAACTGTTGCAGAAGCCAGACACAAATTTTGTGACACATGGATTATGGATTCAGGAGCGACGTGGCACATGACGTCTCGGAGAGAATGGTTTGACCATTATGAACCAGTCTCAGGAGGATCTGTATTCATGGAAAATGATCATGCCTTGGAAATCGCTGGGGTCGGTACTATCAAAATTAAAATGTTTGATGGCATCATTCGCACCATACAGGAGGTACGACATGTGAAAGGACTGACGAAAAATCTTTTGTCTTTGGGACAATTGGATGACATCGGGTGCAAAACTCGTATCGAGAATGGGATCATGAAAATTGTGAAAGGCGCGCTTGTGGTTATGAAGGCGGAAAAAGTTGCTGCAAATCTGTATGTACTTTTGGGAGAAACACACAAAGAGGCAGAAGTAGTTGTTGCATCAACTAGTTCAGGAGAAGAATTAACGGTGTTATGGCATAGAAAGCTCGGGCATATGTCAGAACGGGGGTTGAATATTCTCTCAGAACGGAAGCTGCTGACGGGACTTACAAAAGTGCCACTACCCTTTTGTGAGCATTGTGTTACCAGTAAACAATACATATTAAAGTTTGGCACTTCTAGTGCCAGGAGCAAAAGCATATTGGAGCTGATTCATTCGGATGTTTGGCAAGCACCGGTTGTATCCCTAGGAGGAGCGAGATACTTTGTCTCGTTCATTGATGATTTCTCTAGGAGATGTTGGGTGTATCCAATCAAGAAGAAATCAGATGTTTTCCAGATCTTCAAAGATTTCAAAGCGCGGGTTGAACTTGATTCTGAGAAGAAAATCAAGTGTTTGAAGACTGACAATGGAGGAGAATATACCAGTGATGAATTTGATGCATATTGTCAACATGAGGGCATCAAAAGACAATTCACGACGGCTTACACACCTCAACAGAATGGAGTGGCAGAGCGGATGAATAGAACCTTGTTGGACAGAACAAGAGCTATGTTGCGGACTGCAGGTCTAGAAAAGTCATTTTGGGCAGAAGCAGTCAAAACCGCTTGTTATATTATCAATCGTTTTCCTTCAGTGGCGATTGATCTGAAGACTCCGATGGCGATGTGGACTGGGAAGCCGATAGATTATTCTCATTTGCATACATTTGGAAGTCCTGTGTACGTTCTGTACAATGAGCAAGAAAGATCAAAGTTGGATTCGAAATCCAGAACATGTATCTTCTTGGGTTATGCTGATGGAGTTAAGGGGTTTCGCTTGTGGGATCCTACTGTTCACAAGCTTGTCATCAGCAGGGATGTTATCTTCGAGGAAGATAAAGTAAAGGGAGACAAAGGCACACTGAATTCAGAAACTACTATTTTTCAGGTGGAAAATAAGACAGACGAAGGTCAAGTTTCTTGTGAAGCAGTACCAGAGCACGAAGAACAAGAACATGTTGAGTCTGAAGTTTCCAATGTGAGGCAGTCAACTCGAGACAGAAGACCACCATGTTGGTTTTTAGATTATGTCACTGAAAGCAATATTGCATATTGTCTATTATCAGAGGATGGTGAGCCATCGAGTTTCCATGAGGCTACTCAAAGCTCGGATGTATCTTTGTGGATGATAGCAATGCAAGAAGAGTTGGAGGCATTAGACAGGAATAAAACTTGGGATCTTGTTACACTACCACGAGGGAGGAAAGCCATTGGAAACAGATGCGTCTATAAGATCAAGCGTGATAGCAATAACCAAGTGGAGCAGTATCGTGCTAGATTGGTGGTAAAAGGGTATGCTCAGAAAGAAGGCATTGACTTCAATGAGATATTTTCTCCTGTGGTTCGGCTTACAACAGTCAGAGTGGTGCTGACATTGTGTGCGGTGTTTGACCTACATCTAGAACAGCTAGATGTGAAAACAGCATTTCTTCATGGAGATCTTGAAGAAGAAATCTATATGCTCCAGCCAGAAGGTTTTGCGGAAAAAGGCAAAGAGAACTTGGTTTGCAGGTTGAACAAATCTCTGTACGGTCTCAAACAGACGCCGAGGTGTTGGTACAAGAGATTTGATTCTTATATCATGAGCCTCGGATACAACAGACTGAGTACAGACCCTTGTACGTATTTCAAGAGGTCTGGTGATGATTATATCATTTTGCTGTTGTATGTAGACGACGTGTTGGTAGCAGGCCCCAACATAGATCAGGTCCAAGGATTGAAGGCACAGTTGGGTAGGGAATTTGATATGAAGGACTTGGGACTAGCAAACAAGATTCTAGGGATGCAAGTTAACCGAGACAGAAGTAACAGAAAGATTTGGCTTTCTCAGAAAAATTATTTGAAGAAAGACTTGCAACGCTTCAACATGCAAGATAGTAAGCCAATTTCGACCCCTCTTCCTGTTAACTTCAAGTTATCATCCGAGATGTGTCCTAGCAGTGAAGCAGAGAGGATGGAGATGTCTCGAGTACTATATGCATCAGCAGTGGGAAGTTTGATGTTCGCCATGATCTGTACAAGACTGGACATTGCTCAAGCATTGGGAGCAGTTAGTCGGTATATGGCGAATCCTGGACGAGAGCATTGGAGCACTGTGAAGAGGATCCTTAGATACATTAAGGGTACCTCGAATGCTGCATTATGTTATGGAGGATCTGATTTTACACTCAGGAGCTATGTCGATTCAGATTATGCAGCTGATCCTGATAAGAGGAAATCTACTATTGGTTATGTGTTTACACTTGCAGGAGGAGCAGTAAGCTGGGTTTCAAAACTGCAGACAGTTGTGGAGTTATCTACAACAGAGGCAGAATACATGGCAGCTACTCAAGGTTGCAAGGAGGCAATATGGATTAAAAGGTTATTGGAGGAGATCGGGCACAAACAAGAGAATGTTCATTTGCTTTGTGATAGTCAGAGTGTCTTGCACATCGCAAGGAATCCAGCCTTTCATTCCAGGACGAAACACATTGGAGTACAATTTCACTTTGTGCGGGAAGTAGTAGAAGAAGGAAGCGTGGATATGCAGAAGATCCATACAAAGGATAACATAGCTGATTTTCTGACCAAACCAGTGAACACTGATAAGTTTGAGTGGTGTAGACCCTCAAGTGGCCTAGCGAAAACGTAAGCAGCATGTAATGGCAAGATTGAAAGGATGTGTGGAGATGTGTTTGATTCTCAATCAAATCTCCAAGTGGGAGAAATGTCGGCAAGATATTAAATGAGGTAGGGGCCACTCAAATAAAAGGAAAAAAAAACGTGGTGTTGCATATTTGACGGGTTGGCGGAAATTTCGTAAAGAAATAGAAGACGCGTTTTTAACGCGTATTCACACGGTCAAGAGGCTCTATAAATAGAGCTCCCCCTTTCATTTTGAAATCATCTCTTCTTCGAGTTTTCTCTCATCTTATAAGCATTTGAGTGCTTAGTTCTATAATATTTGTGAGGTGTTTGTTCTCCTGTATTAAGAGAGTGTGTGTTCTCTTTGGAAACACAGAGAGTGAGTTGTACACCACAAAATATTATAGTGGAAATTCTTTTCATCTTGCCCGTGGTTTTTACCCTAATAATTTTTAGGGGTTTTCCACGTAAATCTCGGTGTCCAGTTTATTCTTTATTTTCGGGTTTTATTATCTCAAATTACCTTAAGTGGGACCAACATACTCGTGAAAATGCTCGCCTATATGGCTCGTGAGTTCGAGCTCGAAACAACATATTTGTTGAGTTAAAAAATAAAAATATTAGTACTAATGTATTTAGAAAGATTTGAACAAAAGATCATTGTTGAAATAGAGATGAATTTACGCTACTTATCCATAATTGCATTTTAAATTTAACTTGCATATCGTTATAATAAAAATCTATTTAAAATATAATAAGTAATATAATTTAACAAAAATACACTAGTCTATTTTTCTCCAAATTTACACCACTAAGCCATACATATGATGAGTAAATTTAAAAATTATTATATCAAAACATTATTTAAAAATAGCATAATCAATAAATAAAACTCAACAAAAACATACTAATTCATTGAAAAAGAGTGAACACATTAAAATATATGAACTAGCAATACTTTGCTGATTGCAAATTTGAATAAACTTGCATATATTGTGCCAAAACATTCTTTCAAAAATTAGCATGATATATAAATAAACTATAATCTAAATCTTATAATGACATTGTCGCATTGACATATCTAGAAAAATTTAATTAAATAATTGTAAATAATCAAGAGAATTCATATAATAATAATATAATTTTATAGGTTTAGAATAACAAATTAGATTTATCATTGATCAAATAAATTGTAAAACCAAATCTTAATATGATTTATGAACAATTTACAGTAAATTAATTTAAACTTGATAAATTTGTTACAACTAAGATATTTTATAATATAATATTTTAAATAGAGTATAATTAATTTATATTTATTAAAAAACTAAAATATAAATTCTGGATGATATACTATGAAGATTAATTTTAAAAAATTTATACTAAATTCGTATGTTATTCGACGTTAATAAATATTTGAATTTAATTATATCGAACTTATTATGATTAAAACTTAAAATTATGAATTCACTCTTGTTTCGCAAAATTAAGTTTATTATATGATGATTGAATAAGAATGGAACAAAGACAAGAAACGAATTGTATGATAACATATAATATTTTTCTATTTAATATTTATAATGAATGATGATTCGATCAATAATTTTATTGTATATATCGTGCCGAAACATTCTTTCAAAAACTAATATAATAACTAATAACTAAATAAATAAATATATCCAAATCTTATGATGACATATCTAGAAAAACTAATTATATATGATCAAGATAATTCATAGAATAAGAGTATAACTTTATAGGTTTACTTATCATTAATCAAATAACTGAAAAATAATAAAATCTATATTCAAGGATGGTATACTATGACGGTTAGCTAAAAAATTTTATATACTAAATTGATACTTCATTCGAAGTTGATAAATATTTTAAGTTAATGATATCAAACTAATTATGATTACACATTAAAACTTAGAATTATGAATTTACTTTTGTTCAACTAGTCTCAGAAAGCTTACTTTCGCACAGTTTATATTAATTGACTTATTGAGAACTCAACTCACAAAGAACAAAATTTCAGTGTTGTTAACCCAACCGAAATATTTTTGAGATAAATTTGTTCACTTCCCCCTCTAAAT
This sequence comes from Primulina huaijiensis, assembly GCF_012295235.1. Lineage (NCBI taxonomy): Eukaryota > Viridiplantae > Streptophyta > Magnoliopsida > Lamiales > Gesneriaceae > Primulina > Primulina huaijiensis. The sequence goes on from NC_133320.1 coordinate 6,324,945, forward strand.
TTATTTTTGATCTTAATATTATGAACTGGGATTAATGAGAAGAGAACGAAGATCAGAAACGAGTTGTATGATAACATAATATTTATTTGTTAATGTGCATAACGCATGGTGATTCGATCAATAAATTTTCTAATGAAATAAACTAACAATTTAATTTAAAACATCTAAAAAGATTTAGAACTATATATGAATAATGAAATTTTAGACTTAGTTAAATGAAATCGTCAAAATAAAACTTTTTAATGTGTTAAAATTAACTATCATGATCACACTCATATTTTTAATTATGAATGAAGTAACGGTTAAATTTAAAATATACAAACGAATTAGAATAATATTGACAAATGATTATTTTGGTAATTTAAGTTAAAATTATCCAACAAAATTGTGTGCTTATCGAACTCAGAGCTCTATTGTTGAGCTCTATTATATGTTTAACAAGCTCAACAACAGACATGGTTAACGAGTCGAGCTCCAATCAGGCTCCTTAAACATGACAAAAGAGCTCTTAACGTATCAATCTCAGATAAAGATCGGGCGAGGCTTGTTGAGCCTGATCGGTTCGGGTTCAAATAAATTCTATACATCTCACCAAACTCGAGAGAACATACCCACTCACTGTACATTACAAAACAGATAGCATATAAATTAAAACTGATAAAAAAAAGATAAATAGAGGGTCGACACAATTTATCAGACTAGTATTTTCACATAATCAGTTTTCAACTGCCACGGACACAATTCTACATAACATATTTAGATGGTTTTCAGACACCATGTCCTCAAATATTTGAGTAAAACATGCATTACAAACATCCAAGTTTATTATTCACGCAGATAGCAACCGATGCTGATACATATATTCCACATCCCCACGACTCCCATTACAGTAGACCTGCAGGCAAAAAAAGAAAAGGAAAGGAGCAGCTTCAGTTAAGGTTTCGATAAAAATTCACCACGCTCTCATGTACCTCTAGAATATACTTGTGAAAGAAATACACCTATGAGACAAGGGAATGCACAGGGTAGGTTTACACGGACATTATACAACACATGGCGCACATTTACAATGGCCAGTCTAAAGGATAAGAAGGCATTCAACCCACCAAATAATACGTGATTATGAAAAAGGTATAAAGATCACACAAACAGACAGGGATATGTTCGCTGGTAAAGAATAAAAAATTATCATAAATAGAAAGGCTGAGAAGTTGATCCCCATAAGTACCAAAAAACGAATAAAATTGCCAATTCTAGTGTCATCAAGCAAAAATAACATTGTTCAGAACCAGAGAGCAGAATAGGCATACCCATTGACAGGCTAAAAGATGGGAATGATGATCCACCAGTTGGAGTGTGATGAGAACATTTACAGCTAGAGCAGATAAAAAAATTCCAAGCGAAAGAAACTACGGTTCCGCAAAGTTCCAGTGATTAAAGAAACACTAAAGGCTGGATTTGGCTAACATGTTAATGGAGAAATCAGTGCAAGATATACATCAGTAAACTGATGGCAGAAGCTAGAAAGAGAGATGCCCGAGGAAAGTTGCAGTATATCCATCTTACGACCAAAAATTAACACACAAAAAGAGCAAACAAATGAAGAAATCAACATGGCAAGTATTCTGAAATATATGGATACCGTATTGATATTTTCTGGAAATAGTAAAGGAAATACAATACAAATCTCTCACTCAAACACTCAAGAAGGAGAATCCCTTTAGCCCTAGCAAAGCTAGCAAATTCTCACAAAAGTCTAGTCTATCGAACTAACACACCCCTTTCCCCTTTTATTCCCCGTACCAATGCATAACAGGCTACTATTCTGCCCACATGACCCTTGGATCTTCTCGTATAGATAATAAACCGGTGGCCTTTCCATGGGCTATTGACATTAGCCCAATATTTTCTGGGCTAGGGCTTGATAATATTCTTCCTGTAACAATGCCGCCCTCTTGAAAACCAGCTTTTTCCCCAAGGCTGAGAATTAAAACTTGAATTTCTATGAGTTCAAACCCAGTTGTTTTCTTCCCTAGATACATGACCATCAATACTTGTGGGAAACTAGTATCAGCATTTGAGTCTTTTGCTCGAATCCAACTACGACCATAAGTTTACTGGCATCAAAATCTACTGAAGCATTGATTTCACCTTCAACTTCCAAAATTTCGCCAATAGAATAAGCGGCTGTCCCTCCTAGTTCACTGATTAAGGGGATCAGTGCCATAGACAAAACAACAATTATAAGAAACTTATTCAGTTTAAGTAGCACCACATAAAGCGTGTTTGCTGAATAGAAAACAACAAATCCAAATTATCTTCCACACTCCATTTAAGCATGTTCCCTCCACTAACAAACCATTCATGTTCTCTCAATAACAAATCTCAAAATATGTTTGTCTTACACCACTATCTACTATTACCAAAATAAGGACACTAACAACCATTCTTGTACATGCATTCACCCCCACCAACCTCGAAAACAACAAACTCACTACCATGGTCAGCTCCTTCTTTAGCCTTGTTATCTTGAGATTGATTATATTGGTCTAGTATCTTGTGAATGTCATATATCATGAATGCTCGTGAAGCATGCAATTATCTATAGCACAATGTTCACCTCCCAAGTCCCCCTGCCACCCCAGATCAAAAAGCTTCACTTTTTAGTTCACTTCAAGCAAGATGTTTGTGGTTTTGTAATATCGATATATCACTTTGGCTTCAGGTCTTTTAAGATATGTAAGACCTCTTACCGCACCAAGAGTCAGCTTCGCTCGGAACATCCAAGATAAGGCAGGGAAGTAAGATGTCCTTGTACAAGGGTTATTTTCCTTAGCAAAGCTAGCAAATTCTCACAAAATTCTAGTCTATCCCACTAACACACCCATTTCCCCCCTTTTATTCCCCCTATCATGCATAACAGACTACTATCTTGCCCAAGTGACTCTTGAATTTTCTCTTATAGATTTTATAAACTGGTGGCCTTTTCCATGGGATATTGACGTTTGACTAATATTTTCTGGGTTGGACTTGATAATATTCTTCTCGTAACAATCCCCATCTCCAATTAGTATATTTCTGAGTGCAGCCGCGAGGATGGACAATCAACCTACTGTTTAAAATACAGTAAAAGTCAATTGAACTAAAGACTTTACACACTCAGCATCCTTCCTATTGGATTGAAGAGAACTATGTGAGTTCCATGATTACATTACCAATAAGATTTAACTGAGACAGGTTCATTGTGTTTTTTGTACAATGGCATTCTTAATCTCCTCTTTCCTTGCTTTGTCCAACCTCCCTTCATGTGATGTGCCATCAAATATATCGTACCGATGCAGATATCAAATCAAATCTCACCGATAAAAATCTGTCGAGTTGTCAGCTAAATAAACATTTAAATACATCATATGGAACACCACTTACAATGATGTCTCATGTCGATGGAAGAAAGATAACAGAAATTTTCCTACATGAACATACATAAAAACCAGAACCATCTATTAACAGCACCACACATTATATACAACACTTCTCAAGCTGTAGGTTACGAAGGCAAGGAGAAATAACAGAAAGCTTTGCTACAATTTTTTACGGAGAGCCACCAACATAATCAAGAGTGATGTGGATCTTAGTCATTCTTTCTACACAAAGATCACCCAACATTTGAACATTTGAATAGCGAACGAAACATCCAACAATATACTTCATACAAGTCAAGTATATTAAGTAAAATTGTGCAAATAGTGACATCTTCACTTGCAACAGACACCAATTGATCAAATAGGCTATATTTATCCATTTGACCTACTATGTGCAACCCTTGCAATGAGAGCAACACTACAATTTCCTCATAAATACGAAACAATACTTGTGCACTCCAATTTCCTCATAGTTCTTAGATCCATCACATGGATAAAAATGACCAATTCATCGTTTGTTTGCTAAAGAACTCAGGGATGAAAGATTAAATTAATTGGGTCATAATTCAAGAGAAGTCATAAGAGCACAGTCCCAAAACAGCAGCCACCAAAGTGAGAGGACTCTCAAACTTATTAGACATTTCACGATTTTGGAGCCTATGCGGGTCATAATAAGAGCCCGGGGGCAATGATAGATATTCTACAAAGACATAATATTCCACGATCTAATATCCATAAAACTTCGGTCAAAATTCGCAGAGACAGTGTTCGATTATTCCAACGGAAATTTGATATGTTTGGACAAAAATGACAGTTTCTGATATCAGTATCGGATTTTTTTAGTGATACAAAAATTGTATGGTATCGAGAGAAAAAGAGAGAACAGAGAGTATTGAAAATTACCCACAAGTATTAGTTGTAGTAGAGCTCGAGACCCATTCCATCGTGGATCTCGTAGTCTTTGAGGGTGATATGATCCTTGTAGACGGTGTACCACTTCTGAATTCGTATTTTGTCAGCCCTAGTCCCCGTCTGAGCAGCCACCAGTTTCTTCAAATCGCCGATCGTATCATCATCATTGCACTTCACACGAACTTTCTTCCCCAACCGATCGTTCAGCACCACCTCTAACATCCTTGCTTCCTGTAGAAAACCCTAGATTTCGTTGGCGGCCTTTACCTTTCGGCACTGGGTAGAAAAAAGGGATACAAGTATACCATTATTATAAACGGCCCGGGTGTTTTTTGGACTCTTGGCCCGCAAGTATCAATCGGGTTAAACATTAAATCTTTTTTTTTTAGACATAGGGAATTGGTCAACGAAGCTATCGCGTATTTTGTTTTTTAGATAAGAATAAGAATAATCTTATCATATGTATTTTTTTAAAAAATCAATTTTTCACATTAGATTCAAAATCTCACTATATAATTAATATAAATATCGTTATACCTTATATTAATATTATTTTTAAAATTATCCTTTTGAAAATATACATAAGAAGATTTCAAAAATAATGTGTCTGATTAAAAATATTATTTCGAATAGGTTGAATAGTCTGTCAAACTATCATACTTCCCCCAACAAAAATAATTCAAGTAAGATTATAAACCCCATGACATCTTTTTAAAATGATCAACATGAATAATAATCAGTCAACTTTAAATATCTCAACGTGCATAAAAATTAAAAAAAAAAAAAAAAAAAAAAAAAAAAAAAAAAAACATAATCAACATCAAATTATTACAGCAAAATATTGTTACATTGTTAAAATAAACAATCACAACGGATGCATTATTTGATCTTGAAAAAACAAAGAATTGTACTGAATACGCATTATTAATTGAGTACAGTAATTGTAGAGGCAGCCAAGAACAAATCCACAGGGGTTGGAACTGGAAGTTCTAATGTTACACAACTGGGGTTCGACTTTTCTCTCGAGCGAGTAAGATAAAAATAGTGATAAACTATCCAATGAGATTGGATCGGACGAACCCACAAAAACTTTTGACAAAACTGAAAAGAAACCCTGGTAAAAATAAACGTGACAACAGATTATGTAAGCCTATGATCCGATCGATCAGATCAATCCCAGTGGAAACAAAAATACTGTACAAATGTTTGATGTGCAGCCTGCCATAGACAGTGGATCAGTGCAACCTTCGGTTCGATGATGAAATTAAGTGAGATATATATAATATCTACTCTAACACTGTGTGCTCCTGCTCGACTCTCCAATAGTTAGCGTCGTTAAATTCATTCAGAACTGTGCCACCATCATCCGGATTTTCCTTGTCTGATTTCTTTGGGGAGAGATTCCATTTCAACGGCCCCGCTTCCCCTACAATCCCTTCCTTGAGAGCCTGTTCCATTGCCTTTTCCGTACCCTCTGGTTCAACTCCCACAAATTCGACATCCTCTTCAAATAAAGACGGCACAGCCCGTTTCTGACTTGAGTCAGATTTAGTTGAGCTATCAGAGGAAGATGCAGAACTGGATGACCCATTTGTTACAGAGTCACCACTTGAAGTGGGACTGACAGGCAAGGCGCTCACTTTCACTGCAAGATTGGCGTTCATGTCACTTTGATCATCAAATGGGTTCACACTAGGTCCACCAACTTGAACATTAGATGCTTCACCCCCAGCTACCCATTCAGGCGACGACCTATCTCCACATGGATTGTCTTTATTTGGTGATTCGAATTGAAAGATTCCCAAGTTGTTGTGGGAGTCCATTTTCTTGCTTTGGGAAATCAAGTTACCTCCATCGGAAGAATTTATGCCTTTGAATCCACTGAAAACATATGCTTCGGAACTAGATGAATAATTGGCAGAAACCTTGCTCCCGGTCAAATCCTCGTCCTCCCCAACGACTACCTCATCATCGCTACTGCTGTTACCATTAACCGCTGTTCCATTCAGGTTAATATCATCCATCATGTCGGAACCCATTGGTGTGTCTTCACCAGCTCTTTCGTCTTGAAATGCAAACCAGTTGGAATTTGTGAACAAACTGTTGTGAAGAAAAAACACACATCAAACAAAAATGAACCAGGCCCCCGAAAAAGAGGCATCCCACAATAAACTTTTCTTTGTTATTTTTCCGATCATCTTCCTATATTTTTATCTGTTCCTCATCATTTGCATAACCACCAGAAGTCTTGCTATCCATAAGAGGAGCTTAAATTTAATGAGAACATGAACACACCTCCCTTGCTCATCACCCAACCTCAGGGATGAAATCACAACTCCGGCCGATTCGTCATCAAAGTAGACATCCTGCATTTTAATCAACATTTGAAATATCAAGAGTAGAAAATTCAATTGACATGGAAGACATAAAGGACAAAACTAGTTCTCCTTAGGTTTCACTTCTTGCAATGCTGACTTTATTTTCATTCTCCAAAATATGAAGTAAATTGGGTTCAACATTACCTCATTGTCACGTTCCAGAGCTCCATGACCCTGCAACCAAGATATAAAATCCATAAAATAGATTTCAAATAATCAAACTAGTGTAAATTTTCGGTAGAAGCTTTGAAACAAGTTTATCCTTGTATGCAAATGTTTACCTGAGCATCATCATTGTCATACATGGTATATCTGAATGCTTGGCTTAAATTATTTGCCAAAGCAGCAACATCATAATCCCTATCATGAACATCTTCCTCATCACTATCCCTTGTCCTGTCTTGCAATGCTGTGGGCCGCCTACAAACGTGGAAAGAAAGACATTTTCAAGAACCAGAGACTAGCAGAATAGGACAGACTTCAGCAAGCAAAGAGGAGATTATATTGCTTCACAGCATACTAAAAAATTATATAACTTATAAAAGTTCTACTTATTGGGATCATGAGAGTGCTTGCTACAGCAAGAGGGGGAGAGAGAAGAGACATACCCACAAGCCCATCGATAAACATTCTCGACCATATTGCGCTCTTGTAAGACAGCGGAATGCCACTCAATCCACTCTCTATTCTCCTGAAAGGAGCAAAACAGATTGCATGAGACGAGACACATTGACATTTTTTAAATTAAGATAGAGTTTCAAGGTAGACACCACCTGAAGATTCTTTTGGATGTGAGTGTCATTGTTTCCCAACAGAGTTACTTTATTTGATATCCGTGTCAAATGTCCAAAGTAACCGGCTCTAGGAGCAGGCCTTGCAGAAGCTGGCAAAGTTTGCTGCATTTAATTAATAAATTCGAATCAGAAACTACTTGAAATAGATGATAGACCTATTATCGAGCTGAAAAGAACATAAGAAGCAACCAGGATAATAATTTACAGCAATACTCACATCAAAGTTTCAGTAGAATATAAATGCTTGGAACATATTAGTTATTTCATTAAGCACACAACAGCAGCGTCACCTCTCTAGTCCTCAAAACACAAAGGAACTGTTTTCCAGCTTCGCACAAGATACATGAACTCAAAACTTTGATAAGCATGTCTTGAAAAATCACCTTATTAACATCACCAAAAAGCGTAGGATGTTTTTCTGTTTGAAGAATTTTTCCAACCAAATTGCAGTCTAGGAAAAGATGATCAAGAATGGCACTATTTTTCCTTTCCAAGCAACAACATACAATGCTCTCCACGTGATGGTGCAAAGCATTGTTGTACGGGTACCTGCACAAGAAAAATAAATTCACACCACTAGTGACTAGTAGCATTCATAACTTCTTATTCCAAATTCATCTAAGTACAAAATTTAACTCTTTCATCACAGGCTGTGCTGGTCAAAATGTACGAGTACTTTATAACAGAATTCGTACTCAAAAAAGAGATCAAGGACTCTCCGAATTGCCCCTGAGCTGACCAACTCCTTCTCCGCGACTTCATTGCCAGTTTTCATCAGCACAGCTAAGAATTCGACAACCTACAATCAAGAACCACGATACAAATTGTAGGCTGAACAATTTTCAAATTTAAAATACAACATAAAAAAATTGCATGAAAATAGTGGCATCATACTGGCACATGTACAGCTGTCCATGCACGTGTCTGGCTTTATTCGTAGTAAGAGAACTGAGCTAAAACAAAAATCTGAGAGCCAAATTGTAACATGTTACAAAAAAATTTTAAAACTGCAGTCTGGTCAGTCAGACAAAGCTCCTTCGGTTCACACTACATTTCAGCCATGACATAGTTTTTATGCATTGATACTTCAACTCCTACTTGTAAACAACAATTTCAAAGACATGAAAACATTTTGAGGGTGTTAGGAGCAACAAATCGCAATAGCATTTCAACTAACCTTCAGGCGATATTTTCCTAGAGGAGGCCTCAATTCACCATATGTTGTGGGTAAAATCTTCTCGTCAGATGAAACATTCAAAAGGATCAGCAGCTCCCCTACACACAAAACAATTAGATTCTTACAACAGCCGTTGGTTGATAATTACAAACAGCATAAACAAATTCACAAGCTACAAAATCAAGGCATCAGCCGATATCTGACAATTTGATGAGTTGAAAATTGTACTCGTAATTCTCGATATATGTATAATGTATCTTTCTTCGTTGATTTTAATATAAATAACCATATGATAAAACAAAGCCTCCACCGATCAAGTATTTATTGTATGGATAATTCAAAATAAAATCAGCTAAACATTAAGAATCCATAAAAACTACTCCATCGCTGGATAATTTGATTCATGTACACCAAAGAAATAATCCAAGACCATGATACTCATAGCAAAAATCATAATGAATTCTTATCAATTCACTAATCTCTTTTTGGTTTGTTTCCCAAAATGGTAAGTATGCAAAAGAAAGTACTGAAGATGGTAGAAAATCACCAACTGCATAACATGATAGAATTAACAACGGGACATCAACATTTTATCAAACTCACCAAGTTTTGGAAGCATCGCACCAACAGTATCTTGGTTAACATGTATTGGCGACTCATACACTTGTTGACTTCTGAAAAAGTACAATACTGGAGACGGAATTGATCTCTTTGGATCCAACAAAGATATACAGACAGATAGGGAGTGGACAAGGGCAGATTTTGAATGTGAGTCTTCAAGTGCATAAGAAAATATCATTGCAACAAAACTGTACAAAAAGAAGTAAATTAACATTGTTCCTTATAGTTATACAAATATAAAAATATGATCCCAAAATTGAACGAAAAATAAAGTTGAGTTGTACAAACCTTGGACTGGATAGTTTAATGGACAAAGGAGATGGTGCAGTTCTGGTTATAGCACATAATGTTTCTGCTGCATTAGCATGGACTTCAGGAGTATTCTGGATGATTAAAGAACTCTCTAGGTTTCAGATAGCACATACATAACAAAGTCATCAAATAAGCAATCAGAGAACTATAAAGCTGTGAGTGATAGCACATAAATGTTTCTGCTGCATTAGCATGGACTTCAGGAGTAAGTCAGTACTATAGATGATTAAAGAACTCTCTAAGTTTCAGATAGCACATACATAACGACGTCGTCAAATGAGCAATCAGAGAATTATATAGCTCACATAGCACATAAATATAAAACTTTCGAGTAAAAAATATATATGCTACAAACTTTCCTAATATGCTATTTATAAATTTCAGATTAAGTTATCACAGATATGGCAGAACACATGATACGAGTACTCTGACATTGCAAGGCACAAGTTATCAAAAAACCAACCTGGTAATTTTTACCAAAACGTGCTTTTAAAATAATTTTCATCTTGCAGGAAAGTTAATAGTGGCACAAAACCAGACTATATAGAGTGATTCCTCAATCTCTCTTAAGGCAATTACAGAGCACACATATCATTGGAAGCCAGTAGTGAATTTTCTACAAGCGGTCATGCCCATATCAGACACTGCGCAGTTAATCAAACTATGATCATGTATCAGCAACATAACCGAAGATCCAAATTGAACCAAATATTTAACAGCAGAAAGTGCTACAGTGCTAGATATGTTAAGTTAGAACTAACATTAGGATTCACTGTTCACATATAGTTGAAAAGGAACCAACAATATCATATAACCATTGAGTACATAGCTGACCAGACAAAACACTCAAATGATAAAAATAAATGAAACTTTGCAAGTGGTGGTACTGTATCATAGACGAATCCACCTTCCAATAAGCATTTGAAACTAGAAAACTAGATCAATGTAGGATTACTACATCAACAATAATGTTTTCCTATCTAGTTTCTAGATATATTGCAACTTCTTTTAACTTACCGAAGCGTTCAGTTTATCCACAACCATTTCCAATAAATTGCTATCAGCCAACCACTGCATCACATCCAGAGAATTGGGGTAGAGATGATCATCTGTACCAACAAGCCGTACCAAAACCTGATAATAAAAGGCTAATTAGAAAGAAAATTAGAACTAGCAATTGACACAGTTTAACACGAGGATTTGGAGACACAAACTGTTCAATTCAAAATAGTTGCATAACCATCAGACTACTAAATACCTCCATGATGGATGTGATACCAATTAAATCAACCAGCTGCCCAAAAACTTCTTGGTGAACCTGCAAGAAATAACCATCAGCCACAAGACATAACTACTGCATATTTTTTTAAAAACCAGATCAAAGAAAAAAGATCAAACAGAAGCTACAGGTTATCAGCTGCATGAGCATGCTTTTAATGTTAGCAGGTATAATTAATTGATAAGAATGTCCTCATTCTCAAGCTTTTGCAGCATCGCCTTTTTAAGTATGATAAACTTTCACAGAAAGCTCAAAAAATTTCAACTTTCAGCATTTAGATGGTTAAAACTTTTCAGCTACATAAATTGACGTGTACATAAGCTTCGTTGATATTAAAAAGTCTCCTCAATACAAGGGAATGATAACAAGTATAAAAACAGGCAATAGTAAAAAAACATGCTATCCCAAATTTTGAACACCCATGCTGATGTGATACAAGCCTATAGCCTAGTCAAGAAAAATAAACTACTCTTACTATTTAAATTAGTTTGTTCAACAGCAAGACATATTTAGAAAAATAAAATAGATCAAACACCCCAGGTTATGCTTTCACTTATTAATATAGCCAGTGTCAACATTGAAGCACCAAGTTACAAGATAAGCGTTTTTTATCACAACATTGGGGTGGGGACGTGGGGTGGAGATGGGGGATTGTTTCGGTTTTATATGGGTTTGAACCCATGCCTCTCTCTTTTGAGGGAGAGGTTTATGCCACTTCACTCAAGTGGTGGTGGTGTTACAAGATAAAGGCTCAAGTTTCAGCAAATTTAGACAGCTGCAACTAACATTGACTGACAAGAGTTGAATCCAGTTCAGAAGGATAGCATTCCAACAAGGTTTTAGCAATTATGACACAGGACACAGCATTGAACATAAAATGCAACTTAAACACTGTTCCCACATCATCCCCAGCCCAAGAAAGATGAAGCATCAAATTTGGAAGGTTAGCAATAAAAACTAGAATTATCATGAATTAGAATTAATATTGAGGTTATATTTAGTTTCACGATTTCACCTTTACATAATTCATCAGCGGAATAGTCTTCCGTACCATGAGACATACCACCACCTGGAACACCCACAAAAGTTTAATTAAACGAGTTGCTTGTGTAATTACTCCAATTATTAAACACCTGGAGAAAAAATTATTGCACACGTGCAGACTGCAGAGCAATCACAATCTGGTACCTTACTAAAATACCCTGCTAATAATGCAGGGTGAGGACGGTTTGGTTCCAAGAAAGAGAATAGCAAATCCATAAGCTGCAGCATGATAGAAAATTTCATCATACAACCAGATTGAAATTGAGCACCAAGTTTATCATATGGTGATGTTGAATTCAATTAGTGAATAAGATAATCCACCTCCTCTTCCTCCACCAAAGTCTTCAAGATGGAATCAACTTCACATGTAAAAATTTCGCAGGCAATGAAAGGAAACCTACATTACAAAACCAAAGTTTTGAGCAGAAATAAACAAATATGATGGGTTCTACCACATCAACTTTACAATTTTTTAATAAATACCTGAGGAGTAGTAAAATATGAGAAGTACAACACAAGTCTTAACATTCATTTGCTTAAATTTCACATACTTGAAAGTACGCATGCTGTCTGCATTCTCAGCAGCCTCCTCTACTATATATTTTAGCATCTGTTCAACCTGCGGTCGATCTCTCAAACTGATCCAAAGAACTTTGAAGTTAAATGGGAAATTAACGACTCAAGATATTCAAGGAAAAACAAACCAATGTATAAGTGGTTTATAACATTGTCATGCAATGGAAGCAATCGAGGGAAAATGTTATACAAATTTATGAGGCGGCTGTTTGATGCTTTGCATTCTTGGATTATCTCTTCTTCATCCAAAAGCTCTTCCAATGTAAAATTTTCCTTGTCCAACACTGACTCGACCTGAATAGATGGAATGTGGGTTAGGTGATCATTTTTTATTCATCCCAGGCTTTCATTATTATAATATATGAATTTGTAGTCTTGATCAAATTCTCAATAAGCCATGGCCAAAAGGAGTTTAACTACTTCAGTTACTTTATTGCCGGAAAGCATCTGTAGCAGAATATAGCCAGGGCTAATGTCTTAATTCAAACTCCAACGAACAGAGGAACTGACATTCCATTAGAAAAACAGAGTGACTTATACCTCAGACACACTCGTCCAATTAAGCATGTAATAGGTGATTTAACCATCACCAAGCACGTATAATTTCTTGAAACGATGAATGACAAGCTGCAAAGTACCTTAAATTTCATAATCCAACGCCCTCACTAACTCTTTGATGACATATTAGTAATATGAAGCAAAAGAATAGGGGATCGAAAATATCTATCGACTCGTCACATGAGTTTTTCTCCGACTAACAAATTTCTGTGTTTTATACTTTATTAACTCTGTAATAAATATAAGACCGACTTTAACAAAAGTAAGGCGTTAAAAATTTTTAACGAAGAATTAGTAAAACAATAAAGTAACAAATTCACTACTTCCCCCTTTCTCCTGTATCAATACTCAACACGTGAACCATGACACGTAAATCCATAATCCATGAAAACATCATGATCATCTTCAAACCAAATTAAATGAATCCCAGTTTGATTTCAACCAAACCTAAACAACAAAGTACACTTAACAGCATGAAAAAGCTCAATAACCCCATGATTTAACATAACAGAATCGACATCCGAGCCAAACAAAAAAGATACCAACAAAAATCAAATTTTCGCTCTGCTGACTCACAGGAGAAGACGCAGAAAGAGCTGTGAGCTTCCAGAACATTTTTGTCTACGCGAGAGTATACAGATACATGCACCTGTACGTGTCACCTCCAAAACAACAGCAGTGAACCCGAAACACAGAAAACACCCTGAACTTGAATCAAAATACTGAGAAATGTGGAGAGAGGTTTAAATTCCGACGAAGATTCTGGAGCAAAACAGGGGAGGCATATTAAAAAAAAAACCCTAATTTTCGAAGATCGAAACGGAAGGGAAGCCCAGAGAAATTTTATTGAATTTATTTATTTTCTTTTTCATGTTTCCAATCAATCAACAATCGAAAACGAGTGGGAGTGAGAGGAAAATGGGTAGTGGATTTATGAGAATACCAACTAATGCGGGCGGCACCAAAATACAAAAGGAATCCATATTTAAATATTCACATTTTATATTTTCTTTATCCACATTTTATTTTATTTTTTGCAAAAAAAAAATTATTTAAATTGATATCATAAATTTCTATTGTATAATATTTATATTATGGAATCTTTGAATTTTTTAAAATGAATTTAGACAAGATTTTGTTATCATGTTTTAGAATTCTTAATTAATTATGTTGTTAAAGAATAATGTTGCAGATAGGGTTGGTGTGGCTTCAAGTTCGTGTTCGAGTTGAAACTTTTTTTGTAATATCTTTGTTTCTATCCGATCCGCTCGAATCGACACATCTACCTAAAGTTAAGGTCGTAACTAGTACACAAAATTTTGTAAAAAAACACAAGCATTTGGATAACTATCCAATTTTTGCATATGATTCAACAAATTAATTTCTTTTTTGGCTTATGTTGCTAAAGAGGGCTTCAAGATCGTTAATTCATAAACGAATTATGTCTATCGATATCAGCATTGTCATTATATCTTAAAGTTTTTTCCAAGATTTCAGTAAACTATTATCATCAATACTTTTTAACATATATAAATTAAACAAAAACTCAAATGTTTCATCGTATGTTGGAAATTGTTAGAATCGAGTTTATAGTCGAGAAATAGCCCGATCAACTATGAAGATAAAGTAATGAACTTGAAAGATTTCTTTGGTTGTTTGTACATCCTCGTCACCGCTATTTTCAACAAAATGTTTTTATCTTCGAATGATAAATTTGTCTTGGAATACAGACAGATTCAACTCCCGTTTCATTTGTCATTTGTTTATCTTCAGCCAGGATTCTATCAAATCTGAATTTTCTATAATCTTCAAATTTCAAGATAAACCATTTTCACTGTTTGATAGCAACATTGATGTCTATGTTTTTACTTTAAAATTTTTGCTTACAATGTTGAACACATGCAACAATTTGTACCAAATTAATATGTCAATAAAAAAAAATCGAAGATTTTAAATTCATAACTTAAGGACTTGACTTCACTCTTTATTCAAGGATTTTCACTTGTAAACTTCGAGTCAATTAAAGTATATTTTATTTTTTTTTATACTTTCTAAACTATTTACGCTATCCAACATGTTTGTGTCAATGGTTTGAGCGTTAATCATTCCAAATGATCTCTAAAAAAAAATTTAGAGATTGTAGAAATCCTGTGTCAACAGTTTTTTTCCTCCTGATTTGTTTTAGGAGACGATCTTCACCATGGATTCAGACGAGATTGCTAATTTAGTTAAGAATCTTCAACTATCTCAAGCAAACAACAAAGCACATGGGGTGTTTGTTGGTCCCACTTGCAGTAATTTGAGATAATAAAACCAGAAAATAAAGAATAAACTGGACACCGAGATTTACGTGAAAAACCCCTAAACATTATTAGGGTAAAAACCTTGGACAAGATGAAAAGAATTTCCACTATAATATTTTGTGGTGTACAACTCACTCACTGTGTTTCCAAAGAGAACACACACTCTCTTAATACAGGAGAACAAACACCTCACAAATATTATAGAATGTTATAAGATGAGAGAACTCGAAGAAGGGATGATTTCAGAATGAAGGGGGAGCTCTATTTATAGAGCCTCTGTCAGTGTGATTCATATTTCATTCGGCTGCAAATTAATACACGTTTTGCATCTTTTCTTTGACTATTAAATAGTCTGCCAGGCCCCACCTATTGCCTACATTTCTCCCAATTGGAGATTTGATTGAGTATCAAACACATCTCCACACATCTTTTTAATCTTGTCATTCCCTGCTGCTTACGTTTCTGCTAGGCCACTTGAGAATCTACACCACTCAAACTTATCAGTGTTTACTGGCTTGTTCAGAAAATCAGCTATGTTATCCTTCGTATGGATCTTCTGCGTATCCACGCTTCCTTCTTCTACTACGTCCCGCACAAAGTGAAATTGTACTTCAATGTGTTTCGTCCTGGAATGAAAGGCTGGATTCCTTGCGATGTGCAAGGCACTCTGACTGTCACAAAACAGAGGAACATTCTCTTATTTGTGTCTGATCTCTTCCAATAACCTTTTAATCTATATTGCCTCCTTGCAAGCTTGAGTAGCTGCCATATATTCTGCTTCCGTTGTAGATAACGCCACAACTGTCTGCAGTTTTGAAACCCAGCTTACTGCTCCTCCTGTAAGTATAAACACATAACCAGTAGTAGATTTCATCTTATCAGGATTACCTGCATAATCTGAATCAACATAGCCCCTGAGTGTAAAATCCGATCCTCCATAACATAATGCAGCATTCGAGGTACCCTTAATGTAACGCCCAGACATGTATTTGCATATGATATAAGGTAATGATTATGATTAAGTATGTTCATTATTTCTTTTATGGTTTATTATGATGATCGATTGGGATATGTGTTGTAATGGTGATGGTTTATGGCTTCAAGATATGATATGAAAGGCATTGAATGATATAGAATGAAACGGAGAATGGATGGGTAGAATAGAAAGTTGATATTGTGCCAAATAGGTAATGGAAGTGCTGAAACGGTATGAAACTGTGGCAGTAGTTGTGGTTTTTAGCATAATGTTTTGTATTGTGATCCAAATGATGTGAGGTCACTTCCATTTGAAAGAAAAGATATAAGTCTATAACTTTCATGTTTTGAGTTTTGTTCTAATCATTGTGGAAGATAAGCCAAAAGCGCCCCGAAGTGTGTCATGTGTATCATCGTTCCTCAAGTGACACATGTTGAGAGATTGAGCATAACTTTTTTACTCAGACCTTCAAATGACATGAAATTAATTGGAGATGCAAGCCAAGACATAGAGCTACAACTTTCATGTTTACCACTTTCCAAATTATGAAGGGAAGAGGCGTTTTGGAAGCGATCTTTGCTGTGGCTGTGCGCAGAGCTATAAGAAATGACCGCCCGAGTGCCACTGGATCTGAAATTTTGGTTTCGGACAGTGAGGTCCGCGCTAGGGCGGTAATATATGACCGCCCGAGCACCCTGTGCAGTGCAAAAACGTGTTTTGGGGTGTTTTAAGATATAAAATCGAGTGAGACTCTTATTTTCCTCATTTCTCTTCTCTTCATTTCTCTTCTCCATCGATTCTAAGCTAGGGTTCTTCGTCTTCTTCTTCTCCTTTCTTTTAATCAAGCAATTAATCTTCAATCCAGAGTTGGAACTTCACCTTTTTAGTGAAAGTAGCAAAGGTAAGTGAGTTTTCTTCTTGTTCTTGAGTTATTGAAGATGGTGGAGTTAGGGCATGATAGTTGTGATTGATGTATTGGATTAAATGGTCATTTAAGGTTATTATTTGGGTGTTGTTGATTAGTTATCGGGTTTATTGTTGTAGGATCAACGTCAAGGGTTAGGAAACCAATTGCTCCAAGTGTTGTAAGTGGAATCAATTCTTGAATGCATCACATGATCCTATATGTAAGTGTTTTGATGATTTTATGACGTGAACTCCATTCAAATTCCATTCATGATATATATATGTAAATATGTATATATGGTAGTGCAATTATATGTATTTTTGAATGAAAGGAGTTGAACTTTATATGAAGCATCTAAGATGTTCGATAAAATGCCTAAATGAAGTTTTATATGATTGAATGATTGGATTGATAGTGATAGTAGCGGTGTTGCCTCTGGCAATTTTAAATCCGCAATGTAATTGGCCAATTAACGATGAAAACATGTACTCTCTTATAAGATGCATTTTATGCAGAGGTACATGTTCCTCCTATAAGATTCATTTTTACGAAGAGGGTTAGCAAAAATGAACTATCTTATAAAAACTATCAATTCTTCAGTTAATCAATGAAAATGAATATCATCCCTAGGTAGTGTTGTATTATGATTATTTACGGATGATATTAATGATGTTTCGACGTTTATGATATGAGAAGGTTAATGCTTTCAACAAAAATGAAGTTGAGGCTATCCATTTTATGTTTTTCAATAAAATGATATATATATATGTATCTTGTTAGTATTGATTCCATTTGCTGAGTTTTATACTCATTCCAGTTATGTTCATGTGATGCAGGCACAGGTAAGAAAGACTGATCATCCCTGAGTTGTCGAAGCGAGAGAATGGAATATGCCAAACTTTGGATATTTTGATTGGATGTTATTTTTGATATGTTAAGCTTTTGGATATTATGGGAAACATTGAAAAGCTTGTTTTGTTTTTCGAAGTAGAATATGTGTAGTTACTGCATTAAATGTTATTTTATGTGTTTGAAAATATTTTGCATGTATTTTACGTGTTGCTTTAGTCAGGTGGCATGTCCTAATTACGGGTAGATGCTGCCCAAATTTTTTTACAATTACATCTTTTCTCCAAATTATGTTTACCAGCTTCCGCACTGATTATGTATTTTAGTCACGAGTGTTACACTTACTGTATCTAAGGATCCTCTTAACAGTGCTCCAATGCTCTCGTCCAGGATTCACCATATATGAGCAATTGAGCAATGTCCGGTCTTGTACAGATCATGGCGAACATCAAACTTCCCACTGCTGATGCATATAGTACTCGAGATATCTCAATCCTCTCTGCTTCACTGCTAGGGCACATCTCGGAGGATAACTTGAAGTTAACAGGAAGAGGGGTCGAAATTGGCTTGCTATCTTGCATGTTGAAGCATTGCAAGACTTTCTTCAAATAATTTTTCTGGGAAAGCCAAATCTTTCTGTTACTTCTGTCTCGGTGAACTTGCTTCCCTAGAATCTTGTTTGTTGGTTCCAAGTCCTTCATATCAAATTCTCTAACCAACTGTGCATTCAATCCTTGGACCTGATCTTTGTTGGGGCCTGCGACCAACATGTCGTCCACATACAACAGCAAAATGATATAATCATCACCAGACCTCTTGAAATATGTACGAGGGTCTGCACTCAAACTGTTGTATCCAAGGCTCTTGATATAGGAATCAAATCTCTTGTACCAACACCTCGGCGCCTGTTTGAGACCGTACAGAGATTTGTTCAACCTGCAAACCAAGTTCTCTTTGCCTTTTTCCGCAAAACTTCTGGCTGGAGCATATAGATTTCTTCTTCAAGATCTCCATGAAGAAACGCCGTTTTCACATCTAGTTGTTCTATATGTAGATCAAACACCGCACACAATGTCAGCACCACTCTGACTGTTATAACCCGAACCACAGAAGAAAATATCTCATTGAAGTCAATGTCTTCTTTCTGAGCATACCCTTGTACCACCAATCTAGCACGATACCGCTCCACTTGGTTATTGCCATCACGCTTGATCTTATAGACACATCTATTTCCAATGACTTTCCTTCCTCGTGGTAGTGTAACAAGATCTCAAGTTTGATTCATGTCTAATGCTTCCAATTCTTCTTCCATTGCTATCATCCACAATGATACATCCGAACTTTGAGTAGCTTCGTGGAAACTCGATGGCTCACCATCCTATGATAATAGACAATATGCAATATTACTTTCAGTGACATAATCTGAAAGCCAACCTGGTGGTCTTCTGTCTCGAGTTGACTGCCTCACATTGGAAACTTCAGACTCAACATGCTCTTGTTCTTCGTGCTCTGGTACTGCTTCACAAGAAACTTGACCTTCGTCCGTCTTATTTTCCACCTGAAATATAGTAGTTTCTGAATTCGATGTGCCTTTATCTCCCTTTACTTTATCTTATTCGAAGATAACATCCATGCTGATGACAAGCTTGTGAACAGTAGGATCCCACAAGGAAACCCCTTTACTCCATCAGCATAACCCAAGAAAATACATTTTTTGGATTTCGAATCCAACTTTGATCTTTCTTACTCATTGTACAGCATGTACACCGGACTTCCAAATATATGCAAATGAGAATAATCTGTCAGCTTCCCAGTCCACATCTCCATCGGAGTCTTCAGATCAATCGCCACTGAAGGAGAACGATTGATATTATAACAAAAGGTTTTGACTGCCTCCGCCCAAAATGACTTGTCTAGACCCGCAGTCCTCAACATAGCTCTTGTTCTGTCTAACAAAGTTCTGTTCATCCGCTCCGCCACTCCATTTTTTTGAGGTGTGTAAGCCGTTGTAAACTGTCTTTTGATGTCCTCATGTTGACAATATGCGTCAAATTCGTCACTAGTATATTCTCCTCCATTGTCGGTCCTCAGACACTTGATTTTCTTCTCAGAATCAAGTTCAACCCGTGCTTTGAAATCTTTGTAGATCTGGAAAGCATCTGATTTCTTCTTGATTGGATACACCCAACATCTCCTAGAGAAATCATCAATGAACGAGACAAAGTATCTCGCTCCTCCTAGGGATACAACCGGTGCTTGCCAAACATCCGAATGAATCAGCTCCAATATGCTTTTGCTCCTGGCAGTAGAAGGGCCAAACTTTAATCTGTGTTGTTTACTGATAACACAATGCTCACAAAAGGGTAGTGACACTTTTGTAAGTCCTGGCAGCAGCTTCAGTTCTGAGAGAATTTTGAACCCCCGTTCTGACATATGCCTGAGCTTTCTATGCCTTAACATTGTTAATTCTTCTCCTGAACCATTTGATGCAACAGTTAGTTCTGCCTCCTTGTGTGTTTCTCCCAAAAGTACATACAGATTTGCAGCGACCTTTTCCGCCTTCATAACCACAAGCGCGCCTTTCACAATTTTCATGATCTCGTTCACGAGTTTTGCGCCCGATGTCATCCAATTGCCCCAAAGACAAAATATTTTTCGTCAGTCCCTTCTCATGTCGTACCTCCTGTATGGTGCGAATGGTGCCATCGAACATTTTAATTTTGATAGTACCGACTCCAGCGATTTCCAAGACATGATCATTTCCCATGAATACAGATCCTCCTGAGACTGGTTCATAATGATCAAACCATTCTCTCCGAGACGTCATGTGCCACGTCGCTCCTGAATCCATAATCCATGTGTCACAAAATTTGTGTCTGCCTTCTGCAATTGTTGTCGCTTCGTTGAATAATATTTCACCACTGCCTGAAGTACTGGCCACATTTCCTTGAGAAATCTTATCGATACTCGTACACTCTTTCTTGAAGTACCATTTACCGCTACATTTAAAGCAGTAAATATTTTTCTTCTTACTTTTCGACTTTGATCTACCTCGTCTTTGGCTCCCACTGGAGTCACGGTCCATAAATCTTCCTCTTATCATCGGTAAAGCCTCTGCCTGCTTCGATGTTACCAACCTATCTTCCTTATTCTTGCGCCGGCTTTCTTCACCGAGAACCGCAGTTAAGACATCATCGAATCTTAGAAAGCCCATAAGAATATTGTTGGTTATGTTGATGATAAGTTGATCATATGAATCTGGTAGACTTTGGAGTAGAAGCTCCGCACGTTCATTTTCCCCTATTTTATGCCCCATGGAAGTGAGTTGGGCTAATAGAGTATTTAGTGTGTTGATATGATCGGTCATCGATGAGGATTCCGCCATCCGAAGAGTATAAAGCCTTCTCTTTAGGAAAATCATGTTGTGTAGCGACTTGACCTCGTACATCTTTGTCAGAGTATCCCAGATAACTTTTGTTGTTTTTATCTCAGAGATACTTGACAATACTTCGTCTGCTATAGCCAAGTGTAAATTTACAACAGCATTGTCATTCATCTTATTTCACTTTTCATCATCCGTAATCTCCACCGGTCTATCTCCAATAGCCGCCAAGCAATTCTCCTTTCTTAAAACTGCTTGTATCTTTATTTTCACAGCATAAAATTGCTTCCGTTCAACTTTGCTATCTCGTACATGCCCGCCATTATGTCTACAACAATTTTAGTAGACTGGACAAAATAATCCCGCCTTAAATAAAAAATCTCAAAAAATCTTTTCTGATGTAGAAGATCAGTCTAGGCTACAACCACAGAGCATACTCAGAATTTTTAGAAATTTTAAACCAATGCTCTGATACCACTTGTTGGTCCCACTTGCGGTAATTTGAGATAATAAACTCGAAAATAAAGAATAAACTGGACACCGAGATTTACGTGGAAAACCCCTAAAAAATATTAGGGTAAAAACCACGGTCAAGATGAAAAGAATTTCCACTATAATATTTTGTGGTGTACAACTCACTCACTGTGTTTCCAAAGAGAACACACTCTCTTAATACATGAGAACAAACACCTCACAAATATTATAGAATGTTATAAGATGAGAGAAAACTCGAAGAAGGGATGATTTCAGAATGAAGGGGGGACCTATATTTATAGAGCCTCTGTCAGTGTGAATACGCGTTAAAACCGCGTATTCATATTTCCTTCGGTTGCAAATTAATACACGTTTTGCATCTTTTCTTTGACTATTAAATAGTCTGCCAGGCCCAACTTATTGCCGACAGTGTTACCTCTAGAGCTGGTTGTTAATGGAAAACAAAGCTTGCTTGGTATAGGGAAGGTGCAATGTTCAGGTAAATTTGCATGGGTGCAAATTCTGAAAATTATTGATAAGAGAAAGGAATTTGGGTGAGTCTTGATATTTTTATAAAGAAACTTGTATTCTGGTGATGTATGAAAATTTACCTAACATTTGTTATGCTTGTGGACTATTGAGACATCTTAAGTGGGACTGGTATAAAAATTCGCTGGCTTTTGGAAGTTGGATGATGGCATCTTTGGGTCGGCTTATGGGGAATACAAAACATCGCAATTCCGATTCTAGCATGTCGTCTGGTCAGGGAGAGGCGTTCGGTGACTCAAATCCAAGTAATAATTTAACATCTCTGGGAAACCCATTGATCAATTAGAAAGAAATTGACCAATTTCTATTACAGAATGATAATATTGAGCCAATGAATGTAATTATGGATGGATCTTATAAGCCATGCTTAATCAAGGAAAATTCAGGTTCTCTTAGGGAGGGGTCTTTGACTAATGTTATCGCCCAATTATAATGAGGTGAAGATTTAGATTCATCGGCAGCGCAGGTGGTCACGACCTCGATTGGCCAAATGCAGAATTCTGTGATTGAGATGTTTGGTACTCAGAAGAAGAATACTAGCCTTTTTATTGTAATGCCCATGGGCTGTTCCCGATCCAACTAGCGGGAGTCGGTTGTCCCATGGGCCATTACTCAATGACTCCTCCAGCCCAGGCACTGGAGTTTGTACCTCTCCAGACTCGAACCTAAGATCTCATGGACATATAGATACTTAGCACAAGTCTGGTACCAATTGAGCTACAGCTGTAGAGGCCTCTAAATACGTACTTGAAAATTTACGGAAAATTTAAAATTTTTCTTTTTAATTAATTAAAATGCCTCATTCATAAATAAATAACTGATAAAAGTTTAACCATTCAAAATAGCAGCGGAAGTAAATGTTTGTTTGCAAGATAATAATTTAAAACAATTCAACAACGAAGAAATTTGTTTGAGTCAAAATAGTAAATGCTAAAAACATGAGGTCCTCGGGTTCCACTACTGCCGACCCAAGCTAGCTCACTGGTCCCCGCCCTCGGTCCCTGCATCATCGGTACCTACAACAATCAAGTCTAGTGAGTCTAAAGACTCAGCATGCATATATCGTAAATAACGAGTAAATAAATAATAAAATTGCATGCAAGTGAAAATATCATGTCGTGAGGCATAACGTAAAATATCGTGTCATGATTAATTATAATACGTGCATAACTGAACTGAAAATCATAGTGAAAATGTTTGCTCCTTGGAGCCCTGTAGTGAAATAACTTGTAATAATTTTCTTGGTGAGATTATGGTCTACGCAAGTGGCCCCTGAACTGAACTGAACTGACCGGTAACTGGCGACCGGGTGAGGTAATAATCCCATGATAGTAAAGTGACCACAAGCAATATCGCATAAATATCAAAATGAATATATTTCACGTAATATAATTAAATAACATAATTGAATATGAAAAATTTCGATTTTCTTGCATTAAAATCATGTACTTGCGATATTTAAAAATACGCATATGGCTTGATTGAAGAGTGAAAGAAGATATAAACATGCCTTGGTTTGTTTTGACAGAAAACAAACGAAATAACGACGCGGCACGGCGGAGATGGAGTGCTCTTCACTTTCTTACTTTTTCTCTCTTAATTCCTTTAAACCAAGCATGCACCATAATTATTATAATAGCGAAAAAAATCGTAAACATGATGCATGAACATTTAAAAATATCATGATTTGGTGCTCAGGGCTCTGCCATGACCAAAATCTCACCCCGGGTGCAAAATGACAATTTTGCCTCCGGAAACCCAAAAATTATCGTTTCAACCCTGGACTTCTAAAATGTACCCGAAGCTTACCAAACTCCCTAAAATGTCCCAAAATATTTTTAAAAGTATTCTTAGACGTAAACCCAAGCCAAAATCAGAACTTAACCGACTCGTTTTAAAACTTAGACCGGAGTCCCAGTTTTAAACCGAATCGACTCGAAACTCTACCAAATTCTTCCCAACTTTCTACCATATCTTAAGCATACTAAAATGCTCCTAAAACCATGTCATTAGCCCCCTAACACACGGCTGAAACTTTCCAGATTTTTCCTAACTCTCGGCCAACCCATTTCCTAAAATCCCACCACAACACATGGCCCCCAAACCATAATTCTTTCGGTCCTCCCTTCTCCAACCACCTGTCCAACCATTATTACACAGCATTAGACACCTAATGACTCCATCTAAACTAAGCTAAACCCAAACAAAAGCTGTTGCACGAACCATGGAATACATCGGCCGAGCCTATCCCATTTCCTCTTGGTCGATCTCCACCTCCCATGGCCGAGCTTCACCCTCAACCAAACACCCATGGCTCACTTCTAAACATCTTACCAGACATTACCAGGACTGATACATAGCTTGGTTCAAGCCCATGCACGGCCGAAACCATTCTACACCGATAGAATCCATTGTCGAACCAAAAGAACACAAGGACCGAGAACCACCCTTACACAATGCTGTGATGATCTCGTTTCTAGCCTACCATTCCACTCCCTTCGGTGACAACAGCCCTCAAACACACCCTACAGCAGACCCCTTACACAACTGAAACAAAAAACGTGAGTGACAAACCACAAGAATGCAAGAAACATCTGAGAAATCATAACCCATGAGCACTCACGCTTGGATCGGAAAATTCACCAACAAATATACATATTACAGCAAGTATATGGCGTATATGATGAGTAAAGGATGATACTATGTGTGCCTGATGATGTTAGGAGAACAAGAACGATGCGAGGGAGACAGTGGAGAATTTTTTTCTTAGTAAGGATTGGAGTGTCCGATGGTTTCCTTCAGCTGTGAAATGATGAAACAGATGGAAAAATGCTGAGGGACAAGGTGTCGGCTGTTGGTGGGGAAAGTGTTAGGTTAAATATTAATTTAGGTGATAAATATATGGTTTAATATTAAATAAATAAGCCTTATATGTTATTTAAAGGTTTTTTTAAAAAAAGATATTTAAGCCCAATAAGCTTAAAAATAGATCCATTAAATCCAAACTCACTCCCGAAAAATATTTCGTGTTGGAAAATTTTTGAAAATATTAGCCGAACCTTCAAAAGTTCCCCGAATCGATAAAATTTGCGTATCGTTAAAAATTAAAATCCTGTGGGTAAAATACCCCAAATTCCCTTTTTAAAAATTACACTTAAAAACATTTTAAATTAATTTGTAAAAATAAATCGTGTAATAAAAATAATTTTTCCGAAAATTCTCCGGTCTCCGATCCTCGTTCGAAATTGAAATGCACATAGAAACCCTAATGCTTGAACTTTTAATATTTCATGAATTAAATCCTATCATGCATGAATTATGAAATAAAATGCATAAAAATAATTAACCACCTAAATTAAAATAAAATTCTAGATTACATGAATTATGCATAACATGCATAAAAATAATTAAACACAATTTAATAAAATAAACATACATTTTATGCTTTAAAAGAATTTAATAAAATACCAAAAAAATTTAATAACTTGCATGCATGCCAACTTTTTAAATTATATTTACTAACATGCTAAATTACCACTTCTTAAATAAGTCTTTATTAACTTATCTCAATACTCCATCTCCAGTCCGGCTTCACTTATTTAACTGAAAAGGTGACAATTAAACTACTACGTAAAATAAATAAATTTAAAGAAAAGAATTTAAATACTCATGCAATAAAAATCATTTTAATTTAAATACTAGAAATTATGCATGGTTTATAAGCAGTCCAAGTTATAGGTTCTACAATCCTCCCCCTTAAAAGAAATTTCGTCCTCGAAATTAAAACTCACTGAATAGCTCTGGGTACCGGCTCCTCATCTCTGGCTCAGCTTCCCACGTAGCTTCCTCCTCTGAATGGTTAAGCCACTTGACTTTAACTCGCTTAACCAGTTTGTTCCGAAGCTTCTTTTCCTGTCTGTCTAGGATCTGCACTGGTCTCTCCTCATAAGACAGGTTTCGAGTAAGCTGCAACGGCTCGAAGTTCAGAACATGCGAAGGATTTGCCATATACTTCCTCAGCATAGAGACATGGAACACATTGTGTACTCCGGCCAGATTCGACGGAAGAGCAACACGATAAGCTAGCGTCCCAACTCTGTCAAGGATCTTGAATGGTCCAATGAATCTCGGACTGAGCTTCCCTTTCTTCCCAAATCGCATGACACCCTTCATAGGTGCCACTTTCACAAAGACATGGTCGCCCACGGAGAACTCTAAATCTCTCCTCCGCTGGTCCGCATAACTCTTCTGTCGACTCTGAGCAGTCCTCATCCTGTCACGGATCTGGGCTACTACATCGACAGTCTGCTGAATAATCTCTGGACCCAGCTCGGCTCTCTCTCCTACCTCATCCCAATGAACAGGAGATCTACACTTGCGACCATACAATGCTTCATACGGAGCCATTCCTATAGACGACTGAAAGCTGTTGTTATAGGTGAACTCCACTAATGGCAAGTTCNACGTACTGAACCATGGTGAAAGTCATCTTGATAGGAAAGAAGTGCGCTGATTTGGTAAGACGATCGATAATCACCCAGATAGCATTAGATCCTCTGACTGACTTCGGTAAACCGGTCACAAAGTCCATTGTAACATTCTCCCACTTCCACTCGGGAATAGGGAGAGGCTTGAGCAAACCCGCTGGTCTCTGATGCTCTGCCTTCACTAACTGACAAGTCAGACACTTGGATACAAAACGTCTCATATCCTTCTTCATTCCTGGCCACCAGTACAATAACTGCAGGTCTTTGTACATCTTCGTACTCCCTGGATGAATCGAGTACGGCGACATATGGGCCTCTGATAGAATATCTGATCGGATAGAATCACTGCTAGGAACCCATATCCTGTCTCGATATCTGACAATACCGTCACTAACTGTATACAAGACACTGCCCTTGGCCTCATCTCGCTGCTTCCACTTTGCCAACTGCTCATCTCCTGGCTGACTACTGCGAATACGGTCAATGAGAGAAGACTGGATAGTCAAGGTAGATAGACGGGGACGAACCAAGCGGAAGCTGGTGGGCATGTGAGGCCCGGGGCCGAAGAGGGCGGGGGGTGATCGCCGGTGCCATCAGTTGTACGGACAATGAGCGGCTCCTGGCAGGCTTCTAGGTGGAGGGAACATGAATGAACCGATCCCACATGGGAATGAGAGGGATTACGAGACTGTACAATGTAATGGACTGTACAGTTGAAGAGGGCTTAAAAGATTTGATTTGTACTACTCATATCACGAAAGTGCATCTTCTTTTCGGTAACTCATCACATAAGAACTCCAAAGTTAAGCGTGCTTGACTTGGGGCAATTTTGGGATGGGTAACCTCCTGAAATGTTTCCCAGGGTACGTGTGAGTTAGGACATAAGCACGCTGGAAAGACTCGTCTTGGTACAGTGAGGACAGTCGTCGAATCTAGGGCGTTACAGTTTCCCTTGTGGTTGGTTAATGTAGCGAAGACTGATTTATCTATTGTTTCTCAAAAAAAAAATTTAGTTCAAATTCAATAAATATATTTTTTCTAATATTGTTTATAATTTTTATATTTTATATAAATTCAATATAATTACAAAAAAGTACGCTTAATTATCAAGGATTTATATTGTACATACTAAATTTTTTTAAAAAAATTGGTGGACCCGGAACCGGACCGAAAATCGTGAATCAGGTTCACGGGTCAGAGTGGTTCCATGGCAACACCATGGAACCAGACCCGTTTTAGACCGATTTTCGAACTTTTGGATCTGGATATGAAATTGGAACCTTCGACCCGTAAAGTATGCCTACCCTATAGGCTTGACGTGTTTGAGCTTCCATGATATGTTTGAACTGTGATTTCTTGATTCAATTATGCCTAGTGGATGTGTATATAACTTGATACCGACATGACATGCATTGCATTGCACATCATGTATCATTTTATAGATACATGTTGTCTTTTTATGGTTGTTCCATACAGAATGTTTGTTCACCACAAGCCACAAGGTGATTGTTGTTATCATTTTGTGTGGAAAATTATAAGAATAACAGGAAGCCAGGATTCTAGAGTGTACACTCCAAGAAGGAGCCACATATGAGCTAGTTGTGTCAATGCTGCCATAGTGCAGATATGCATATAGATGCATGAATCTATATATATATCGGGGATTTGTCCCGAGGAGTTTAGATGTTTGTATTTATTTTCAATTGTTTATTTATGGGCATGATTTAATGTGATTTTTGTATAATAGGAATTTATATTATCTTATCTTCAGTATTAAACTCACCGCCATCGCATTTTATGAGCTCATTTTAAATGAAAATTTTACACTCTTTTTTTGATGATGTCTATTAACTTTAATCAAATTGCATTTTAATAATGACTATGAGTTAAGGGTCTCATACATGATGATGACTGTTAGATCGCGATGGATACATCGGGTTGCTCTAGATCAAATGGGTACATACCAACAATCATTTGCCATTGCTAGATTTGCAATATGGACAATCATATTCTAATATTATGGATCTGATATAAATGATGTGTTGGATGATTGAGATAATCCAGAAAAGATGCGATATAGAGTGTTGAATCTAAAATGAGTGCACCAGATTCAATCAAATGAAATGATGTAATTTAATTGTTATATCTCATCAGAAAGCACGAGATCTGACATCATATATAAATCTAACGAAGCATATCAACTTGAATCCAAAAGAATGATTATTCTCGAAAAAGCATCTTGCAACTATTGGAAAGTACAAATAAAATAAATGGAATTCATTACGTACTCAAAATATTCATTATATGTTCATATTTATCTATTTTGCAAATTGCTATATATTTTTATGTTTCGCTCATAAAAGAGAGTTCGAAAGACATTTTTGATTTATTATTCTTATGATTTGAAGTGTTACTATCAAAATATAAAATTTGTTCTATTTTGGAATACGAACATCATGTTCCATAAACTCCATATGTTAGACAAATTTGTCTTGAAAAGATGGAATACATTCTAATATCACTTTGTCATAGTTCCGTTTCTCCTAACATTTTGTTTCAACAAAGTCAAAAAAAATTTCTATCCATATTAGTCTTGTACCTTATAAAAAAAAAAAATTCTGCAATAAATTAGCATTAAATGCATCTATAGCTATTGGAAGAGCTTATTTAGGAAATATTCAAAGTGCAACGTAATAAAATCAACCACAAAATTTTGACAAATTTTTTTTTTTTGAAGAATTAAATTCTGATAACTATAAATATCAAAGTATGGAAGATTTTGAACAAATAAGTCAGAAAAAAATCAGAGACTCTTTATGATATTCGAGGTAAAATACTTCATGAAATATATACATATTTTAAATTAGTGTGGATAAGTTATTTCTACAATGTAACAATTATTAAGTACGCAATATATGATTCATTGGTAGTAGACAACCTTATGATAATTCATATCTTATATAGAATGTAAAAGTTATTCAGTATAATAAAAATCAGTGTCGTTAAAATTAGCGTCGATGTGACTATTCGGTGTTCAAGAGTGACCTTTAATTTAATATTGTTATGGATTGTATAAATGTTTTGTGTGAGTTTTGAATGATTGGTTTCTGTGAGTAATATATTTAAAAATATATTTTGGAAGTTCACGTATATATTTAAATCGAGATATTTAATAAGATTGACTTGAGATATTTATATTATACATATGTATTTAAATCGCTACATTTAAACAAGATTGTATCTCGAAATATTTATGTCATACACGTATACAACTGGAATCATTAAATTTTGTTTTAAAAATATTGTTTTATACATATATTTTTATCGATAATGTCGGCTCTATTTTTGGGATAGAAATTTGGACGAGAAAATGCAATATTTCTATATTTGGCATACTTTTCTATTTATATATATATATTAGTATCTCACTTGTGCGATATATTATTATATGTAATTAATGAATAAAATTAATAAATATGAGCGTTTGAATAATTACTTAAAATATAAATCAACTGAGTTGATTATATATCATATAATTAAAAGAACAAGAAAAAATATCGCTATCATATATCTTAATTTTTAAACCCTTGAGATTTGTAAGTTTGGATACAACACAATTGACCATGATTGAAGATGGGAATCAAAAGAAGTATCATGTGAGATAAAAATTGACTCTGACTTTCATGTATCGTCATTGTATAAGATACAATCAAATGAAATTATCTACGTTAAAATTTGAAATGAACTTTTGGATAAGAAGAAGTCAACTGATAGTGATTTTATATTCAAATTTGAATTTAAAAAAAGGATTAGAAAAATATTGATAAAAAATATTTAAAAAATGATAGATTTAAACGATTTCAAATATTTATTGTCTTTAAGAGTTTTAGCGGGAACCTACTAATTTCGACAACACCATGGCTTTTATTTATAATATAACTGATTATCGAGTTTTATCAAATATCTATTATTGAAATTTGAATTTGTTAGACTAGTTAATTTGAAATATATTTATGAATACATAAATGAAAAATTGAAGGGTGATAATGAAGTATCAAACAAAATTTGTACATGAACAAAGGCTCAAATCCATGTTCAAACATATTCTATCATTTCTCGAATCCGATAATTTTGAATACGAAGCGAATAAAAATCCACTTAACAAACTCAAGTCGAAGTAACAAGATCCTGTGATAGCAACCAGTTTCTTAGAAGTAAGAAATTCTTCCACAGATTAAGAACACTGCAGCAGCATAATTTACATGGAAACATGAATAATTTTACTGACCAGAGTTTGTAAGAGAAGAAACTCCATTGAAGCGATATGGACGTTCACAAGAAAGACCAATTCACGAAAGAGAAGGCCAGGCAGTGGACTGCGCTTTCTTCCGCCGCAAATACTTTCCACACGATGGCTTGTTCATATGAGATATGACGACCCATCATCGACATACAGATACCACCAGGCAAGTAAGCAAACCCCTGCAAATGATTAATGTTATTGTCCCAATTTGTAGGACATTTTTTGTTAATTACATGAAAAAATTTCTTCCCCAACTCCCAAAAATATTAGGTAAATGAAGCCAAACCACCTGTTGCATGATCTTGGCAAACTCTGAAAACAATGCCTCGTCGAATATTTTCTCTAAAGTAATGTCTTGTAAAGCAACCAACGTGGTTTCCAGCATGTCTAGCCCGGCCTGGTTTGCAAATATGAATACTGGCAGTGCCTGATACACCAAGAGAACAACATATCGCAATTTAATCATCACATAAGATTCCGATTCCCGAATATGTGAAAACCATGCAATTCGATCATATATATAATCATCTCAAACAAATAAGATTGTTTACCTTCATCGAGCAGCATAAAATGGCATCTTGGTGATGCCAAAGTGTTTTTAATACCGACTCATCACCAATAGAAACGACCCTCAGCAACTCAGCCCCGACATGGTATCTACAACCGAGGGGAACAAATTCATCAAACATGAAAACGAGAACAACCGTATGCATCTTAACTTCAGAACCTCAAACCAAATAGTTAGCAATACCTATAGCTCTGGCAGATCCAATTTGCAAGAGTTAGTGCTTCTGGAGATCCTGGTAATGGCGTTGGCCCTACTGTTGGGCATGATCCCGATGAGTATATTGCTGTGGCAACTCTCTGCACTGAGGCAATCACACTACGAACATACTGCCGTGCCATAACAGCAACATTGTCCTGTAAATTGTTTTCAATTGGAAATTGGAAAGCAATAGTTAATACTGATCGTGCATTGTGAGGTGTCGCTGTGTTTTCTGCAGTATGGCTTGCTGCTGGGCCAACTTCAAGACTTGATGTGAGATCTAGTGTTTTATGTATAGCCAATGCGTCCTGCGAGTCACCCTGCCAAATAGCAGTAACATTCATTTCAAGTAAAAAACTATCATTGTGGCACCTACTAGTGTACTAGATGATTTCTGACAAGTTATCAGAATAAAAGATCGAATAGTGCAGATGCATTTCCCTAACTATTTGTTATAAAAAGAATAAAAAAAAAAAGATATTCATCATTGGTGTGAGTCACCCTCCCTTGATCTCGAGATTTTAGGAAAAATGATTTCTAACAAACTGGTAGATGTCAATCATTTATGACAACAGAGCATACAAAATTATCCAACATGTTTCTTGCATACACGCAAACGGGTCTAAGGGCATCATCAAAAGGGCCTAAAGTCCAAAGAAAGAAATTCATGAGAAAACCTAGTTGCAAGTGACGAGTTTTCGTTCTTTTTCCTGACATTTTGTTACATTTTCAAAGATCAATATTGCTATTATGTAACTTTGTCTTACTGGTGATGAAGCCACTCAGGAGAGAGACTATGAATAACAACCCAAGATCTCTAGTATATCGGGAAAGCTAAAAAAGAAAAAAAGATAAAGAGAGGAATTTTGAGTGAGAATGCTTTGAACTCAACTGGTTTTGATTCCAGTGGAATTATGCGTAAACCGGAAGGCAGTAATGGAGCGTCATCTGGAAACATGTCATCAATAGGTGCAAAAAGGAGCTCGGAGCAGGCTCCTTCTGCACTCTCATCAACTCCACTGCACATCTGTAAATAAGAACCAAATTATAACATTCTATTTCAATATTTTTCAAACGTAAGTATATGAATCGACGTAAAGATCCTCGTGAACAGCACCTGTAAAAGGTGAATATCTCCAGATATAAAAGCATCTTCATGGCTGAGTGCGTGCCTTTCCAATCGTACAACTTCAAGCATCTGCAATAATACATTACATCATATTTCTACGGTAAAGTTGAAATTGTTGTTTCATGGTGAAAAACGAAAGTAAAATACATCACACGGTTACAATGCAAAGATTCATACCTCGTCGTGTTCAATTGCATGGCCTAATGGCATGATTATTTGGCTTCCCGTAAATTTGGTAGGCCTCATTCCTGGATATGCACATGTATTTGCTTTCAAAGAGGCAGCAATATAGGCATCAACATTAAAATCGGCCCACTCCGATCGGTGCTCCCTTAAAAATCGAACCAGCGCTGCTGGAGAGACACTCTGACGGGAAATGGAAAAAATATTGTTTCGGTTAGCAAGCTAAAATTTGTTTATCTGAGCTTATCAAAATTTGGCATAGCAAATATAAATAAAGCATTTAAAATCCATCCAAAATAAAATTAAAGGAAAAAATAGTGGCAAATACTTAAACAAGATTAATAAGTACCTGAAGCAGCATGGATGCTTTGGCACAGACAACGCCTTCAAGAAAAGTACTCGAACAAGTGCTCAAATTTTTGGCGGAATTAATGGCAATTGACACATCTTCGGCACCATCACAGTTCAATAAAGACCAACCATCATCGTTGTATCCATTTACAGCATTATTGAAACCTCTACACAGATGAATCAATAAATTTTCAAATTTCTATTTACAAAATGGGATACAAAAGATGTAAAAATGTTCTGGCATGCAGTAATGATCTATGAAAAATATTGAAACAGATTACCTCCTTAACCTCTGGCTGAAAGTTCGTAAAACAGCCGGTTGTCTACCAAGACCATATACTACTTCACCGCTTGTCTCCTGAGCTATCTGCCTAATATATCGTAGTGCCTGCTTTTTACCGCCACATTAGAATTAGGGAGAAAAAAAAGTAAATAAAATATCGCAAAAGAAAAAACAAACCAATCATATTTCGAGACTAATCACCTTATAATCAATGGATCATTTAAAGGAAAAAACTCAAAGTTTAATTAGAAGAAACAATTTATGGCAACTCACGTATCAACAGTTAGTAAAAATCATCAACAACATAAAAGCATATAAGCGGTACACACCGCAATAGTCATTTTTTGTGCAATGACTTTTGATGATTCATAAAGAGGTCGCAGCACCTCAGGCACGCTCCATGCCTGGATAAAGAAAAGTGTTATATCAAATTCACTAAATCTAAGAAAACTTAGTGGTGTGGCATTTGAAGAAGGATAAAACCTCTAGATTAACGTGATCCACGATGTGAACAATCGACCCTCCACCCTCACATGGCCGAATCAAATATCCAGATGGAAGCATTTCAGCCCTAACAAATTGTGAAGCTGCAGCTGGGTTAGGGCCTGCACCAGTACCAGAAAGAGACCTCTCACAAACCTTCATGTAAAGGCAGCGGAGAAATGTCAAAATCAAATACATACGTCATAGGAGTTCTAAAAATACTGGGCCTCAAACATCTAACAAATTTGATCATTCATACCACGAGACTACCATTTTCCAAAGTGGTTGTGTATCTCAGAGTCCAAAAATCACGAGCAGGAGTCAGAGAAGTTGGTGCATATGTCTGAAATCAAGAACGTGTTTTTAATCATCTCTAACGAGACCTGAATAGAGCTAAACAAGTGATGAATTCAAATCATTCACCTGCATATACAACAGTTCGATGGTTCCTCCATTTCGAGCCGAAAATACAGTGAAAACCTCTAGGCTCCGACAGTCACGGAACCAAGATGGGCGGTCTTTAAGAATCTCAGCAATCTGTGAAATTTTCAAAATTTTCCGTCACAACACCTTCACACAACTTAATATGATGCTAGGATATGGGGAGAGAACTAAATGATTTGCTCACCTTTGTAGGCTCTAAGCTTACAAGACCACAAGCTCGAGCCGCCACTCCACTACAACTCTGTGAAATGGCAAATATCCCAACCGAATCCGGACCAGGCTGTCAGCAATGTAAAAATTTGCATATACCACTCAGTTTCAGAGTCGATAAGAAACTGCTAAATCTATATTAAATGACTCAAACCTTCATCCCAGGCATCTGAACCCAATCAACAGCAGTTCCTGTAGCCTTGGAAAGAAACTCTGCCAAGGTCTCCTCCGCAATAGACTGGAGTCTAAAGATAATGTGCACACAATTATTTAAAACAAATTAACAGTTACCAACTCCGGTGGAAGATTCTAAATACTCAAGCATGGAACATTGGAAAAAAAGGTCTTTGATCAAGTACCCAGCAGGATTGCTAGCATCTCCGAGAGAGTGGCGTGGGGTGGTGACTGCCGACTCACAGCTCGCATCAGTCGTTGTTAAGGAAGTCTAAAGATAAGAAGCAATGGCTTATAAGCCACACCATGAAAAAAAATTCCAAAACAAATGATTGACAGAGTTGATATACAAAGTTTAATCGAGAAAATAACATTTATATGAGAAGAATGGTACAACATTAACTCAAATAACTTTATTGCCGATTATGTCAATAGACTAACTGATACGCGGGGTGCATACAAAACTCATTGAACCATGTGTTGAGTCTCCATACATCATCTTACATCTATTGCCAACAATACAAAAAATCAACAGTGATCTAAAAGAATGCAATCATGGGAAAATGGGCAACAGCAAGTAAGCAGTGGAGGAAAATTACATACACTTTGCAACTGTTGCCGCATATAACCATTTTCGCATACAAGCTGCGACACCTGCTTCTGGAGGCGATCATTTTCCTCCATCAACAGCTTGTTCATGGCACCAAGTTTTTTGTTCACACCGTGAAGTCTGGTCGATTCTTTCCGTTGCTTCTCTCGGCACCTATATTCATTCATTTCTCATGCTAAATGCCCGTTTCATCCTCAATCATTCCAAGCAAGATGATCAAATCTAGACCTCATATATTTCAGCGTTCCATTATACATATAAACAGTAGTAACAAGATGAAGAACATTTGAACTTAAAATTTTAACAAATTCTAGTCACCCAAGTGAAAAAAAAAAAAAAAAAAAAAAAAAANACTAAAATTTTCACATTATTAATCACGTGCTGAAGGACAATAAAGCCAAAACAAAAGGAGAAGACTAAAAAGATAAAAATACACTCTACCCCATAATCTTAATCTTCTACCTGCGGTTCTGGAACCAGACTTTGATCTGTTTAGGCTCAATGTTGGACAGAATAGGGCATTCTCGGATGAGCTGCTGCCGGCGCATAGAGCTGGGCTTGGGGCACTCTGCATAGACCCTCTCCAAGGCCTCCACCTGCTCCACCGTATACCGGACATACTTCCCTGCATCAAGAAGTTTGTTCATGCTTCCACTGCTACTCTCCACGTGCTGCTGCACAACCATAGCCATTGTCTTCGAAACCAAGAGCTTTAAAACCCCTTAGAACAAAAAACAGACACTCAAACAAACACTTCCCAAATAATGCAAATGCAAATCTTGAATACACTGAGCTGATTTAAATCATCGCACTAAAGAGCTGACACTGATTCTCTGAAGTAGACACTTAAATGAATAATGTTTAATAATCTTCCAAGTGAATTAAGAAGGCTAAAATGAGCGATCTTGATTGAGGAAGAAGATTCATAGACCTTTAGGTGCTTGAGAAACACACTCCCACCACTAACCTTATAAAAAGGGGAACAGCCAAAATAGCTCCACGAAAGCTGATCAGCCTTGTTTAAAGCATACGCAAACGTACAAAATAATCTGTTACTTTCTTGGATTTCCTCACCGAAGATACAACCCTTCCGCGAAGCTGCGAATGAACCGCTTGGAAGATATGATTATTATATGAAGCAACCCTTATATAAATACCGCTTTTAGCACTTAAACCACCGGCCTTTCACCAGATGGAAGATAAAATCGTAGATTTCTGCCACGCATAACTCTTGATTATTACACAAAGGCGGCAAATTACAAGCATTCTTATCATTGGTTACCTTCTTTTTCGTAAAATGCTAAAAAAAAATTAACTTTTCACCTTCACAGCATTCCAAAATGTAAGCAAGAAAATTCCCTCCACCTGATCTTAGAAATTTCGGGATTCCACACAGAACACCAAATGTTCTGGAAAAATTGACAGGGGTGAGGAAGTAGACAAGGAATTAACCAAAAGTCCAAATGGGGTCTTCAAATTCTCGAGGCACCTCCAGGCTCTTGAAAAATCTACAAAACATGTAGGCTTGATCTTCTCTTTCGCCCAAAAGGTCAAAAAGGGAGAGAAAGAGAAATGTGACCCAAGAATTCAGTGAATATTAATAATATTTATATATATAATATTATAGATTCACAGGGAGGGACTTCAAGAAATTTTCCTGCGATCAATGTTCTGATGTGCTAAAGGTGTAGTCCGTAGAGCCAGTGTAGACTGTAGAAAAGACGTGGAGGGAGGGTGGGTGGAGCTCGATATTCGAAAACGGCAGCAGTGTTTATAGTTAGGACACTTTATTATTTTATTTATTTATTTGGATAATGTAAATTGTATTTTATTAAATTAAAATTTTATAAAATAAAGAGAAATTTAAAATTGAAACATTTTCATATTTTATTTTTATTTAAGTAATTCAAAAAACTGTTGTATGTTTTCAAGATTTAGTTAATAGGGATATATGAATAAATACACAAAAAAAAATATTATTAAATATAAAAACTGAATATATATATTTGAAACAACTGAAAAAAAAAACATATATAATTGACGGAAGAAATATTTTTAAAACCAATCCAGAAAAATTCCATAATAAAATTAGTGCATCACCATATTATTGATAGAACCAGCTAAATAATGTTCCATGACTCCATTCTCATTACTTATATAAGAAAGTAGCTATGGCAAATTGACATTTAAAAGATAAAAACTCAAAGCCACGTTATCTAATATCATTGTCCTAGGTGGCATAAAAATATAATTAAAATGGTTTAGTAAGGAATTTCAATAAAATCTTATAGCTATTTGAGTTAACCATTGTCACACTCCAGAATCGAGGTGCTGTTGACACCGACGTTGTTCTTAAATATACAATCGAAAATAACAAGTTTCAAAAGTACAAATTTGAGAAACCAGTATAATCAATCATAATGCTGAAAAATACATTGTCTTATACAACTTCGAATGTTGTTTTACATCAACGAAAATGTAAAACAAAGTGTAAGTCAGAAATAGCGAAATTTATATCAAACATAGTGTACGAACAAGAACAGAACTAAGCAGCAACTATTTATCTTTTTTACCAGCCATAGAATTGAATCTGTTCTTCATCCTAAATCTCTTCTACATTTTTATCTAAGATGAGTGAGTGAGTGAGTGAGTGATACGATCATATGAGAAAATCTTCTCGGTCTTTAAATCATTTTCAACAAAATTCGCAATATAACAAATATGTACGGATGTTCAGAACTGAACAAATATCAATAGTATGTACTGAACATGTTATGAGTTTCATGGTTGATTGATAACAGTCCCCTATATTTTAATCTTCGAAGGGATGAGGTCGGTAATCAGTAATCAATAATCAGTAATATCCAGAATATATATTCATATCATTAGTTCACAAAAGTTTCAGTGTTTTGGAATACGAATTTCAGAAATCAGCTTTTAAAAACATATAATACATATATGTCGGTCGGTTTTAAAATATATATCTTAAATTAAAATAGAAAGTCCACTTACTGTAATTTGCTTAATAAAATTCGGTTGAAGTCTAAAAATGGCTTTCCTCGCACTGAATTTCTGCTCGAAAAAAGGCTACTACTTGCTCGAATTTCAGGTGATGTGTTGTAAATTTTGTGTAACACTAACTCAGAAATTCGGGTGATATTTATATGTAACAATCTGACTGTTAGCCTCTCATTTAATTATCATTATCTGTGATGGATCAGTTCTAACACATGCGAGGGTGCTTCAAACATAATATTCTCAATGAGTTTCAATAGTTCGTGTTCTAAGAATGTAAACACCGATGAATTAAGTCGAGTTTGGTTTTAAACCAAGCGAAAAATACTCGAAATAATCATTCGTTAAGAAAGCTGATCAGTTTAAAAGCCTTTTAGCTTGTGTAAACTGACTAACTGAAATGAGAGGGAGAAGTTCTTGCTTGTATCAGTTCAGTTATGATGAGAACTGAACTGATCAAATCAGTTTGAAACACAATAGTTAAATTGTTTAGCACACAAGATATTTTATAGATGTTCGGAGACGTCAACTGCTCCTACGTTACCTCTTCTACCACTTCGGGTAGGTTTCACTAGAAGAGTTTGATTTATACAATACCTTGTAGAAATCCACTCAGCTTAGAACTTACCCTACTGCCTAACTGAACTCCTGGCCTAGACTGAAGACAACACCTTCCAGCCAACACTTGTTTAACGTCTATGTGTTAAAGACTACATACACAAGTTTAATATCTTTATGCAAGAATCACTTAACTTTTCAATATGCTATATTCTTTGTGTATATGTGAGTGATAGTGTGTGTGTGCATGAGAACTGATCTATGAATACAACACGAAGATGTTCTCACACACTGAGAATTTTGCTTCTAAATTAAGCTGATGGCATGCCCTATTTTTCTCTCTTTTTCTGATCTTCACACACTTTGTTGATGGTCTTGATCTTGTATTTATAGAGGATACGTGACCGTTCATCAAGACTTATCAAATATGTTTGCTGCAGTTTGAATCCATTCCTCGATATTTGTGTCTTGTCTTTTCTGACAGTCATTCTGGAACGTTTCGACTTTAAGCTATGCTGCAATATTCATTATTGTCATTTGACTGGACAATTGCTTTCCTTAATGCGCACAGCTGGATTCCACTCAGATAAGCTTGTCGTGTTCTGCAAACTGGTCGGCTCCTAACTGATGCTCTGAACCGGTCTTGAACTGATGTGGTGAAATCAGTTGACTCGGCAACTGGACTGATTTCACTTATTCAGTTGAACTGGTCAGTTGAGCTCTTCATCAGTTGAACTCTTCATTAGCTGGCCGAGCTTCTGAAGGTCTTCTGCTGAATTACCTATCAATTGAACTAGTCTTTGATATTTCAGTTGGACTGGTTCAGTTTAGGCAATCAGTTGGTACTTTCAGTTTGCGTCTCGATAGCTTCAATTTTGACTCGATAGCTTTTTGTACACTTAGGTAAATTCATTAGAAACAAAATAACAAGTTTTATTAACATCAAAATCAAGATTGCGAGCATGAAATGTTCCAACAATCTGTCATTATATGTCATGGTTTCGAGTTAATACTTTATAGGTTTGAATCAGTAGATGACTGTTGGGATGATTTGCTGAATTGCTCTGCTGAAGTTCGTGGTTCTGAACTCCTCAGCTGCTGAACTTTGTGATGTTGAATTCTTCGGCTGCTGAATTTCGTGTTGCTGAACTTGGCTACTGAAAATGGTAAGTTGAATTTTGAAATTGCTAGCTTTTGCATGACTGCTGATATTGCTTGCTCTGCTAAAATTTGGGGTCCTCACAACTATTTTCATAAAACGGAAATGAATACTAAATAATTATTGAATAAACCATTGTGTAAGTCTGAGAGTGACACATTATGTTATATCATTAAATATGCGAATGAAAAATATATATAGACAACAGTTCTTTGTGTTCTAATAAGACTCCGGGACTAATCAAGTTTGTCACGAAAAATAAAAAATAATAACTCGACAAAATTCTAGGGGTGTCAAAATGCGACACGACCCGTCAATCCGACACGACCCAACACGAAAAAAAATCAGGTTCGGGTTGGGGGTTTTCGGGTTCGGGTTGGGTAGATTCGGGTTAGTGCCATGTTAGGCAGGTTTCGAGTTGGGACCCGCGAACTTTTTTTTTAAAAAATATTACCTATATTTTTATATATTGTATGTTTGAACAAAATTTATTGTATATTTATATGATAAATTTTCATAATTTAATATTTATTTTGCATATTTTTATTTTTTTAACAATTTTTTATTTGATTTAGTAAATATACTTTTAATTTTCTACGATTAAACTTTCAAATTTAAATCGGAAATTTTGTTATTATGTGTTAAATTAAAATATTATTATTATTTTGAATTTTTTTCATTAATTTTTTTTAAAAAATTTTAAAATAAATAAATAAAATTCGGGTTACGCGGGTTAGACGGGTTGAGTCGGGTTATACGGGTTCGTGTTCGGGTTGGGGGTTTTCGGGTTCGGGTTGAAAAAAAAAAAAAATTCGCGGGTTGACCCGAAACCCGACCCAACCCACCCGATTGACACCCCTACAAAATTCTGAATGCATCCATGCATTAGTATAAATAATAAGGTTTTTACACATACAATGGAGTTTTTGTCATACTAAATTCTCCATATATTTTTTTCCTGGTTCCGATCCGGTTCCAGATCCGTCGATATCAGTACCTGTATGAACCGGTTTCGAATAGATTCTGATTCCAAGAGATGTACCTTGGAACCAATATGATCCATTGTCCAAACGGGTAGTGGACGGACCGGTTCCAGTCATGTTTTTTTTTTATATATAAATTTTTTTTTAAACTCGTTCTATAGTGATTAAACTACCATGATCTATTCGCTATTGCATTCGGGGATGGTTTTGGAACCGGGTACACCAAATCAGTTTCAGTTACGGGCTTGATGGGTCGGTTCCAGTCAGAACTGAAAATCAGTTTCAGTTACGGGCTTGATGGGTCGGTTCCAGTCAGAGTCCAGTTCTGACTGAAACCGACTCGTTAAACATACCAAAACTGAAGGATTTTATGTTTTTTTTATTACATTTTTAAATATTATAAGAATTGTTTTAGAAAAAACTATAAAATACTTGTAAAAATATGACCCTTCATGTTTTTTATTACATTTTTAATTATTATAACAATATTTTTAGAAAAGACTGTAAAAGACTTGTAAATATATATTTCATAAATATCTGAAAACTGCTTGTTTAGACTTTAGTGGCTTTAAATGCTATGGTCAATACACGGAGGCCATACGTACAAAATGTTCTAACCCTTATATCCTCTTCCTTGTCTTCTGGTGAAATGACGCTCTCCCTCACTTTATTTGATCTTATATATATATATATATATATAATATATTTATTTATTTTTTAGTACAGTTGGATTCGAGAACTTCCTATCAACATGTAAGATTTGAACTCAATATTTGATGATCTTGAAATCTCTTCTCTCTTACAACGTATTGAGATTTTGCGGTCTGAGTTGAACTTATAAAATTGAGTCCCTCGAATAATAAGTCATGATTTGTCGTTAATAGAATTTTCAAAACATATCACTAAAAACTATTTAGATAATTTTCGACCAATAAATCTCTTATATTTTTTTAAATCAATATTTATCTCAATTTCTTGTATCATCAACATCCAAAACAAACAAACTCTCTTAATTCATATTTTCATGTCAATCATATTACCCTTGGTTTTCAATCCAAGTACTCTTAGTTTTCGTTGTTTTCTTTTTCAATACACATATAAATATTTTAGTATATTAATAAGTAGCTATGTGTATTTAATTTGTATAATTTTAGCATTCGTTTCATTATATAAATTAGTCAAGAATCATGCTAAACAATAGAAGATATTTTTCAATTTCTAAAAAAAAAAAACTATTGATTATCTTGTCAAATAATAATAATAATAATAATAAATAACGAGAAAAAAATTTATTTGTTTATGTATATTGAAATTTACAAACAAAATATCCATTTATAAATTATCAATACCAAAATATAATCATTGAAAGTAAAATATAATACTAAAATTCTCGATATGATAAATCACTAGTTACTATACCATCAAATCAAAGAGATAATAAACAGTGTACTTTTTGAAGACTTTTTATTTTAATCTTTGAAATTATACATAGAATAAATATTTTTTAAAAAACAAAACTTATGATTTTAAGAAATTAACTTCACTTCTTCGGTATCCATGGTCGATGAACAATATTCACTGCGCTGCTCCATCTAAAAACAGAACGTCCATTATTTTTTCTAAAAAAAGTTCATATATTATTGCTTTAAAAACGTCAGCGCTACATCAATATTGCACTGATGTCATGTCGAAAAAAAACTAAAATTGCAATAACAAAAAAAAAAACAAAGATAACAGAATGAAACTGAAATTAAATATATATACTGGGATTTAAATATATTTATATATATATATATAAATAATGAAAAATGCAATTTTTTTGTAAAATTTTATCAATACCTCGTAAAAAAAATACATAAAAAATTGAATATTTTTCAAGTTTGAGAGATATCATGCTTGGTACTGGAAATAGAGTAGCATGCATTCGGTTGGTTGCAAATTTTACCAAACTTATTTATCCTGAATCTCCACGAAGTCTGCGTCGTATTAATTAAGAATGTCGACTTTTGTGCAGTGATTAGTCCTATTCCCATCAATAAATTGGCTTGATCGATTTGCCTTTTGCCCTTAGCATTGTTTCAGCTTTGGTCTGTTGTACTTTTTATTATCTGCCTTACCATATGATTCAAGTCTTGTTGAATTTGGATGCGTATTTCATTTCTTTCCTTGTTTTTGCATGCTCACTAATTTCTCCAACTGTTTTTTCCCTTTAATGGTAATGTCATTTAATGCTATGCCCCATTGTCCTTCCTCCATATTAATAATGCAAACACCAGAACATATGCTTATCAAACAATTTGTACAAACGAGACTTGTTTAAATAAAATGTAGCTTGATTTGGAGCGAACACAGGATTTTGTCCCGATAGATACAGAGACGACGTAAGATCATACACTTCCGTAATTTTCAGTGAAACACACTGTTTTCGATGCTATGTCTTTATATTTCGACTTCATGTCAGCAATTCGATAAAAATATAATTAATAGACTAAAAATGTAACCGACTGACAACATGTACAAAAATTGTAATTATTCTAGGAGATTGTTATTTAAAACCCTCTTTTAGTCATGGAGTAGTGCACAAATTCCCTTGAAAAGTAAATGTATATTTTTTTTCCTTTCAAAACAGCAAGTGCGCATGATAAATAAAATCGTGTTCATCTTTCTGGCGCCGCCTATATATACATAATAATACATGTGTACATATGACCGAGCTGGTCGGTAAAAAGATATTATCATGGGATAAACCA
This sequence comes from Primulina huaijiensis, assembly GCF_012295235.1. Lineage (NCBI taxonomy): Eukaryota > Viridiplantae > Streptophyta > Magnoliopsida > Lamiales > Gesneriaceae > Primulina > Primulina huaijiensis. Next base: position 6,369,346 of record NC_133320.1, read on the forward strand.
GTAGTTGCTTGCACTTTACATTTGATCTTCATAAAGTTGTAGTAAATATCGCTCGGTTCGTGAGATGATAGGATGAATGATGAGATAATATATGAAAAGATAAGAATAATATTAACTTATTTTTTAACACAAATTATTGTCCAACTCAAGCCAACTACGATATTCATCATTCACACCAAACGGGTTAATGCGTGTTAGGATTATATATAAAACTTATTTATGGTTTTTATGATTGACCAATAAATAACATGATACAACATATAATATTGATCTCCCAATGTGTGCATAAAACTTAAAAGTTTATAATCCAACATTAGTTAACTAGTGCTTGTTTCACCCCATAGCACATATAATATCTCACAATGGATTCACACCAAGGCAAAAATTTGTGTGAGAATGTCTCACAAGTCGTATTTTGTGAGACAGATCTATTATTTGGATCATTTATGAAAAAATATTGTTTTTTATGCTAAGAGTATTACTTTTTATTGCGAATATCGGTAGGGTTGACTTGTCCCACAGATAAAGATTCGTGAGACCGTCTAACAAGAGACCGTCTCTCACACCAATTAATCACAAAAACTCTTGTGAAACGATTTCACGGATCAATTTCATGGGTCGAATATCTTATTTGGGTCATCCATGAAAAATCATTACTTTTTATGCTAAGAGTATTACTTTTTATTGTGAATATCGATAGGGTTGACATGTCTCACAGATAAAGATTCTGATATCGTCTCACAAGAGATCTACTCCCAATTAATAGATTAAAAAATAGAAAATATAGATTTGGATTGATATATGGAATAATTTTTTTTCCCTTTAAAAACCGAGCCATATAGATAATATGAAAAAATATTAATTTATTATTCAATGGGAATGAAATGTTCCGATCTTTAATTTATTAATATGAAAATGTTGAATTTTATGTGTGTTTTTTTTTTTCCATTCTGGTATGCTTTAATTTGGCATGCGCAAAAAGAGCTCTCATGTGCTTCCCACCACTGACTTCAAATCAAAGTCCTGAGATTTTAAATATCACGAGGATAAGTTTTTCGAATTGCCAAAATTCTCGTTGAACGATATTTTTTAAGAACTTGTTTTCTTTTTCCGAGTCGAGATAGAAGGTTTATTAAAATTGGGTTTCGAACCCGATAATTCATCTATAACTTGAGATCTTAATGTCAGATGAGTTAAATATGAACTAAGAACGACATATTTTAAACGGATAACAAATTATTTATATTCGATAATTTTATATAGTATGGTAGAATACACATGAACAAATGACAATGATGCATCCAATTATCCACATTTTGTATTTTGAGTTGGTAATCCAATCCCGGTATCATGATTAATTAAATCAATTTAAGCCGCGAAATTCGCTAATTTCACGACATGTAGAGTTTCGTCCAAGTAGTTTTCTAAGCCCTCCAAAGATTTAAAAGACAACGTCTTTTGTTATGAAGGATAACATAAAAGAAAACATAAGTACGTAAGTTTTTGAGAATTGTATATATGAATTTGGATTATATTTTTTGTTAAGCTAATTTTTGAGGTAGAGTTAGGTCCAAATATCAATTTTAATATGACATCAGAGCCAAGACTCACTGATATGTGTTTGATTGTCTTATGAGTACCCCCAAAATGTCTTGTAAACTCACGCTCTAGTTTTTCATTCTTGGACGTGATAAAGTGTGTTAAATGTCTCACATCGACATGATTAAATCTTTGGGAGTTNATTGAGTTATGTCTAAATCAGAATTTTAACGTGATATCGGAACTCAAACCCCCGTTATTTTGTTGGACTGTCATATAGGTCGTCCGATAATGTAAACTTCACGATGCATTTGTTCATTTCTGGATGTGAGTAGGACTTGTTAGATATCTCACATGGCTGTATTAAGTCTTTGAGAGTTGTATACATGTATTTAGACAACTATTTCCTCTTGAGTAAGTTTTTTTGGGGTTAAGTTAGGCTTAGTCTCAATATTTTAACACTCACAATTAGTCCCTAATTTAAAATAAATAATGACGATTAGCACAAGTAAAAATACTTTTTTCAGAGGGGGAAATTAAGAAAAACGTAAGGTTTCGCTTTAATACGAAAAGGGAACAATTAAGATATTAAGTAACGACATTTTTAATCTTTTGTGTGACATTGCATCGCAAGCAATGAACGGAAAGTTGTCAGATAAGAAAATATAAAAACGAAAAAAAGAATAATAATCTAAAATACAACTTTATAGGACTCGATTAAATAATTGACTACATTTTTTTGAACCAATATTATATTGAACATTTTCAAGAATATTGATTTTATTTAATATTTAATTCACGGATGAAATATGAACGTAATCAATTTAATCACTAATTTTACTCATATATTTATGCTGTAAATTTTATACTAATTTGCTCTTGGTTTTAGAAAGTTCATACAAAACTAAAGGTTTTTTTTTTAGGAATTATATAATTGGTTAATTGGCAAAAATTATATTGGTAATTATGGATTCATTTAAAAATTGGCTAATTGTTTTTTTGACTATTAAACATAAATTTATAAGGTTTCAAATGATGGTCATTATGTGTGCGATTTCTCCAAATATATATAGCTTTTATTCTATGGACATCTATTTAAGCACGGCTGATGTAACGTCTCTTTATTGGATGTATAATTTATTAAATCCAATAAGTAGACAACACTTCAACAATGCTCAAATAATTATGTTACATCCAACAGGTGAATGTCCAACAATATTTACAATGCCAGTGAGTGTCGAGGATATTATATATATATATATAAAAAGATAAATATTTTACTAATATGAAAAGTTGCAACAAAATCATTGTTCCCTTTTACTAGGATTCGGTATGAAGAAATATGGATTCAACTCGAACGTCAAAAGGAAAGATTTCCCAACATCTCCCACTCCCCCGTAGTGTCTCGCTAAATTAAATATGCCTATAAAATTGAAAAAAGAAAAGAAAAGTAAATGGCATTAGCAAGATTCCACCTTTAACTTCAGAAAAAAATTGAAATAGTTAAAGGTAAAAAAGAAAAATAATTTTTATAGGGCCAAACTAATATTTTTTATTAGCATGAAAATAGGGCGGGAAAAAAAGAAAAAGAAATGACACTTTATAGGATAAATATTAAAGGAAAAAATAAAATTATAGTAACAACACAAGGATACTGATAAGACGCTACCATGAAGGTAATATCAGACCACAGATCCAAAGACATATGTTATGTCATGATAAAAATATAAATATAAATATTATTCATGTGTTGATATATGAACCATTAGATACACGATTAGGGTAAGCACTTAGAGTTGGGAAAAATACCGAATTTTCGATATATCGAGATTACCGTACATAAAAAATATCGAATTTATCGACTTTTCGGTATATCGAGATTACCGTACACAGTAACAATACCGAATTTTCTATACGGCAACGATATGCAATTTGAAAATTTCGATATATACTGGAAGACCGAAATACCGAAAAAATATATTATTTTTAAACAATAAATTTATAAAATTTTAAAAATATAAGGGTTTTTCCGATATAAAACATTATATACCGATAACGTACCGAAATTTTCGATATACCGTACAATTTCGGTATAATCGATATGCTAGTTATGTGTACAATATCGGTATGAAATTTCTTATACTGTAATTTTCGATACGATATATGATATATAATTTTCGATAAGATACGGTATTCGCATTCGCCGTCAATCAGTAAAATTGGTTTTAAATATCGTTGCCAAGCACATGGGAGCATGCATATTCAAGCCGCAATTAAAGAAGCTAAAAACTTTTGGAATAAAACCGACAAAATAATTTCCATCAATTGACCATAACAAGTGATACATGATGTGCCAAAACCCAAGTCAAATGACTTGACATTTTTCAATTTCCTCTTCCTCATATGTCAATTGATCGAGTGGGAAAAATATATGATTTGGGTTTGTGTTCATAGAAAAATAAATAGCAAACATCATACTTGTCATGCAAAGTTTACATTACACATTTGTTATGTCCATAGTACGTTTCTACGTTTGTTATATACTTCACTCTTTCGACTTATAAGAAGATTTTATCAATTGCCAATAATCTCTTCAATGACTATGACAAATATTTTCTACCCTATGTTTGGTAGTAAGAGTTTGTCGTTATGAATGTTTTGTAATTAAGTTGAAATTTCAAAATGAGATTGATATTTAATATATTTAGAGAATCGTTTTAAAGATATTAAGTTTTAACGTAAACAAAGAACTTATAAATCAGAAATATGTACGTGTCATCGATTCCAAACAACAAGTTCAAATAGGCTTCGAGTTTTGAAGCTGTCTTTCCTATTTGAAGAAGTAATGGCTAGATTATACCATGAACTAATGGAATTAATCTCAACATTTCTTTTTTTTTTTTAACTGTCAAAAACAAATTCTCAATGACATTTTAGACTTTTGTCACTCACGAAAATGACATTATAAATCCATTGATTTAAACTCTAATTCCTATTCCGATTCCGGTTCCGGTTCCGATTCCGGTTCCATTTTTTAATCAAGAAAACGTTAGTATTAGTACCACTTTTTTGAGAAAAATGCCTTTGGAAAGTTTTCAATAATAAAATGGGTGGGGGGTTTCCATCTCACCCTTTTCCCCTCAACTCAATTGCTTTTTGTGATGGGCCAGGAATATATTTCCAGTTGTTTCCTTGATCACAGAAAGGACCCGTTCCAGAAACCTCCTTGTGGTGGGCCCAATGGGCTATGGCCCACCAAAATAATTATTAATTAATTCGAACTAAATATATCTGTTTGCTGACATAGACACTTTCTTGATGGGTTAGTGTTTGGGGTGGTCGAAGTGGAGTGTTGGGCCCACTGTCTCTTATCCTCAGCTCGCGGCCCATTTACACACATCCCTCTCTCTTTCTCGACCTTTTGCTTCCTAATAGCCTCCATTAAGAAATTTTTGCTATTTTAAACATATTAAAAAATTTTATATTATTTTTAGATTAACGATTTCAAGATTTCGACACGATATATATATATATATATATCTATAAAGTATGTTATGATTAAAAATGGTTGAATACCTTCTTTTATGTGCATTTTTATTCGCACTATAACATAAAGTTGCAACACCCAACATGGATAAAGTTGAGTGATTTGCAAATGCATGCCCTGTTCTTTTCACCATAATAATAGCAAAGTTTTTACCTCCCAAATCCAATTGTGATAAAGATGTATGAAGACAAGTGTATGGTCATGAAAAAACGAGTGAGGTTAAAGCAAATACGCAAATACTCTTGTTTCACATTTTATACCTTATTAGTAATCGGTATTTAAGTTATATTATCGTCACCCGTTATACTTTTGAGTGAAATGATAGATGTTCGATTCTATAATTGATACGGTCAGAACTAATGTCACGAATCTGATTCTCATGTATTGTAAATCTATATATTTATCGACAAGCAATAATGTTCATAAGCTCTCGTACATTTGTTTTAAAAACACTCGTAATTCGTCATGTAGTTAAAATAAAATATCTCCCAACATAAAAAATTAATGATTTTTTATTTGTTGGGCAATTATTAATTTGATCCTAGCAAAAGTGGTAGTATCTTTCTGGCAAGGTATGATTTTCCTCTCGGAAATGTTTGGGAATGCAGCATGATATTCAAGAACTTTTAGGACATGACAACATGTATCCATGACAAATCAAGAAAATCCACCCACATAGCTTCAAGCTCGTGGAATACAACCAATGGAAAAGGGAGTAATAGGCTCACATGATAGAGTATCAAGTACAAGGCAAACTACATATACAACAACAAAAATGTAGCACAATTATTCGCATCTAAATCACATCTCGAGTTGTTCAAGGCACTTGACAACGGTGGATTCATCCGCTTCACACGTGTTCTGGTCGATAGTTTCCTCAGAATCAGCTTTTAAGCTGGTTGGAGCTGCAAAAACTGGAACAGCTTGCCTGATACAGACTGGTGGGGCGACTTGCATGGGTCGGGGTTGCATCACCTGAGCCGGTCGAGCAGCAACAGGTGCTGGTGCGGCGAAAACTGGAACTGAGGTTCTTATTGTAACTGGTGGTGCAATTCCACGATAAAGTGGCCTGCATTGTTGTCTAAAAGGGACATAAGGCGAGGCGCCAACAGCAGGGAACTTCGGCATATGCATTGTCTGAACTTCTGGTGGATGGCTGTTGTTTGTAGGCGAGGGTTGCCTGACCTGAGGAGCCGTTTTATTGGAAAACAAGGGCAGGATTTTGGATGTGGAAATGGTACGACTCTGTGGGCTCGAGGGTCGAGGGGTGGGAGTATAATATTTCTTCTGGAATGGCATGGAGGTGGTGGTGCTTTTCAAGTTTTCTTTCAACCGGTAGCTCTGCAATGCCCGTGCGATTCTGATCTGTTCTTGTTCATCATTGTTTTCGTGTTCTTGATATGTCGAACTACCCTCTTGCTGAGCCACTGATCAAATTCGAATTGTCAGATACAACTTTGGGATAGACTGTGCAATTAAAAAGTCATGAATGACGAAAACTTACGTTGTTTCAAGGACATCCAAGCAGCAAATGCCGCATTCTTTTCAGCTTGTTTCTTGTTCTTGGCGGGTTCTCCAGTAAAAATGATCCCCGCGAGTTCCGCGGTTCCCGTAAATATGGGTAGATGTCCTAAACCTGATCTGAAAGTCGTGTACTGAGGCAGAGGAGATCCAACTCTTTGTGCTATCTTTTGCAACAGGTTTTTGTAAACTCCCGATTCATCCTACACAAATCAAAAGCAGTGAAAACTTAATTTTCTACCACCAACCGGGGTGAGCAAAACTTTGGTTTATCGAAGAAAAAATAGACCAAAACAATTTAATTTAAAACTACAGTCTAATTTCTTCAATAATTAGTTTTTTTTTTCCAAAAAAAATTAGCAATACATTGGTTTGATCTGCTCAATCAGTCACATTTTTCTTCGAAATTCTTCTATGCTGATCTATTTTGAGATCAAGTGATGGGGATGGAAAATAGAACAGTGAATTTTTATTAAATAAACACTGCCACCATAAGCAAGTCCATGGAAGTAGACAGGCACATGGTATGGTACAACATGGAAGTCACATTAAATTCGAGGGAGACAACACCATCAATTGTACCCTTTACTTTCAATTCATTTTTAATACCCAAAACCTAACTCCTACTTGACATCTTAATGAACAACACAACTCAAAAATAATTTCCACTGAAAAAGAAACCCATTCCATCACAGCAAATCAAGCCTTCTTTTCAACCATATATGTTTAGGCGACTTATAAAAACACCATTTGAAATAAAACTTATATATGTTTGTAGTGTCATGTTTCGATCGCTCTCTCAGCACAAACCATCACTTTCCATTCATCCCTTTCCCAATAAATCCACCTACTCACAAGTAATGGAAATTAAACATATGATATTGACTCTTGCTATCAACTTTAAAGCTAAGCGTTTTGAAACCAGAATTAGTAGTCACGATACAACTTAAATATTTTAAATTACAACGCGGCTAACACTTTATGTTTTGATCTCTTTGCCAATAGAGCAATTATAACCTCTAACAAGTAACACTAAAAGAATACAAGTAAATATAGACACAAGACTGTATTTTGGGACAAGTGAACATTTGGGACCGAGGTTTTCAACAACATATCTTTATAAAACCGTTAAGAAAATCACTTGACAAGCAGAAACTTCGAATCAAATTTCAACTCAAAACACTAAACCTTCAAGTTGACCAATTTGCAATCAAATCAATGATATTTAGTTTAATGAATATTAGGTATCCATCCACTGAAATTTCAACGTATTCATACTTATTCTATGTCCTAATGCTTTAAAATAACAAATATCGGTGATGATTTTATATTGATTATCATTCATAATTTTTGTCCCTCCCACGTTGTATACATAATTAGTAGATCTCTCATGATACTTTATCCGTGAAATGGGTAACTAGGTCTATATTCGGTATCAAAATAAAACATCCGTCTCACATAATTGATAAAAATTGAAAATTTATCAGTCGTGTGTTTGTTTAAAATCAAATGTTTTTTTTTTTTTAAAAAAAATCAATCCAAATGATTTCATGAGGGGAAAAAGTAAAAAATGATTTTGTTATGTGTTGAAATGACAAAAATGGCCCTAATTAATTGCAACAAGATCGTAGACTGAAAAAACAGCTGGTAATGAAAGGTAGAGACCAGAGAGTATTAAATATGGTCCCTCTCCTCCTTACTTCAAACTTCTCAGGTCTTAATATTTTACTTTACCCCTGTCTGCCCAACCAAAAAATTAAATCCACACTTTATTGCTCTATTTGAATAGATATTTATTATTGACCAAAACCGTGAGGGGCTTTCTTGTCATTTCAGGTCAGCCCATGAGTCTTATTTTTCACCGGTGATCAGAAGAACCGTCACCAACCCGCGGCGGCGCATGTGACGCTCTCTCGTTCCATTGATCACAGCGACCCGATCAGGAAAATAAATTTTTTCCCCAAATTCTACGTGAATTTAAGCCAACTTAACTAAGATCAAACGAGAAGATACGAAATGAGAAATGCCCACATTCAATCACACCAAATTGTAATAAATAATTTAATTATTCATGGAGAGGTGGGAAAAAAAATGGAACTGAGCGGCAGAGGAAAGGGAACGTACGAGGATTCGGGCAGCGAGGGAGTGAGAGGGGCCGGTGGAGCAGAGCGAGATGAGCGCCGCCTCCGCAGCGGAGTGCTCGGCCTGCCGGAGAGTGGAGCAGTAGTGAGGGCTCTCGAAGGCGTCGCCGTTGAAGTTAACGATAGCCTTGAAGCGCGGCGCGTGGTCTGGACCCTCCCTTATGCAGGTGTATGAAGGCAGGTTGAAGCAGCTCCTCTGCGCCAACTCCTGCAACTGGTTCTTGTACATCTCTGTCTCTCTCTCTCACACACACAAAAACACGCGCCGAGCACTGCAGCACACACAGTCGAGATCCTAGAATCAGTTTCTAGAAGTGAATCGGATAAACGGGTACGGGTTCTGATCCGGGTGTGGGAGACGGATCATTTTCTGCGGAGAAATGAGACTCGCTTTGGCCGTTGGAGGAGGAGACGTGTTTTTTTTTCTCTAGTAACCAAAACTTGGAAGAATATATTAATATTAAGTTGTATTGAACAACAAAAATTANACAAGTCAAACTCTACTAAACGTTAGGTCTGCATGAAGGAAAGTGATTGATTTACTCTTTCTTGATTTTCTCAACTTCACATTAATTTTTATTTAATAATATTAATGAAATCATCTCAATAGTCAATTATTGAGATCTAATCTAATTTAAGAAAAATTATTATTTATATAAATATGTGATACCGTCTCAAAAAATATATATATATTAACAAAATATACATTTCACTTCAAAAGCTCCCTCAATATGTAATATTAATTTTTTTCCTCGTTGTGAATTTTTTGATCTTATGACTTTGAGATCAAGAAAATGTATGTTTTCTATATAATTCAATAAAAGATATGTCACACAAAAAGATGTCGTGATGGTCACTTGGGGATCATTGGAATTATATGATGAGAGTGTTGTGAATATGAAAGTAGAAAAATAAATTTGATTTGATTTTGGATAAAAGGGAGAGAAGCTAATGAGAAAGACAAAAAGGTATGTACACTTGCCATATACAGCACAATATTACGGGTCAAACAATAAAGTCAATGGCCAGAAAGTCAGACAAAAAAAATGTCATAGGATGGGGATCCCCGATTTTTTCGGGTTTAGGTTCGAGTTCGTGGATTTTTTTAAATCTCCGATATAGTTCGGGACGGGTATGGGATTACTATCCCCATCCTCGAACCCGTCCCGAAAATAATATCAATAATAAAATAATAATATTATTAGTATTAATAATATAATAATAATAATAATAATATTTTTTAAAATATTAATAATTTTATTATTATTAATATTGATATTAATATTAATATTATCTCTAATAATAATAGATAATAATAAGTTTTTGTTTGAGAAAATCTCCGAATCCGTCATCGTCTTGCCATTTTAATATTTTGAAACGGGGATGGGGGCGGGGATGGGAAGTTGATCCCCGAAGTTTCGGGTTTGGGGATTCTCCGAACCTAAAAAAGCAGGGATGGAGGCGGGTATGGGCGTGGGGATGTAATTCGAGGATGAGGATGAGAATGACGAACGGCCACCATCGTTGATGTTGTAACTCTCCTTGTGGGGAAAGATTTTTATTAAACCATAATTAGTGGTCATTCTCGGGCCAAGAGATTATCATCGGGCCGAGCAATTTGCAACCAAACACAGGATGATTCGTATGTAACTGAGCAACATGTATTTAATGTTGTATATAAAAATAAATATGTTAAGCTTATCGCCCCTCCTCCCCGTCCGACAAAATCATACAAAAAATTGAGTAAGTACGTCGGATCGTCAACTCCGTTGTATAAAACAAGTGAGTTGAGACCAAAAAAATCGGTATATCTCATGTTCAATGGAAAATTATGGGTATGTCCGATCTGACTCGTTTTGACATGTATAATCAAAACAACCTAATAAAATTGTAAGTAAATGCACGTTATGCATTGTTTGGCCTACAACTAGATACATATTGTTGCTGACCAATTTACCACACTGTCACATTAGCATTTCAAAAAAAGATTAAATCTGTCAAAAACTAAAAAAACATCGTACTAAAACACAATTTTAATAAAATAAAAAACCCAAATTACAAAAACTCAAATACAAGTGAACGCATATAAGATTAACTTAAGAAACATACATGGAAATTTCGCATACCAATTATTCAAAATGTAGGTCTTTCATAAGACGGTCTCACGAATCTTTATTCGTGAGACGGATCAATCATATTCATATTTACATAAAAAGTAATATATTTGACATAAAAGTAATATTTTTTCATGGATGAACCAAATAGACTATCCGTTTCACAAAATTGACCTGTGAGACCGTCTCACAATAGTTTTTGTATTATTCAAATCGGTGCCTTTTGTCTATTGATTCCTAAAACTGCACCCCAAGCGGACATTGTTGCCAGTTCATGCAACTCAAATAACTTCCATTAAATCGAAAGTCCAATACACAAAATGTTAGTGACATTTGATTTGTAAGATAAATGTTGTCCCCAAACAAACCCTCTCATTCTACCATACAAACAATTTCCAAATTGATTTTGGGCCCCAAAATCATTATTACAAGTGGTGGAGTCATCATGGTGTTGGTTGAAAGCAGCACTACACCACAGAATCTTTTGATTTCCGAAGTTGGTTTTCCATTTACACTTAGTGGGATCTTTTCTTAATTATTATTATTGTGGGAATTAGTACTTAACTTATTCACTTGATTAGTAATTTGATATCATATGTATACACACCCTTTTCAAAAAATAATAAATTTCTTGTGAAACAATATTACATATATTTATCTATGAGACGAGTCAACTCTGTTCATATTTATAATAATAATCAATATTTTTGACATAAAAATAATATTTTTTCATAGGTGATTCAAATAAGAAATATGTCTCATAAAATTTTTTTTATTTTTAAAAAAATAGTATTTATTGAATAATCTTGAATTAAATTAATGAATTGAAGCAAAACTCACATAAAAAAAAAATTAAAATAGAATATAACGTGTTGACTCAATTTAATGTGCATGAGAGCGTTAGTGGATAGCTACTTTAATGATTTCTGCATTTGTTCGACTTTGACTCTTTAATGCCCTAAAATAACCCTAATACATATAGGTGGATATATTCTCTTTTGGACACTACAAAAATCTATATGTTTTTGCAAAAAAAAAAATAATAATAATTAATATACTTCTCGAGTGTAAAAACTTATATAAATGGAGTGATAATATTATTATTTTATTTGATCGAAAGCTTAATTTCATATTTTTTTCTTTAATTATAAATGCACCATAGTATTATGACTAAAATTTGTATGGATAATTTAATCAGAAAAATTCGTTTGTGAGATGAATATTCTATTTGAGTAATCAATGAAAAATATTGTTTATTATGCCAAAAATATTATTTCTTATTATAAATATGGACGTAGTCACGAATAAATATATGTGAGATAGTCTTATAAGAGACTTATTCTAATTTAATAAGATTTGATCATCAATGAAAATATGAGAAGTTAGAGGGGGGAAATGGGAAACTTTAGTAATTTGAGATATATTAAAGAAAAGATGAGTTAAATTTTGGGGTACAGATAGTCGAGTGACGCATTTGTTGGGAAAAAAGTTATGCTTCTCCGAGGGGTTTATTATCCTCGCCCTTGTATTGGATGAGGACCACAAAAATTTTTTTTTTTTTTTTGGGAGTGTCCATTTCTAAATCAAGAAATATGTGGTGAATTTTGCTAAATATATATTTTAAAATTGAAACTATAAATATTTATTTATGAAATTTAAATGAGATTCTATGTTATATAAAAGAGTAGCAGGTCTCTTTTGAGACCGTGAGGCGTGTCAATAATGTTCATATTTAAAATGTTAAGTAATATTTTTGACATTAAAAATAATATTTTTTCCTGAGTGACTGACCGACGATTTCGGTTGGGAATAAATCTAGCAGAGAGAATAATATTTAATTACTAGAATTTTTAACACTTATTTAAGCTAGACAAAATAAATAAAAGATGATATGTGCATTATTAATCTAAACTATTAAATAAAATAATTACAACTAAAAACGACGAATTCAACGATCAAGGAGGGATTCAAATTCAAATAAAGAACTATGACATACAACGATACCAAACTCTACTATGTTGATACGTGTTAAAATTCAATTAATTATTTAATTCTTGATAATCACAGTGAAATCTCTAATTTTATTTATTAAACGATTCCACGATTTAATAAACCTATTTAAATCTAACAGTCCAATTATTTATAATTGAATTTAATTATATCTAACTGCATTAAATTTTTGTGAAATTTCAATTTTCACCTAAAACCGCACACTGAAACCGAATACTATTTATAGTCAGTTTAACAATGTGTTGATGACGTCTTTGTTGCTATATTTAACCAATCATCTCCTGATTCGTTATTAATCAACAGAGATGTAAATAGTTGATCAGTCTATTAACAAGAAATATTAAACTAACATCAATCAATAAATAAAATCAAGAAAAACAATATATTGAAAAGAAACCAAATATTAACAAAGTATTGTTTGATCCTATTGTAGTCTTAAGCTAAAGAAAATTATTCCATAAATTCAAAACAGAAGTGAAAAGTCATATTTAATTTCATAGAAGAAACAAAATAAAGAAAGAATAAGAGGAGTTCTCAGTGATTTTTGACGTGTGTTGAGGAATTCCTCCTGCTTCTGCCTTTTGTCTTCTTCCTTTCAATTCTGCACTTCCGTCTTCTCGTCATTCCTCTGCTTTCGCTTATGCTCTCCTCTTTTCTTTACGTGACTATCCTCTGCCTGCTCAGTTCCTTTCTCTATCTTCTTACTCTACCTATCTCTTCTGCCCTTCTCCTTACGTGTATGCCTTCTTTTCTCTCCGTTCTTCTCTCTTCCTTCCCCCCTTCCGAGCTGCCTTTTTTTCCTAACTCCTTGAAGCCCATGTCCAGTTCAAAAATTGTAGATTAGATTGTTGAGATTTTATTTATCAAGACTTGCACAGATTTTCTTCCAAAACTTCAATATTCTCAAGATAATAAAATATAAAAATAATTTAATTTTTTTTTTGGTATTTTGTTTCCTTTGAAGTTTTGTAAAATCATCTTATCTCTCAAATTAGGCTTTTTTTTAATCTTTTATTCAAATATACAAATATTATAAAATTAATTCAGATAAACACATAATTAGGGATAATAATTACAGATAAGAACAAATATTATAAAATAAAATCTCTGTAAAATTTGAGCTTATCAGTGACTCAAATTAAAAGTTCGTTTCACAGCATTGACTTGTGAGACTACTTCACAAAATTTTTTATGATAAAAGAGTTGTGTTGTGAATATATTCAAACTAATGTTAGGCTTCGTATTCAAATGGATATCCTTAGAGATGTTAATGGGGTGGGTATGGCTAAACCCAAGACCCGTCTCATGAAGAAAACTTTAACCTATTACCCGCCCCACCCCGGTTAAATATTCTTCGGACCCACTCCACCCCAAATACGAAATGGGGTCGGGTAGACCCGCGAGACCCGTTAGACCCGAATTTTTTTAAATGAAAATTGTAATCTTCTTATCACATTACTGAATTATGAATAAACAAGTCTCTAAATACAACACAATAGAAAACTAATTCATGTCTTCAACCACACTCAATAATAACAAACAAAGTATTTTCACGACGTAATGAATTACGTTAAAAAAAAAGTTACTAGCTTTTCAAAAAAAAGTCTTGTCATCCCCAAAAATAACTCATCAGAACTTAAACAGATCAATGTAAAATCAGCGAGTAAGCAATATTTTAGACACATTCTTCATGATCATCTTCCTCTTCATCAATAATGGTAGGACAAGTTGGTAAATTACTTGAAGAATTACCTACAAAATTAAATAGAGAAAATACATTGAAAAAATAAAATTGTAATTTAAAACCGTAAAAAAATGTAATTTAAAGAGAGAAAGTATAGTAACAAAATTAAAATGAAAGTACAATAACAAAATAAAACTGTGCTTTATTTACCTTCTACCTCACCCCACAACTATCTTCGCAAGCATATCAATTTATATTTACATATATGGGAGGGTATGAGACGGGTATTATAGGACCCATGACCCGTCCCATACCCAGATGGGTCTGAAAAATTAGACCCGAGACCCGTCTCATGACCCATTTAGTATGCCCAAACCCGCCTCAGACGAGGTGAGTTCATTATAGGTCTGGGTAAAACCCGGATCCATTTACCCGGACCCATTGACATCCTTAGATATCCTCTTGTTAATTTTGGACTGAGATTACAGGATCGGGTCCCATAATAATATCCAGATTGTGATTTGGGGCTGTCCCCCCAACCGAGCCCAATCCGAAAAATTTTATTTAATCTCTATTTACAAAGTTCTTGAACCATATACAGTGCACACTTCTCTTCCAAAAAATAAATCAATATTTTTTGTTGGGTTTTTGTTTAAAAAAAATATGAAATCGAAAGAATATATGCAAATATTAATTAGAACCATAAAACTATCTCATATTTTCAATATCTCGGATATAGATATGCAACTTAACTTTTTATTCAAATTATTTGAATTATATTGAAAATTTCATGACCTTTTAAGATGTAACATTATTTATCGTATGAAAAATGAAATTGTCGCTATCGGAATGATGCAATTTATAATTTTTAGCATTCATTAAGGTTTGTTTAGAAAGGCTATCAGTGAAAATGTTGGGATCGATTAAGGTAGTTGAAGTGTTTAGAAGCGATGTTGAATAAACACTTAGGATTTTTGTAATCTTTTCTAGAATGTGAATCAGTTTTTTGAGGAGCTGATCCTATAATTTTGTTTGTCGATGTAGATCAGTCAACTGAAAGAAGTGCATAATAAGACTGAAATATAGTTTGAATACTTGGTGTAAACTGAAATGAACACCGGAAATTTTTCTGGATGTTCGGAAAATTCAAATGCTCCTACGTCACCCCTTTTATCACGAAGATAGAATTTCACTAAAAGACTTTGATATATTACAATATATTGTAATAATCTACTTCATTTGATCTTACACACTGCCAAACTGAAACTCTTATTCAAACAACTCTTATAAAATTATAAACTAAAAGATGCTCTAACACGTAGCCTGAATGCTACTGATAAATACAATGAAATTAGAGCTTGAGTGTGCGATCTGTAACTTGAGGATATATTCGTGAAGTGCATCGCAATCGATTGAAGGTTGTAGTTTGATTGATTCGTTTGTGTTCGCTTGTTTTCAATCACCAATCTTTTTTAACTGACTTGATCAACTATATATAGTATTCAATCTCAACGGTCATATTGAATGCATTTAATAACAAATATCCATTGAATCATCGTGTAGTAACTTTATCTGACAGTGGTACGAGGTATTCAAATTGTTCTGCTTTGGTACGACCTATCAGTCTGTCTTCTGATACTTCAACTGATGATGTGACCAACTGATTAGAAATCAACTGATCAACCAATAAGTTCAGTCGAAAATGATAAAAGATCAGGATGATACAAGATTTTGGGAATGATTGGTACATTGAAACAGAATAAGATAAAGAATGAAAACAACTTTCAAAAGAATGATTTTTTATTCCATTTCTATGATGGTTAGAAAAAGAAATGAAATGAAATTAAATTATTTTTTTAAAATCAAGTCACTTTTTAACTTAAAAAGTTCAAAATAATAGCTGGACTAAATATCACAATTTGTTGCTTTAGTAATGTAAGATTATTAAATAATTAATAATTTTTAAAGAATGAAATATGACATAACTTGGTCCTATGAAGTCCAAATAATTTGAAATTTAGATATAACTTAGAAAACTCAAAGATATAAAAATTTCATGTTTTTATTTTTTGTGCTATATTCCCCCTATTTCTCCCTTGCCACCAAACTTGTTTGTTTTTTTGATTATAAGCAATATTTACTTGTAATATTTTACATGCAAAACGTTCCTCATACTAAGAAGACTTACTGTAAGTCAAAGGAGTGCAAAAAGCACACCTTGCACAACCATCACATATTTTATTTAGATTTTAACAACTATAATGTTGTCTTGATTAAACTGACTAGATTTATTTATTTGTGTCAAATGTAAATTTTATTCATAAAAAAGGAAATCTATAACAAATTATATTAGTGATCACTCTTCCAGTTTCTACAGCTGTTTCAGAGTACAAAGCGATCTATGGATATCGTCAAAACTAGGCTTCGAAGCAAAATGGAAGATGATTTCCTCACGAATGCATTAATGATATATATTTATTGAAAGAGAAATTGCTAAAAATATTTGTATTGATGTATCATTGAGGGCTTTGAAAATTTTAAGAAACGTCGAATTTTTTTTGGCTATTTTATTTTTGTTAAAAACATACATATGATGATATTTAGTTGAATATAACCGATGAAATATTTTTTTCCCCATTTTTAATCATTTGTCCGTCTTTTATAAGCGATCCTCCCAGAATCCCTAGATCCGTCTCTACAAAACCCTCTCCTCTGGCGATATTTTCTTTTTCTTTCTTAAAGGAAAGTTGGAACTCAAAATCCAAACAAATAGCAAAACATGACATACAAAATTTTTTTTGTATGAATTCAGTCATGTCTGAGAGGTTGTCTTAAAAAAATCAATGGAATGACACCTATTCACTCTTTTAATTATTTTTTATTTACTTGATATATTTGTATGTAAATATATTAAAATATACAATATAACTAAGAACACAAACTGAAGCTGACTGCATGCTATTTATTTACACTCTCAAGTCTAACATGTTAATCACTTAATCATGCACACGCATATCCCTTCAATGTTAGGTATGTGTCAAACTTCTCCCATTTTTATATTATTTGGTGTTGAAAAATAAAATTATCATTCCTAAAAAGGAAAGAAAATTGTATTTTTGATCCTATAATTTTGTCATGCAATTTTGTTATTTATATTATCAAATTTCAATTTTAGTCTCGTATCTTTTTTTTTTTTAAATTTTAATTTTTTTTATTTATCTGAAATGCTGATGTGATACTGCTATATCGGCATCACGTCGGAAAAAACTAAAATTATTTAAATCCAAAATAGCGGAATAAAATTGATATTTTACTTAATAGAAAATCAAAGTCGCAAGACAAACATACAAGACAAAAAACATTTTTTCAAAAATAATTATCACTTCCATAAATTTCATCAATTTGAATTTTGCAAAAAAATAAAAATCAAGTGATTTTTAATACAGATGATATTGAGTTAGGACTCATTAATGTTAAGCACTCAAATTATTTGATAATACGTCATCATATAATTATTGAGTTACAAAAAAAAATAATAATAATGTTTGATATATAACATGAGCAACTTGGAAATATATGAAGNATCAAATCTATATTTATGTTTGATATGTTGCACACTTATTGTGAATATATTTGTTAGACTTCTCTCAATGACTTGATCCAACCAACATGACACATCTAACATACCCCTTCAAGCTCAAAAATGGAAAAATTGGAGCGTGAAATCTAACATCCCCTCAATTTTATGTGTTGGACTATCCTATAGACCACCCAATAATGTTTTGTAAACTTCACGCTTCATTTGTTCATTTTTGGACATTAGAGATTGTGTTAGATGTCTCAAATCAACTGAATTAAGTACTTGATTATTGTATATATGCAATTGGACAATCCTCATTTAGATTGAGTTAAGTCAAATTCAGGCAGTGCCGCTAGCAATGACGATTTAACCATTTATATTTCAAACTATAAAAAAAAAAAAAAAAACAAAACAAATTTAGACAGCTATTACTATATATCCAAGAAATTCATGTCGATGTGATAATTCGATTTTATCCTACAAATCAATGGTGTTTTTTAATGCTATAGGTTGATGGCTACGAGGAAAAGCCCCCAAGTGGATGAGGATTAATAAATATTAGCGACCGTTTCAAGGATGGTTTTGTTCGTCCTAAACTTTTTTTTTGGGTGTCATCTTTGGACATTTTATTTTAGTTATTAATTACACAACATAACCGTAATTATATTACATAGTTTTGGTACGATTATCGACTCATCATCAATTTAATAAATTTTAAGAATTTAAAATAGGTCCACTGAAGCAAAAATTCTGGGCATTATGTATTGACGATTTTAATCTGGTTTACAGTCGGAGAGATTTTGAAAATAATATTGATAATTTCTTTTTAAATAAAATAAAATAAAAAAAGAGTTTGAAAATGATATCGAGAATTGGAATATAACGTCAACTTGGTCACATGCATGTTGCAATTAATAATTAAAACTGCATTATTCACACATAAATGCATTTATGACTTTGGAGATGGTAGTTTCCAGTTTTTGAAAATCTACACTAGTCAAAGCAGCAATAGTTCTTTATAAAAGTAGTGGAAAAACTTTCGGTATAACCTGACCAACGTGATTTACAAGTTAACAGTAATATGTAAATATTTTTATCCAAGATCTATCGAATGATAGTATCTGTAAGTTTCATTTTTGGTTATCAAATATCGAATTATGAGATATTATTTTTGAAGACGATAACTGAATCAAATATGTATAAGTTTTTAGATTGTCCGATTCTAACACATTATTTGAATGGTTGCAAAAAGCGCAGTGATTGTTTAATAAAATATGAATTTTTTGAAAATTCATTCTATGCATATTGAGTAAAACTTATATTTAATGATCCGCAAAATAGTACAAATGTCCCTGTATCTGTTAAATCTACCATATTAATTATTAATGAATTAATATTTGGTACATCACCAAAGAATTATTTACTTGGACTTTTAGAGCAGCATGACTCTATCCTCTTAACGCACAACCATACCAAGAGCAATTGCAATTAACCACCCATAAGACTGAACTTTCAGATTTTTCATTTTTTCCTCAATTTTATATTTGAGACTTAGTAAAAAAAAATTCATATCTCAAATAAAATATTTATTTTATTCACTATAATATATTCACGAGTAGGTCTCTTGTGAGACGGTCTCACGAATCTTTATTTGTGAGACGGGTCAACCTTACCGATATTCACAATAAAAAGCAGTATTCTTAGCCTAAAAAGTAATACTTTTTCATGGATGACTCAAATAAGAGATCCGTCTCACACAATACGACCCGTAAGACCGTCTCACACAAGTTTTTGCCTATATTCACAGTCAAATTAATTTGTACGCACAAATTGTATTGTCAGTTGAGACATATTGTATATAACAAAAATTTACAAATCCTTGGCATTATTATTTTAATACATTTAAATTACTTATGATCAATTAAATAATTGATTAGGTTTCTTGTGAGACAATCTCACGAATCTTTATCTATGACACGGGTCAACCCTACCGATATTCACAATAAAAAGTAGTACTCTTAGCATAAAAAATAATACTTTTTCATGGATGACCCAAATAAGAGATCCGTCTCACAAAATACGACATGTGAGACCGTTACACAAGTTTTTGCCTAAATATTAATTTGTCATCGATCGATATTCAAATTAATTAATTGAACAATTATTTAACTGTTTTATTCTTTTATACCGCAACCATAAAAAAATATATTCCTTTTCTTCTTCCGATATGATCAGAGATTAACATGAGTCGCAAAAGAAATTACTAATGACTTAATCAAAATGATTTGAACAAATTTGAATTACATTTACGTACGCTGTTTTTTGTATTCATGTCGGACCTCTGTATTTGGTGTTTATTGGACAACTTTTCGAGTACAAACATTATAACATGGTAGTGAGATAAATGTCAAATACATTAAATAAAGACGACAAAAAACCTAGCTCATATACATATAATATACATCACGTGTATGTATATATGTATACACACACAAAAAATTACGTTATATTTTATAAATTATACGTCTTTTTAAATTATATATATAATATAATATAAAATATAACGTAAAACAATTAGAAAAATGGAGCTAATTAATGGTAATTAATAATGCATGCATTCTTACGTATGAAAATCGACAGAAGTCCAGCTAGCTTGCCTTAAGCCTTTAATACCATTTGGTACCAAACTTTCTCTATAAAAGTAGAACATCATACAACAGCTCTCTCACATATAACGCATATATACATACTATTTGGATGGCGAAGGACGGTAGTGAAGCTTTCGCGGCGAAGGATTACCACGATCCACCGCCTACTCCACTGGTGGATTTCGACGAGCTAGCGAGATGGTCGTTTTACAGAGCGTTGATTGCTGAGTTTGTAGCCACTTTTCTGTTCCTCTACGTCTCCGTCATGACGGTCATAGGGTACAAGAGCCAGATAGACCCCGACAAAGGCGGCGATGGGTGTGACGGCGTCGGCAGCCTCGGGATTGCTTGGGTGTTTGGGGGAATGATCTTCGTGCTTGTTTACTGCACCGCCGGGATCTCAGGTAAGGAATTTCGGAACCTCTCGGAATTAATAAATTTTATGAACTTGTTTCTTCGTTTAACATTCGTCTTGTATGCTTAATTTTCTGCTATTTTGGTTTTCGATTTCGATGTGATCGAAACTGAAATGTATTTTAATACTTGAATAGTTCCATAGGTCATGGACTATTGGACTTTCTCCCCTTATACAAATAATACAGATATTTAACAAGGTGATATTGAACGACTAGTAATTTTATGCACATGATATGCATGTATTTTAATTTATATATATAATATTTTTTTGGTTCGAATTGAAGTAGTTTTTGATAATTTTTTTAAAACATTTTTCACAATTTTTAAGAATATTATATTACGACAGTTTACAGAAACAATATCAGTACTATTGTTTGAAGGTTTTCCTCAAATCTAACAACACTATAACACAATCGAAAAACATTTTCAAAAACTCAATCCTATCCAGGATGAATGCAAATTATTTTGACACGCAGGAGGGCACCTGAACCCGGCGGTGACGTTCGGGCTGTTCTTGGCTCGCAAGGTGTCGCTAATAAGAACGTTGCTGTATATGGCGGCGCAGTGTTTGGGTGCAATCTGTGGCGTGGGCTTGGTTAAGGCATTGCAATCATCTAACTTCAACAAATACGGTGGCGGAGCGAACCAGTTGGCCGCTGGATACAGTAAAGGCGTGGGTTTGGGAGCTGAAATCATCGGCACCTTTGTTTTGGAGTACACTGTTTTCTCCGCCACTGATCCTAAAAGAAATGCTAGAGACTCCCATGTCCCTGTGAGTACCATTCCATTTTTTTTTGTTAATTCCAATTTGAAGTGTCTTTAAATAAATAAATAGATAAAAATATTGAAAAACAAACTATTGAAAATGCAAATCTTTACAATTAACGATATAATTAGTTTAATAGTGTCGGTTGGGGCTGAACATGTCGCGTGGATCCACTGCACCTATCAATATTATCGTTTTTGTCTCACTTCTGTACAAATCATGTACAGTTTTTAAAAAATGTTTGAATCGGTGAAATATGTGAATGTTTGACAAATTGTCATAAGTTTTGATTGCTTGTGATAACATTTTATTGGGCAAGTGCGATTTAGCCAACTAATATGATTTACAAGTTATTGGGTTAGTTTGAGAGTTACAAGGACAACTAGCAAGGATTCGATTGTCATTTTAACAAAATAGAAATGTATTTGACCAATTTTGAAATGAGTGGGCCATTTTTCCTTCAACCCGAACCAAAAGTAGACCGGATCACAATTTTTTCAACCCGATTCATGCCAATTGAATTTTTTTTCCTCTTGATTTGAACTGCAGGTCTTGGCTCCACTACCCATTGGATTCGCAGTGTTCGTGGTGGTGCTAGCCACCAGCCCCATCACGGGCACCGGCATCAACCCAGCTCGGAGTTTCGGGGCTGCCGTGATCTACAACAACAACGCAGTCTGGGATGATCAAGTATGCCTGCGTCTACTTAATTTCCTCATCATGAATTGTCATAGAATATGCCCACAAATTGACAATTATATAATTTTGATATATGAAATAAACGTATATTGTAAAGAAATTTATTTATATGATATTTATTACCCTTTAATTTCTTTCGCACTTACAGTGGGTTTTTTGGGTTGGACCTTTCATTGGAGCTGCCATTGCTGCATTCTATCACAAGTACATCATAAGGGCAGCTGCCATTAAAGTTTTCGGATCTCACAGGAGCAATGTCTAAGGTATTTGCATGTTCGATTTCGATATCGGTTCCGATAATTCGACGAATTTCAAGCATAAAACATGGAGTTCCATAACAAGACGAGTTTTATTATGCTGTTGTTTTTTGCTGTATGGATTGAAAAACAAGGTATTTATGTGATCGATACTCTTAAGTTATATTTCCTTTTTTCAATGTTTGTTCTTAAATTTCTAAGTTTGAATCTCCTTATCAATGTTCATGTTTTTGTATAGCAAGAAATGACGGGTACTCCACTACTTCTATTAAATGAAAGCTTCTCATCATTTTCGATTATAAAAAGAATTTGATTACATATTAAGAATTCTCTCCCTCTAAATAAGATACATATACATCTATTCTATATCTAGCTGAGTTTTTGTCAAAAATAATAAGTTCCCGTCAAAATGACAATTTTAAATAAAAATATATATATGAATCTCGAAATATGTGTACTACAATAAATGATTAAAAACATTTAATTTTAGGCGATTTTTATTGATAGAAATATATCTCTATTTTCTTTTAAAAAAAATTTCAAAAGTGAATCGAAGATATTTGAAAACTCTTGTGAGACGGTCTCACGAATCAATTTCGTGGCTCGAATATCTTATTTGGGTCATCCATGAAAAAGTATTACTTTTTATGCTAAGAGTATTATTTTTTATTGTGAATATCGGTAGGGTTGACCCGTCTCATAGATAAAAATTCGTGATACCGTCTCACAAGAGACTTACTCTATTAACAAATAATATATATTTCTCTAACCCAAACGTTTTTGGGATTCCGCTAATAATCAACGAATGACAAATGTTTTTCTTGAATCATGAATCCTATTTCAATGGAATTACGATGAGACAATTCACTTGCACATATTACTTTTAATATTGTATCGTACTTTTGTAATTTTTCTATTTGTCGGAAATTAAAATTTGAATTTTCTTCTTTCTTCAATTTTGGTTGGACGATTTAATTCCATAATTATATCTCGAATCTCGAGGTTCAATCTCTTTATTATATCTGTTGCTTTGGAGATTTAGAAGTTTTCCGACTTTGATCATAAAAAATATCACATTTAAATCATGTATAGTTTCAATTTATAACCTTAACTTAAATAAATTTTTTTAGATGATGATCATTATTTTGATTCTCATGTATGAATTATAGGATCAATGTGTTATATACACGCGTAAACTTGCTTAGAATACTATATGTATAATTTACTTCCTTTTCTTTTTTATTATTTTGTTTGCAATTTAGACATGTACCTAAATTATTGAAGAAAAAGTAATAAAAAATTAAAAAGTTATTAAAAGGTAAGGCAACGAGGGATTGAGGGAATATTAATGAATAATTTATATTTCTCTAACCCAAACGTTTTTGGGATTTCATTAATAACCAACGAATGACAAATTTTTTTTTGGTATGGATCCTATTTTAATGGAAATACGATGAGTCAATCCACTTACACGTATTATTTTTACGGTTATATCCTACTTTTGTAATTTTCTTAGTTTTCGGATCTTAAAATTTGAATTTCTTCTTTCTTTAATTTTTGGTTGGACGATTTAACTCCATAATTACATCTCAAATATCGAGGTTTAATCTCTTTATTATATTTGTTGCTTTGGAGGCTTGGAAGTTTTCCGACTTCGGTCATGTTTTAAAAAAATTATCACATTTAAATCATGTATAATTTCAATTTATAACTTTAACTTTAATAATTTTTTGTAGACAATGATCATTATTTTCATTATCATGTGAAGGTGTTTAGTTTTTTTTAGCTAAATGAGTTAATGTACTTCGATTTCATAAAACAATCAAAATGGATGAAATCATATTATTGTTAATCTATTTTGTATTACTTTGATTGGTCTATGTATAATTATTGTGTGTTCTTCAATTTTTATTCATCTATTTTTTATTTGTTGGATACATAGATTTTTAATTAATAAAGATAAATTTAATTTTTTCGTACAAAAATTGAATAAGAAAATTGCATTCATGTGCATTAGATTTTGTTATATTTCTCATCAATAATAAATTTATCCATATATATGTCTTCTTGTTATTTTAGTTTGTGTATATTATTTAAAATGTTCAAGAATTCGATATCTAATATTGTCCTTTAGATTCAAATCAATTTAAATATAATGTCATTCAAATGAAAACATATTCAAGGTAAATTATTTATCACAAAAATTTCAATTTCCATAATTATCTGATTATAATGATTTACATTACTTCATTTCACAACAATTTTAATTAACACGTTTAATTAGCAACAATTTTTTTTTAAAATCATATTTTAATTTCATTTGGATATGTGATATTTTATCGATAAAAAGTTTCTTGGTTTTTTATGTAACTACAATGTATGTTCTTCTTATTATTATTCTTATAACGTAGATATATTTGATCTTATTTTTTTCATTTTATAATGATTTTATATTATGATTCAGATAATTTGAATCAGTTTTTTTGTCAACCAATAATGATTCATCAATGCGATATTGTATTGTTTCTTCAATTTTTTCCGAACATTTAAACTTTATATAACATGTGTTAAAATTGTTTCCCGAGATTGTATATGTAAAATTGTTTAATTTATTTTCAATTATTATTTTGTTATGTTAATATTATTTAAAGAAACTATATATGACTCTTGTGGTTTTTTTGTATTAACTTTTTTTAGATTTCAAATCATATTTTTTCTTTTTCATTCAAATAGAAATGTATACATAATTATTATCTTTTATTATTATTAAGAAATTATACGATTAAGTGAAATATTGAGTTACTTATTAATAGATTTTTTAATATAATTGATTCGATGAAAATATTGAGAAAATGTGATGTATTTACAAAAATAAAAATATAGTTATTTCTTGATTCTTAATTCTCTTCGTTCTTTCTTTTTTCCCTCTCATTTAGTTTTCAAACTTGATTGTAAATAAAAGTTCGTAGCCATGAATAATTGGACTATGACGTCGAAATAAATGTCATTTTTTAAATTAATTAAATTAATTAAAATTTAAAAATATACAAGTAAAAAATTTAATTTACATTTTAGATTTGATATATAGATATGTGTTCATCTTTTTCACCCTTTATTATTTGTAATTGGACGTAATAAGATGGACTTCTATAATCTGATTTTAAATAATTGATTCGTCTTTTTCGTTTAAGATGATTTATTATTTATTCATTCAAAATTTTATTATTTTGAGACATAATTATCAAACACAATTGAAAGAAAAACTTAAATTACTATTATTTGATTTAGAGTGATGCATAGCGTAAAATATAATGCAATATAAAATAATTTTGAGGTGGTAGTATTTGTCATTTGTCTTGTAAAAGAATAAAATATGGAAATAACAGGTTTTTTTTGTGGAATATAAAAACGTTGGGAAATGAAATAAATTAGAGTTATGTGAGCATAATATTGGATTGAAATTTTTTGATTATTGAAAATGGTTTGTATGTGTCAAAAGGATAGAGTTGAAAACATATTCAAGCAAGAGTTTAGTTACTTTACAGGAAAAATACATATCTAAATATAAATAGAACTTTAGAGAACCAAATAAGAAACATTACAAGTTTCATTTCAAACTAGACAAATTATCTACTAAGAACAATAATGTATTGTAAATGGTGTTGAAAGATGTGGATAAACCAAGTGAGACTTCAAAAAAACAATAGAAAATAAAATGAAGTAAGATCCGAAATGTGAACGACTCAAATAAATAAAATATGAAGTTTATAAGAAAAAAACAAGGCAATTATTGAAAATATTAATCAACATCAAATCTGATAATGAAAAAAAAACACAAAAATCAGATATGATTATGTTATTGCTGAATTTAATCGAACAAAAAAGCAAGAAAAATAAAAAAAGATGAAAAAAATATTGAATGATTCAAAAATTAAGCAAGAAAAATATTGAAGAAAGTAAATCATGGTTGTTTGAAATTATAGATAAACTGTGAAATAACATTGCTCACAAAGTTTATTAATTTAAATCAAAATAATTGATCGAATCTTTAATATATCATCTCAAATTCGAGTATTTTATTATCTTTGATTTAGTTAGAAGAGAAAATAATTGGTGAGTATTTTAAATAAAAAAAACTGATTGAACAAGTTGAGATAAAAAGGACAAGATTTTATATTATATTATATATATATATTATCTTAAAACACTCGAATTCCGTTGATATTTGGCTGGCCTCGCCTAGATCCGCTCTCTCCTATTCAAACTCTTAGATCCCAAGATTTCTTTGATAATTATTTTTAACACATTAATCACTTCACGTCTCCGATTGATTAAATCCCCCAATTCTTCAGATCTTCCTTGTGCTTCTGCAATGGCTTCTCCATCTTTCTCCCCAAGTCAAACTCGCTTTCTAGCCCTTTTCTTCTCTGCATTCCTCCTCCTCGTGCATCCCTTTTCCGCCGCTGCGCCGGAATATTCTCCTTCTCCTCCCCCTCAGTCTCCTGCAGGAGTCCTCTCACCTCCGCCGGATACACCTGCACCGTCTCCCGCAAACAGACACTACTCCCCTCCCGCCCCTCCACCCCAAGGTCCTTCCCCTTCCCCTGCTCCATCCCCAGGGGCAGATGAACAGAAGTCTCTTCCGCCGGTACCTGTGGGGAACGGCGGTGTTAACCATGAGAATCAGACGAATGCGGATGAGTCGGACGATGGGTCCTCTGGTGGGATGAGCGGAGGGAAGAAAGCCGGTATCGCGATCGGAGTCATCGGCGTGGCGTCCCTTGTTGGAATCGGAGCGTTTGTTTACAAGAAGCGACAGCAGAACCTCCGCCGCTCGGAATACGGATACGCCGCCAGGAGAGAGTTTCTTTAGCCTCGCAATAACTTGAATTTTCCGTATTATATGTCAGATTACACATGGAGTTGTTCTTCACACACCCTTTCCTCATCACACACTACAGATCTCATTCATCCTAGATTCCTTTAAAAATCCCACCATGCTTCCGATTTGTTTAATTAAAACACTTTTTCAATGCAGACTTTTGCTTTATTTCTATATATAATCAATTTACTCATTTTTATAGATCAACTATTTGTTTGAATCTATGATTTATTTGTTTTTATCAGCGAATCATGTTCAGATTTCTAATTTTTTTTAATGATAATATAAATATTCGAATTGATTGATGCTATCGTTGGCCCAGAAAGTGTCGGTGAGATGAGTTTTATTTGGCAAAAACTTGATGTATGAGACAGATTATTATTTGGGAATATTATTTTTTATGCTAATAGTATTATTTTTTATTATGAGTATCGATAAAATTGACATGTAGATAAAGATTCATGAGACCGTATAACAAAATACTAACTCTTTTTCTTTTTGAATAGTGTATGTGCTGCATTTTCATGGTGTTAACTTCATTGTGCTAACATGAGAATGATGATTTCATTTAGAGTCATATGTGCGGGATAATATCCAAGCATTTAATCCAATGATCGTAAAAAAATCTCATCGTTTTTGTCAGTTCGAACAATTAGTGTGGTTTTCTTTATAGTTAGTCGTTGGATCAGATGTTAGAGCAATGACTATGTGTTAGAGATCAAACTAACCTATGGTACTAACAGTGAGATACATTGATAAATTTTGTACAAAAATACAATGTAATTCTTATGTGTGAGATTTATTTCATGAAAAAAGAAAAGTGTGTTTTCCTATGTACAAAACATGTATTTGGTAGTTAGCTGTAGAATGAATTTGTTGAAAGTGGGAATAAATTGCTCCTATATCTATGGGTAATGTCTTGGTCCGCATATGTGTCGAGTGATAAATCATGATAACTTATCTATACATCATTGTTGAATGAATGATCATGATTTATCTTTTCAATAGAAAAAAATAATATTTATATGACTAAGATGAACAAAATCCGTTTCGTTTTGGGTGTGTCACAACTCAGGGTTAGGCTGACATGAGAGTGATGTTTGGAATTGTGGTCCTCCATGATATTGTGGGTCCTATAATAAATTTTATTTGGCTCAATATATTATATATATACGTGCTTGGAGTAATTAATTTAGATGAATTTGATTTCGAATAATGTATTTTAAATGATGATATTTTTGTGATTTTTAAATTTATTAAAATAACTCCAATATTAAAAGAATAAATTGTTATTATATTAAATAAAACGAAATAGAAGAATTAATAACAAATAATAAAAAGGGAAGAGAACATGGGCTTGACTCTTACCCCATAAACCCACTACTCGAAGCCGTTTTCAACCCTTTTTCTTCCAAAGAATTAAACAAGCAACGAAAAATCGTGCGAGCGTATTCCTTCAATCCCACAACTTTTTGAGCATCTACCAGTAGTACCTTGTTTTATTTGGTTACATCCATTTTTGGATTTTCAACGTGAATTGATTTTTGTATTTAAGAAACTAGGTGATATAGGGATCATCTATATTTCAAAAGAGATGCAGAAACGATCATGAATTTAAATTAAATGAGTTTTGGAGCACACGAAAACTCTTGGATCATCCATGAAAAAATATTATTTTTATTGTAAATATGAATAGAATTGATCCGTCTCAAAAATAAAAATCCGTGAAACAAGAGGTCTATTATTTGGAGTATTCCAGATGGTTTTCCTCATCCAATATGCCACAATCCAATTTTAGAGGTGAGGAGCAATAGGTTTTGTCAAGACTTGGTAGAGATTCATATAAACTAACAACTAATCAGAATTTGATTACTGGATTAATATATAGATATGTTGCTAACTTTTCTGACCAGAAATTATGCTAGCTACTGTGATATATCAGAAGTTGAAATATTTAGCAGCTCTCTCCTGCTTGATTTCTAGAAGGATTATGTAGGGACCCGGACGTTAATCAATTCTTAATCATCATTAGGATCAATTTACTAATTACGTAATTAGGGTCATAATTTTTTTTTTTTTTTATATATACAGTGCGGAACGTAATGGAATTCAGCTAATATACATATCAGTATAACAGTACAAGTCTTGTACAACATACAATCATTTAAAACTAAAGTTCAACAACTAAATGTTAAGTGTCAAAACCCTATATACATCAAAGTCCGAAATCTCCACTCTAATCACGATCTCTCCTCATCTCCTGGACCCTGATCCTATCCCACCTGTTGTCATGTACACATACAGACAAGACAACAGCCGGATAACTCCGGTGAGAAATAATTCCCAGTATAAATCAACGAAACATGCGAGTATATAATCAAGACAAAAGCATGAAACAGATATCAGTAACATGTACCAAATCTGAAAACATGAATCAATATAAAACTGGAAATAAACTCGTGACTCCACATCTCAGACTAGACTCACTCCTAATCTAGGGATCCCGGTTTCCAAACGTTGGTATTCCATATCGATTATCAGTAATAGAAGAAACTCCAATGCTATCCCATCGATATAACCAAACATCCAGTGTCTTGACCTATCCGTCACAGACTTTGGCACACTCGCCAATACACTATCCTGTAACAGAGTGCAATGTGCCAATGACGAGTCCATCACTATCCGACACTTCTGTCACAAGATTATTCGTCTAATACTCGTCTATAACATGCTTCCTATAAATCAGTAGAGTACGCATATCAATTCAAATCAAGGCGTATAATAACAATCAGTATGTGATTTAGGGAAACCCAAGTATATCCTACTCGAGTCAATCTCCCAGTACCACATTGATTTATACCTTTCGTTCGTAGTCTCGGTCTGAAGCAATATAAGTTCTGAACTCAAGACTGTCTCTGTAAATCTCAAATGACATATCGAGAATAAGAATATCACCATTCCATTCCCAATGCAATATGGAATCTGATTACTCTGAATTTAATGCAAATCAACGGCATAACGACCCAATCCCGATATCCCCGTCAATACAATATCAACAGATATCAATTACAAATCATAACCCATATCCGCTACAATCTGTAATCAATCCTTAATTCAAATCTCTCCAATTTCAATCGATATAATCAGAAATTCATAACAATTTCATAATCAATCTGTTCTTCAATCTGACTTCGATTCTACGATGTTTAACATGTCCAGAACATCATATATGAATCATATCAAATTCCTACAACATCATATTTTCAAATGATAACAGAACACAATCAAACTTACGTCCAGTTGTAGCTGTCGACGCGAGGATCACAGAACTGAAGTCGGATTAAAATTTGGTTAACTGAGTCAAACAAACTCACAATCCAAAGCTTGGAGGAACTTGAAAGAATTTGTAGGGGAAATTTCGATTCTTGCTATTGGTCTCGAAGGAAAGAAGACTATACATTATATATCTAACAAATTGCATGTGTCACAAGTGTCCACTCAAGTCATAATTGCACTTTAGCCCCTGAATTCTTCACTATTTGCAATTTGGTCCTCAAAACTCTTTTTAATTCTATTTCAATCCTAATTAATTACAAAAATCGTGGAATTTAATTCATCATTCCAAAATTCGTAAATTAAATAATCTCGGATTAAAATGATATAATCTCGGGCCTTACAGATTAGGTAGAATTTAATATTAAATTGTAGAAGACTAAACTTATATAATCAACATATATAATCTTAATTGTGGGAAAGAAAAGGTGGGATAAGAAGTAAAAATTAATTAAATTGATCAAATATGATTTTTAGATCAAAATAGGTAATATAAAATGATAGTTAATAGCAATTTATAAATAATACTAATAAATCAAAATAGAAAATGAAAGAAGAGGTAATCTGGTCTTATTAGTAGCTAAATAGAAAATTCCCTATCCATCTGAATAATTTATATTATACGTATAACTTCAATGAGGTAAAATTAGTTAAATTGCATATTATTGTCGAATTCCTTGCACCAGTTCACCTAGCTGCGATCTCTTTTCGACAAACACAAGATATGTTACGACCTCGTAACGACGTGAGGCAGTAAAGTATATGATAAAAGATCGTCTGATAAGGTATTAGTCGAGATGTACGAATACATTGAATTGTATTAAACAGTATTTTCGTCTCTATTAACTTTTTTTTAAAGAACAGAATCAAATAGACCGATAAATTTTTTCATATAATCGAATTGCAATAACTTTTATTTTATTTTGCAATAGTTGGTTGGCCTGTTATATTATTTAGGACTACGTTCACGTTTTGGGGATGGCTAAAATATAGCTGAGATGATGCCGTTTTTCGTTGGAATTTTTTTTTTTTTTTTTTTTTTTTTTTNAAAATGAAATAGTACTTACTCACTTTCTCTTTGGAATATTTTTCAATTCTCCACGAAAATCTAAATTTATTCTAGTTGAAGACCCAGGGTCCTACATCAGTGAGCTCAATTGGAATTGAAACTCAAAGAAGCTATGTATTTGACACGAAAGTATTGAGTTCGAGTATTGGAGAATGCGAGAAAACTCGTGACGAGTGAAATAAAACAATGAGTAATAATTGTACATGAAATCTCATGAGGGCTTTGGCCCATGCATTGGGGGCCTAAAAAGGGGATGCTCATTGTCATTACAATAAAAAAACAGAGCTTAACTGCGTTCACTCAAAAAATGATGTATTTGATCTTGGAAGTATTGAGTTCGAGTGCTGAGAATGATGATAGCAACTAGAAATGAGACAACAATGTGACTTATGATACATGACTTTGACCCAAGCGTTGAGGGCCCAAAAGAGGGATGATAAAAAACTTCTAAATATGAGACTGTGTTGTTGAGAATGACTTAATTTAATAGGCATTAATCATATAAACAAGATGTATCTTTTTTTCGGGAGCTCATCATTTAAGAACTCTAAAGTTAAGCGTGTTTGACTTGGACCAATTTTGGGATGAGTGACCCCCCGATAAACTCCCGAGAAGTTTTTATGATTGAGGACATAAACACGCTAAAACAACAAGTGTTGGTATTAAAGTAAAATCTAATTCTATCGTTTTCATGCCAGCTAGATATTGAGAGTTTCTAATAAAAGAAAACGGTAAACAAACAAAAAAACAGAAAAGAAAATGTTTTTATGCTTTGAATCACATTTTCTTTTCTGTTTTTTTGTTTGTTTACCGTTTTCTTTTATTAGAAACTCTCAATATCTAGCTAGCGTATTGTTTTGGGATATCGATTGAAATCTAAAGCTACAAGAAAACTTTAGATTTTGTTGTTTCGATCACTTGGACCTTGGCGAGTCCCTTCCTTTGCTTTGTGTACCCTTTTGGTACAGTGGCTTTGTCATACAAGGATACGGACACTGGGAAGGCCTCAAATGTCTACTTCTTGCTCGATGAGGGTCATCAAATCGGGTGGTAATCAAGGTATAGTTCAAGCGAGGAAAAGAAGAAAGCAGTCCAAACTATGCCAATATATGTGAAATATCCAAATTATTAATAGAATTCAACCATACAACGATACATTATACATGTAAAGTGCCAATTAGAGTACATAGCACAAACTGCAGATTCTCATGCCGCAACTTGCTATATAAGACCCAACCTCGTTCTTGGTCTCAAGTCCTGTAGCTACGTGTACACAGCTATGAAATAGACAAAATTCTTCGTATGTTATTGTAAAAATTACTAGCGAACTCGTGTTACTTCTCTCATTCTTCTGCAGGTGGATCTACCCATCGCCCATGATCTTTAATAAGTTGGATCAATGCATTTGTTGCCTCTCCCATAGCGATGCCTCGTTTCACCACCGTCTGAAAATTAGCCATTGATAAGCGGATATTGGACCTTTTGACTTAGCAAATTATGCAAACAAAACTGATAAAGATTTGTGATTGTTCCTTCTACCCACTGTTTAATTTCTTGAATGCGGCTGTGATCTAGTCTTCTCATGAAAGGCAGACAGACGTGCCAAGCGTCTAGTTAACCTGATATTTTGCTAAAGAAACTAATACTACAGTTTTATTGACATTTCTCCAAGAAAATTATGGTAAAATAAGAGCTATTGTTCATATGGCCCAAGATTCATGATACTTTTTAAGCTGCTTCTTAATTTCTGTTAACCTATTCAACACTTGGGCACGAGAGAAAGCCTCTCCATTGCATGCTTTTCGTACGTCTTTCAGGTATGTATACATTTTTTGTGGTGGATCCAATTATGATCTCAAAACACTATGTCGAAAACACATTTCTCAAGTAAAGAGGACTGCAAATTGGTACCTTCCCCACATAAAGATCGATCTTTCCAGGAGCACCACCAACATATCCGAAATCTGCATCCGCCATTTCTCCGGGACCATTCACTATGCAACCCATTATTGCAATCTTCAGAGCAAAAAAAAAGAAAAAAACCAGCACGTCACACATTGGTTTGCTTTAGAGCATGTAACTTTAACCTGAAGACTAGGTAATTACCGAAACGCCAGGCAAATGTGATGTTTTTTCTCTAATTTCTGCACTTATTTCTTGAAGGTCGAATAGGGTTCTTCCACAAGATGGGCAAGATACATATTCCTGACATAAGCAATGAAACAGACAAATCAGTGAATAGTCTCTGATTTGATTGATCAGTGCAGCTTTCCTCATAATATTTTCCTTACCGTTTTTGTATTGCGCATTCTACAACCTTGTAACAAATTAAAAGACGTATTTCTCAGGAACTCGAAGTCCTGATCTACAGCATCCAATAGGATACCGTCACCTAGTCCATCTACCAGAAGTGCTCCAGCATTGGCTCCTGCTCCAATGACTAAATCGTCCCTGCATTCGAGGATCGCAAATGTCAGCAGATATTTCTTAATCTAAAGCACACATATTAATGTTGATTTTCTCCAAAACCATTTGTTCCAAAAACTAGTGTTCATTGGAGTTGGTCCAATAAAAATCTTATGCTTTTAACAGGTTCTATCGTACCTGTGAATTTCTTTGGGAAACTGTATATGGTGGATCACAGGAAAGTTGAGCGAGTTCTCCGAAAGATACTCGAAAAGCCTGAAAACATCAAAAAACGCCAAAAGGGGTAATAAGTTAAAAAATTACACGGGATTCTATATACATATATAAAGAGAATCTAGGAGCAACTATACCTTCTTGCAGCATGAATTCTGCTTGCATTTTCTTCTTCATGAGGTAAATTATGAAGAATCATCAGAGCATCGGAGGTTTTCAGAATTTCCAACTCTTCCTGGGGTTCATCACCACGAATTGAAACTGCCAGACGAGTGCCTAAAATAAAATTACTAAGTTAGAATTAATCATAATATAATCGAATATGAGATTTTGCATGGTCGAGAACTATAAAAACAATGCACCTTCTGGAAGAAGCTTGTAAGTGCCAGTGGACAATTCCTGTAGCGTTACAAGGACCACGGCATTGGGTAAAGGCTTGGTCAATTGCTCGGATAATGGAACTATGACTCCCATGCTAACATCTATCAACCGTTTAAGAGCTAGTCTCTAGTCATGGTACAAGAATGAAAATCAAGACCTCTTTATATGTTTTTAACAGCAAATAAATGTCATATTATAAAATGAAGTAATGTGCTTTCAAGTAAAATGGTCATGCTTACAGCATCTTTATCATGTAGAGGCGGAAGCTCTCTCAACAATATTGAGTCGACGGTAGCTAGATCCTGAATCAAATCAAACTTTCTCAAAAACCTTCCCAAATGGAGGAAACAGAATAACGTTTTTCATGCAACTAAAAACTCATATGTACCTTGAATGGCATTCCGACTACAAGTTTTGCTGCTAGAGACTTGTACAGAAGTTCAGGTGCCTGAATGGAACAAGGGGAAAATATTTTGAAATGAAAATGAAGAAATGGCAGAATCATGATTACAATAAAAGAAGCAAAGGAACACAAACACAAATATTTGCTAATGTAACTTAAAATTTGATAGGAGAATATTAATAGCAAGAAAGCATAAGCATGATACCTTCAACTGATCTAGGGAAACGGACATGAGAACGGATCCATCACGATGAAGTACACCTCTATAATCAACCTCATCAACCTGTATAAGAATGACACCAAGATCAACAGCTCTTAAGGTGCAGAAGTTTCATTTAATCAAATGGATAAATGAGATAAAGTATAAAGTATCCCACCTCCTTTTGAACTGGCAACTGACCACTTCTTCTTTGGAAATCAAAATAACGTCTGTGCTTTTCTTCGAATGGTGTCTAGTAAGCACGAATAAGGAATAAAATAACTTTTAGAATCTACACAACCAAAACTTGAAATTACATTAAAAATAAGAATCGAATTATGTTGAAGTCATACCACTCCTTTCTGAAGCTTAGATGCTCGCATACCAAGATTAGCCAATCTTCTACAAGGATCTATCTCCTTTTCTGGAGATTCAGTAAGAGAAACTCTGATAGTATCCCCAAGACCATCCTGCATAATCAACATTATCATTATCTGAAGCCACCAAAAATGTGAAACAAAATCATGAACACTGTAATAGGCCCGAAAATTATTGAAATGCTCAAATGGCAAACACCTCACTAAGATAATTGAAAATTTTAAGTCGAAAACAAAGGCACTGAAATTCCACTATCATCACAATTTTATTGATAGGAAGCAACAAACATACCATAAGAAGCGTCCCTATGCCAATTGCAGATTTCATCCGTCCATCTTCACCCTCACCAGCTTCAGTTACTCCTAAATGTAATGGGTAATCCCATCCTAGGACATTCATTTCAGCGACAAGAAGGCGGTATGCCTCAACCATAATCACGGGATTACTTGCTTTCATCGAAAATACGAAGTTATGAAAGTCCATTTTCCGGCAAATCCTTGCGTACTCAAATGCAGATTCGACCTATCATGTGATCAAATAGGCATGAACCCTCGTGTAAGAATTCACAAGACTGACGATTGTACCGACCTCTTCTTAAAGTGTTGGCTTAACTACTTACCATTCCCCTGGGTGAGTCCCCATAATAGCTCATTATACGATCAGAAAGGCTACCATGGTTTGTTCCGATACGCATTGCCCGACCGTACTTTTTACATTTTTCAACCAATTTTGAGAAAACCTAAATTAGATACAATCATACTCCACATAAACATCAGAATGTAATAGAACGAGATAAACTTAAATGAAAATTAATAAAAAGAAAAATAAATTGGATGAATATTTTGTGCATACAGAGAATTTTAACCATGCAATATCAAGCCTCTAAGTGATCTCAAGAACCCAAGAAACTATTGCAGAAAAGCAGCTAATGTTCAGGAACCTGCTCAATATGCTCAAGTTCTTTCTGGTAATCTTCCTCGGTGTACTCGAGCTTCTCAAATTGTGCCCTCCTGTCAGCTGAAACAAATCATCTAGCTGGATTAAACCACAATATCATACAATTCTTTTCTCAACTAAGGAAAAAAGATTCAAATGGCGAATTAATTACCAAAATTTCCGGGGTTGACACGGATTTTATCAAAGCATTCAGCTACTCTTATAGCAACAGGTGGGGCAAAATGAATGTCTGCTACCAGAGGGATGTTGTAGCTGCATAAATGAAGAATTTATAAGCCCATTATGTTAATAAAGAACACCGATTTAAACTTTTTATGTGAAGCTCAATCTACCACTTACTTCTTCTGAACAAGCGAATTTTTAATTTCAAAGCACGAGTCTGCTTCTTTCTTGCCCTGAACTGTTATTCTAACAATATCTGCTCCCTGATCTGCTATTCTCATAACCTGCAAATTCAAGAATTCAACTTACAATAGATATAAAACAATCATACCTAGTACGATTATATGGTTCCCATTAGTCCAATTAAAGTCGTGTTTCGAAGAAAAGAGCAAGATCACATGAATGAAATCAAAGCATGTTAGCTAGGACAGATTAAGAATGGAAAATAAAATTACAGAAAGTAGTCAAACCTGTTCAACCGTTGCAGCAACATTCTTTGTATCTGTTGTGGTCATTGTCTGAATCCGAATGGGATGCTCACTTCCAAGAGCCACATTTCCAACCATCACCGTGCGGGTTTTTCTTCTGATGGTTTTATGTACAGATTCACAGTATTTCTGTCTGGGAACTACAAACAAAAGGTAATCAAAATACTTGAGATAATATGATGGCTGGATCTAAAATATGTTTCACTGTGCTTTATCCAAGGACAAAGGTTTAAAAGAAACAGAGAAATAAAGTTATTTACCCAGATCAACATTATGTAACTAGAGAACACTTAGAAGGATGAAAATTTCATATTTTCTAATACTTAAGATAATATGATGGCTGGATCTAAGATATGTTCCAATGTGCTGTATCTAAGGACAAAGGTTTAAAAGAAACAGAGAAAAATGTTATTTACCTGTATCATCGCTTTGTAACTAGAGAACACTTAAAAGGGTGAACATTTCATATTTTCCATTCCGGACCTACCACGGAGATTGCATGGATACATAAGTAAAATGCATCCGAGCCTTAGAATGTTAATAGATGAGATTTTTAAAAGCCATAATTTTTAGGATTTGCTAGTGTATACATATTATTTTATGTCATTCCTTCAACCATAAAACTTCCCTGGTAAGCTTTATATACATTATCTTGCTCCAACTTCTCTTTAAATTGGTAGTTTTGATCCTCCTAAAATATACAATTCAACCACGAAATAGTGATGTTCACATCAAATGCTACATTTTGATGTAAGTTTCCCTTAATTTCCTTGTATTCATTTTGAGGAGAGTTCGTTCATGGTTTGATAAATTTTTAAATGTGATGTATAGCCAATACCGGATTATTTTAGACATCATTTTCGAAGGAGCTAAAAGTTTAGGTTAAGACTTGTTATGGTCATGCCTATTTTGGAACTTCATGCTATGATTGTCTTTTGTGTGACCTTAGCTTAACACTCAAGTTCTTGTGTTGAGAAATGCTTGAATATAATTGGAAAAACCAAGTAGACATAGCCTTAAGGATTTCTAAGGTATGTTATAACCTAGTAACATATCAGAGGTGACAAGTATTTTCAATATAATTAGAATATGTGATTTTATTGTAATTGCATGAGAACATGGAACTATTACACAGATTGAACTATTGAAGCATTATTGATTCATTCAGTAGATTCAGTTTGTAGGCCAATGGGCCAATGTGAGGACTATGGAAACGTATGAAACTGTGGTTGGGTCAGTACGGAGAGGTCAACAAGGTTAGGTTGCCATAGAAGTATTATAATTCAGATATCATATGATTATGTAGTACATTACTCTAATAGGAGAAGTCGGTAACATGTTAGGGTTATATGCCCATGAGAGTGTGTTGGGTACACTAAACCGGAGATTTGACACCCCATTTTATCAATTACCGAGACATTTTCTTGACCACGCATTACATATACATTTATTTCATGACAATATTCGTACTTATTAGATAATTTCAAATTAGGTTTTGCTAATCCATCGGGCTATTCTGTGATGCCTTGCACTAGGTAAGGAGAGACTAGAGAAGCCTAGGAGCCATACTATATGGGAAGGAGTTAGAGCTAGTGGGATCTCGGTCGTCCTACTTTTACCATGTCACTTAGTCATGTTCGATCAGATACTCTTTTGAAGAAAATATTTGAATTCACATTTGATTTTTATATTGTCATGAAGTTTTATTGATGTTGATTTGGCATTATATATGATGAAGTGACATTTATGAATTTAATTTTGGACTGACATTTTCGGAAGTACTTATCGAGTTCACCCATTTCGAAAATTAAATGATCATAATATTTTATTAAAAAGTTCAAAATTTTCTCAGTGTCTCATATTAAATATAGAGTATCAGACTCATGGATGCACACTCAAATATGATATGAATCATCAAAGGACTTATAAATACTCTCAGAAACAAGTTGTATCTCCATGTCTCTCCTTAACCAAAGACGAGGTAAAACAAGGTGAACTTTTCTTTTCTTATGAACTTGTTTTGGAGTTTTTTTATTGTATATTACTGATAGCTTGCTGATGACCCAGAAGCTAATAGCTGATTGAAACGAAAGCAATCAATGTCACAATTTCTCGTTAAAATAAATCCAACCACTAACATGGCCTTTAATTCCAATTATACGACCAATAACATGACGATTTATGAAAAATTAAGCTGATAGCCTTTGTTGTCTGTGCAGCTCAAATCTATAAATCCTAGAAATCCCAAGAACTATCATAGAACCAAGAGCATGATGATATCGAAAAAACTAATAGCAAATAGCATCTGTATAATTTGAATATTTGGATCTTACAAATCTGAAGCACCATCGCTTTACTTTGCCAACCGTACCATGACAACTAAAGGGTTTAACAACAAAAAGCGTTCTGCTCATGGGCGAAGCCAGCGGGCCGAGGAGGAGTGACCCTTCTCAATCGAAAGATTGAGATTTTCTATGTAATTATTATAAGTTTTTAAATTTCACACCCCAAAACTAATCGAGACCGCCTTCTTACCCTGCCCCGCGCCTCTCACGAATTTATGTCTGTCCAGGATTCTTCCTGCACAAATGACTAAGGTTGCGCTTGGATTGATTCATTTTCAAATTAATGTCGATATTGATTGTGGTGGATTTCAAATCCCTCCCTCCAAATCACATCCATCAATCCAATCTTAACCTAAAACTTCACATAACATAAGCATATGAAAGCAGTAGATGTTATACCTAACAGTGGACTTCCCTCGGATGCAGGCTCGAGTTCAACAGTCTCCGAACCGGGAGTTGTAGAGTTTTTTATTACAGGGACCTTGGTTTGGCGAAATTTAACCCGTTGTACCTCTGAAACTCTTACAAAACTAGAATTTTTTGCAAATCCCAACCCATGATGATCCCGGCTTTTGAGACCCGAAAATGAAGACGAAACAGCTCCAGCTGCCATTTTCTACTCCCAAGTGTCAAATTCTATCCTCTCAAACTACAAAAGAATCAACAATTTGGTTATCAACACAGTAAAAAAATTAATCTATAAGCAAAGGTTTCTTGAGAGATAATGCTGTCTTTGGCTGCCAAATAACAATAACAATCCAAAGAAGCAACAAAGAAAAATTAACAAATCGCCTAGGTTGGTGCCTCTGAAAAGTCATCACTTTCTTTCAGTTGGGTTCCGTCCAAATTAATTACATCGCCCCAGATTTTCTGTTCACCCGCCACTCCTTGCTCCAAAACACATACAAACACACATACACTCACCCCCCAAAGCATGGGAAAAAGTCGACCCGAAGAAGATATTATTCGGTCGTGTAACAGGAGACTTGTGCCAGCAATTAAAAATTCAAATATTGGTGTTAGAGTTTGTTGAATCCCACTTCTAAGAATTTACAGCAACAAAATTTGAACTGAAGCAGGCTTGATCAATCACTTACAGAGATGATTAATGGCGATAACAGAAAGCTGACTAGCAGAAATATGAGCAGGAGAAATCAGAAATGCAAACTTCAGAGGACAAATCACTTTTATCGAGAAGGAAACAAAAACTTTGATACAAGTTCGGTAGCAGGTGCTTCAAAATTGTAAAGGCCACAGATTTGTTCACTGCTCCAACATCTCTGTATCTCGTCTAAAGTATTCAATATATATATAAAATATTTTCCCCAACAACGATCAAAATATTACGATTAAAAAAAATCAAGCTTTGGTTTCAAATAAGAACAACCCATATTTACTAATACTTCAATAAACAATTTTGTATTTTTATTTCGGTCAATATGCTCAAGCAACTGTCTTTTTATTCCCTTTTCAAGACTCTGTTTTTACCATTTTTTTCATCTGATTTTGTTTTCTTTATTAGTAGAAATTCAAAAGATCTTTTTTTTTAAACAAAAAAACATATCTTGAATAAATTATCTTTTCTTGACCAAAATAAAAAAGTTGAGTTGCGTATTGAATTGACATGCGGACTCGTAGTCTTAGTAACGAGCGGCACCATCCTCCATAGTCAATTTCGAGCGCTGAGATACAATATTTATCTGGCACTGCTCATGAGCAATTATATTCCCTCACTTTCCCCTTTTTTTATTTTTATTTATTTATTTATGTTTTTTGATTTCTATTAATATCTATTTATTAACTAAGTCGTGAAGAAAAAAACTTGTGTGAGACGGTCTCACGAGTCGTGTCGTATTTTGTGAGACGGTTATCTTATTTAGGTTATCCATGAAAAAATATTATTTTTTATGCTAAGAGTATTACTTTTTATTGTGAATATCGGTAGGGTTGACCTGTCTCACATATAAAGATTCGTAAGACCGTTTCACAAGAGACTTACTCAGTCGTGAAAAACACGTAACCATATTTTAACGAGTTAATTAAGTATAAAATAAGAATTTTGTCATTAAAATTTGTTTTTCCAATTTTTTTTTGTTTTGAAAGGAAAGGAAAGGAAAGTATTTTCGAGTAAAAAATAACAATCCTCACAAAACATTTTAAATTTAATTCTATTTTTTTTCATAATATACATTTCTCAATTAATTATTACTAGAATATTAAAGTCTTATAAGGCAGCTGATTCCTATGTTCGTTGAAGTAACGAGGCCAACCTTTTTAAATAAATAAATGTTTTTTTTTCTGTGTGTCAATTATTCAAATATTAGAATATTGTATGGTCAAATTATTAATAAAAGGTGGCGGTTAATAAGCATGATATGGTAAGAGTATTCAAGCCGCCGAGACTAATTAATTGATTAATTAATATGAGCCGTAAAATTTTTATTTTTTTAATTATTACAAAGAAAAAGTTAGGACCATAGGGCTGTAAGAATATGATTATTATATATAATAATAGACGTGGTCTCGACATGGAAAAGAAA
This sequence comes from Primulina huaijiensis, assembly GCF_012295235.1. Taxonomy (NCBI): domain Eukaryota; kingdom Viridiplantae; phylum Streptophyta; class Magnoliopsida; order Lamiales; family Gesneriaceae; genus Primulina; species Primulina huaijiensis. The sequence goes on from NC_133320.1 coordinate 6,412,046, forward strand.
AAAATCAACTATGCCGGGCAAAGAAAAAAAAGAAATGCAATCCAAATATTGAGAAACTAAATTTATTAATCAAATTAAACATATGATTGAATTTTCAGATTACTAACTTTTTAAACTTTGTTTTTTTAAAAATTTTGAAAATATTTTAAAAAATTTCACTATGTACAAAAATTACTACACGCTCTATTCAATTTTCTCCTTGGGTGTTAATCCATGTGTAATGTGTTGTTATATATCGTACGTATACAAGCATTGTCCGTAAAGTGTGTGCATAAAATAAAAGAAAAATACAGTGGAATAATTACTGTAGGAACGGATCTAGAAAAATTAGTGAAGTGAGGAGAAACAAATGTTTTAAGTATTTAATTATTGAAAGTAATATAATTTATTTTTTAATNATCAATGAAACTCTTGTTTTCATATCTTGTAGGATTCTATTCAAGGAATAAACTGTAGAACAAAAAAAGGTTAAAAATAATCAAAAATAGATATTGGGATCAATGGACGAATGTAAATGACGCAAGAGAGCAAGCACGAGAGTTGATGATTTAAATCGAAGCGATCAAATGCTCAAGCCAAGACGTATTTTTGTGTTGCCGTTGAGTGTTGAATACAAGCAGACACAACACCTAATCACATTGATGATTAGAGTATTGTTTATCAAACAAAATTTCGACTTCACAAACGTTGCATTTATATTTTTTGTTATTTATTTATAAGTGTTTTTATGCACTTTTACTCCCTCACTTTGCTAAGAAAGTTAAGTTTTTCTTTATTAACTAGTGGTTCTCTAAACTTACAAGTTTTTCTAGTGAATCTTTTGCCCGATGCAACACACTAGTGTACACTTGTGCATGATTAATTATGTCTTATTTTATTCGTCAAAGTTTAATTGTTTGATAAATTATATTATTTTGTTGTATGTTGTGTTAATGTATTATAACACTGCACACAACACCTATATCTAATTCACACTTTCTCCATCTATGTAATAATTGTATGTCAAACAACTCTTTCAATTGGTATCAAGAGCTACACTTGACATTTACCAAGTGAGATTCTGGTTATTTTGTATGAACAGAAAAAGTACTATGGAAGTGTCAATTGTCAACATCGCACTTCGATCACCAGATTTTGATGGATCTAACTATGCTATTTGGAAATTCAAGATGAGAGTCTACTTAAAATCTATTGAATAAAGATCATGACAATGTGTCATAGATGGTTGGACTACACCAAAGACTGTTGGTAAAGATGATGACAATTTGATTAAACCAAATAGTGCATTGATGACTGATGAAGTCCAGATTTCGGAATTCAACTCAAAGGCACTCAGTGTCATCTTCGCGTCAGTTGAAATAAATATTTCAAGTTTAACCACTAATTGTGTCTCTACCAAATATGCATGAGAAATCCTTCAAAAACACTGCGAAAGATCTAAAAATGTGCGAAGAACTAAACTGGGAGTGTTAACCACCAAGTTTGAAAATTTGAGAATGGAAGAAACATATTCTATTATTGCTTATGATTTCCACGACATGATATTGAAAATGAAGCCTTAAGTCTTTGTGATCCGATTTCTAATGAAAGACTAGTCAGTAAGGTATTAAGATCACTTGCAGAATGATTTAACAACAAGATATATGCAATCGATGAATCCAAAGACACCACCATGCTTGAGTTCTCTCAATACCTTTGAGATGAATCTGGATTTACAGAAAAAGGACAAAGAAAATACCATTGCTTTGCAAGTCTCAAATGATTATTAATTATAATGATATATTTCATCTGTCTCAGGAAGTGAACGAGTCTGATCTGTGTGAAGACTCCATCACACTGATCACAGAGAAATTTGAATACTATCTAAATAAAATCAGAGACAAGAAGAAATCGGGCCAACAACTTAAACTTCATAGCATTACTGCTCCCCAGAAAACTCAAAGGATTGCGCTTACTCAAGGACAATTTCGACCAAATAATGATGGAAAGATTCAACGGATGTCAAAAGGCTAGACTCGGTTCAATGCAGAGAGTGTTCGGGCTTCGGACATTGTATTAATGAATGTGCCAACAGACTTCACAAGAACAAATGATTAAATCTCTCCCTAAGTCATGAAGATTTTGACGAAGAACATGGATCTAGTGAAGAAGAGAATCACAGTTCTCTGTTTACACTATTACAGGAGAAACCCTCATATTCATTCTCAGGAGATATGGGGAGTGCAACACCTGACAGCAGGACCTCTACTCAATGCAAGTTAATCCTTTGGGTGTTGTCTCTGGTGTCGCAAGACCTGGTAGGAACACCTCTCCAAATTCATGAAGTTATATATGCCTCAATGTGACAATTCTTACTGGTTCAAGTGATACGGTAACTCAGGATGCAGATGAAGAAGAAGTCACTTTGGAAAACGTACAGAAATTCTATGGGGAACTATATGCAGATTGGACCAAAAAGAACAAACTGAACTAAAATCTCTCTAAAAAGAATATAGAGCGGAAAGGTTGTGTGTTCAGATTTGAAGAAATGTTAAGTAAGAAGGACATGGATTTATGCAAGACCAAGGTTGAAGTTGAAAAGGCTACCAAGACACTTTCTAAGTTCAACTTGAGCTCAATCAAACTTGACTCCATATTGATGATGGAAAAAGACAGTAAAGCCAATCCGTGGTTTAACAATAATGCATTTGAATGTGGAGAATCCTGCAACTCAATACCACATCCGGCTATTTTTGTGAAAGAGAGTAAACAAACTTCAACTCTCCAAAAGTCAATCCTACGGTCAAAAATATTCCAAAAAATAGGTAAGCATTTTGCATGGAAGCCTAATCAAATGAGACATCATTTTTTCTTTTTGTTTTAAACATGGTCATATCAAACCTCAATGTTTCAAGGTGAGGAATGACTACATGAGCTGATATACTGGCCGGATGTTGGACAAGTTGTCACACAACACAACCGCAACATTATCACTAAGAAAACTTTAGTGAAGAAGATTTGGGTACATAAGACTGAAATTAGTTGTACTGTTGTTTATATCTCCTTAGAAACTAACATTACATGTATCTGATAATTTGATAATGAGTGTTCGCGCCACATAACAGGTTCAAAGAAACACCTCACTGATTATGTATAATTAAATAGTGGTCAAGTGACCTATGGAGGGGGTGCAAAAAGAAAGATTGCTGAAAAAAGAATACTGAATATGGATGGACTCCTCAAGCTTCACCATGTGCTTCATGTCTAGGGACTTAACTCAAACTTAATAAGCATTAGTCAATCATATGATGATGACTTGCATGTTAAGTTTGACAAAAATCATTGTGAAGTTTTTTGATACGATTCTTCAAACACGAAAAACAAATGTGCTAAAAAACAGAGTCACGCCCTCGATTCGATGAAATAAAGAACGTTGGGTTGTCCCTATCTTTTTTAAACAAGTAAAGGTTTGTGATATTCACCTTTAAGCTATGAAAAGCTCAGCAACAAATATTCACGAAGATAAACAACTAATCTCAAACGAACCTTCAAAGAACTCGTATTTGACAATCCGAGTGAAGAACAATCGAAAAATGCCACAAATATTAAATCTTTAATAAGTTTATTTTTTTTGTTATACACAGCAAAACTTTGAAAATCTTGAGAGAAAACTCACAAGAGTATATTCAATCTTCAATTATTGTTCGACAATGTTTTACAATGTGTTTATATAGAAAAATACAACAACAATCGTAATCTAGGGTTTCCATCTTCAAATCAGCACTATGACGCGCTGGGGCGGATAATTCTGGCCGCTGGGGCGTGGGGGTCTCGCAGATGGGCGCCCAGGCGTGCAGATTTGTCCACTTATTACGAATATGCAGTCCATGATAAAGGCCAAGGCACCAGAATTATATTTCTATTAGGTCTTTCACATTTATAAATTTTAATAATCACAGGGTTTAGGGAGCGGAGCTAATGGAGGGTTTAGGCGTGAATAGGAAGTGATACCAGTACATTGATTATGTAATTAATCGCAGTGTTTAGGGAAGTCGTTTTCTAGTTTTCCAGGANACCATTTTATTCGAGATTTGGTTTTGAAGGGAATTTGTTGGAACTGATAACCAACTGACAGATATTTTAAAAAAACTATTAGATTTCAATAGATTTTCCAATATTTGGAAGAATCTAAGTTTGTGAACATGATAATCACTCACTGGTGTTGTCTTGGATGATGCAAAATCCGGGACAACACCCAACATGATATGGATCTATAGGATGTTAGACAAATTGCATTAAATCATTCATCATGTTTTGTTAACTATTTATATTGTGATGTTTATTTCTTAATGTGCTTTCAATTTCTCAGTTCTATTGCAATAAACACACCTGGCCTTCAAATGTGCTCTGTATAAGTCACAAAGTAGTTGATGGATATTCGTGTACTTCATGACCTTATCACATGTGAAAAATGACTTGAAAATATTGAGTGAAAAGAAAAAAAAACACAAAAAATTTATTTTGTTCCATATAAGAAGAAAAATAATGGAAAAGTTACCTAAGAGAATCTAATGAAATTGTTCCTTTAGTTGGGAATTACCTCTTCTGAATAAAAAAATAGAAATCATAAGCTACCTAGAGGAGTGTAACGAAGATCGCTATTCTAATGTGAGAGATAACACTTCTAGATAAAAATAAAGTTTGAATGGACTATATGTGTGCAAGAAAATCAATTTTTTTTTTGAAATTGGAAGTGCTACTGGGAGATATTGTCAACACCGCATATTAACACCTTTCAATTTGATCACATATCACATTTCTTTATGTCTAATAATATATACAAGTAGGAGCATACTTGTTCTTCTTCCTTCTGTTCCTTAGCTTGTTGCACACATATGCTTTTTCCAACAACTTCACCCTGTTTGCCAAAGCATCAAGCATATGCAATTGCATCTTTTTTCGGGTCATACAACTGAGTTTCCTCGTATCCTCCACATTTCCCTCAACATCCATTGTCTTATCTTGTTATTCAACAGAACTCCCACCCTCCCATTCCTCCCTTGATTCACCCAATATCTCATAGTCACCAGAATCCACCAAAATCTAGCCATTTCTTCTACTAGTGTCCCCCTCGCCCTCCATCTTTTTCCATTCAATGATCCCATGCTTCACATTACTGTCAACCAACATTTCCTTCACAGTCTCCGGCTCTGCATTATCTTTGTCGGAATCAAGATTGTTGGGAGCCTCTTTCACAGGACAAGTTTCTCAATTCACTTCCACCACACTAGTGTAACTGGAACATTGATGATTCAGCATCCAAATGCCTTCTCTCAACTTTCTATTAGAGTACCGTTTCTCGCACCCAAGATGCAGCGAAAGTTTTAAAAAAAATTTGTTCGCCAGTTCTCATGTCCAAGATGGCTAGCTATTAAAAACATTTACAAACCAAGATAATATTTGTAATAGTTTATTTTAAATGTTTTTACATATCATTTTCAAACATTTCATTGGTTAGAAATTTGGAAACATTCAAAATAAATTATTGCAAATACTGCATAAGTTTGTTGTATGGTATATAGAAATTGTTGTTTGGTCATTAATTAGCAGTTATTTTTGCTCATATATATAATCTGATGGTAGATGTATTTTCTGGTTCATAATAATAATAATACATTAAGACAATGCGCCGATAGTTAATCACAAGAAAATATTAAAATTGACCCACGTTTAATTAGTTATTTCCTATTGTTTACATTAAATCATCCTCGTATGTCCTGATCCAACCAAGAAGAATATCACGAGTATCCTTGGTTTTGTCTTAAATGTTATTCGTAAAATTCCAGAGAACTGCATCCGACGAAAGGTTCAAGATCATTTCTAGTTTCCCTTGAAGAAATCCACCTTTGATTGATCTGTTTGCGCAACAAGTAATTCAAACAAAAGAACAGAGAGTAATTTTAACAAATATCAACCATTATATTGCCTCACATCAACTTTCAAAATTTATATATATTCAAGCTACATCTCTACCTCTGAACTTGCATTTTTTACATTAGAATTCATATCCAGATAGCATCTCAAGATTATTATTGGTCCAGGAATGCCTCGGCCAGGAGGAGACAATTTAATGGATATAGGAGAAGGGAAATTTGACATCGAATCGGTATCATGGCTAGGTTGCTCCACCTTTCTCCGCATATTCCGCATTTAAAATATAATCAAGTCTGTTTTTTTAATGAAAAAAGTAGTTCAGAAATAAATATTCATCGTGGCTCGTACATGCTATCCATACAGGCAGTGTCTTCCGTCCATTCAACACATGACACGTATACTAAGTAATGAATCATGGTCAGCGTCAACAATACCAAAGAGGTGACCATGTGTTGAGTTGATAAAAATACTGTCTATATGAGTAGCATTAACAAAACCAAGGAGGTGAGCAGTTTGTCTTGCTTCTAATACGAAGGAAAAGATCTTTCGCATCCATCCGAGAAAACAGAGTACGCATGAGTTAAAATGGTTGTCACCCACTGTAAAATTGATGAGACCAAATAAAACTTCTGAATCCCGTATAACTTCCAATATGATTTCAACTAAATATCTTGGTAAGGAATTTTTTTTTTAAAAAAAAGAATAAGAATTGAACAAGATTTAACTAGGAGAAAACATTTGGCAGAGACTATTAATATCCCCCAAAGGATCACTGCAATCATTGAAATTTTCCCAGTATTCACTGATCCCATTCACTGCACACAGCGATGCCGATATATGTTGTTCGACTTTCATACATTCGAAATCTTGGAACTGTGCATCATTCATCACCTCACCAACTCTTCCCGGAAGATCAGAACATTCTTGTTCAAGAATAAACTCGTCGAAATCCATGACAAAAGTTGAATGATCTCTATTACACGTACTGAAATCTTGAGGCAAAAAACAGCTCAAGTCTGGCTTATACGCGTCCTCAAATGCGGTGGGATTCGAGGTAGTAACACCATTTTTGGCACAAGTACTAGCTGAAACATTAGATACAATAGTTTCTTGTTTTTTGCATTTCCCTATGGCTATGTTACTTGAAGAGGGAAGACCAGTAGGTTTGGCATTATTCTGGCTTCTCTTTTGGTCGACAAGGTTTCGGATTTTCATTGAGAGAGCCGGGTTACAAGGGATGTTGGTCAAAAAATTGGTACGCGTGTTTGATCCACGAAGGAGATACGCTGCTTCATCATAGGCCCGAGCAGCCTCTTCAGCCGTATCGAACGTGCCAAGCCACATCCTAATCTTCTGAGTCGTGTTCTTGATTTCGGCTACCCATTTTCCAGAAGGCCTTTGTCTCACACCAACGAACTTGTTTCTATTGGTGCCTTGAACATTTCTTGATCTGTATGAGCTATGTCCGTTGTTGACAGTGTTCTGAAACTGAAGTTCCATGATATTACTCTGTTTTAGAGCAAAGGGTCTTGAATAAAAAAAACAAATGGAGACAAGGGGTGTTTATATAAGAGGGGGATGGAGGGGTGATTTTGTCTTCTAAAATTGTTTGGTCAAGAAATGAATTTTGTTTTTTTGCTGATGGTTGGCTGATTTTTCTCTGTTGAGTGGAGGAATATGTCATGAATCATGAGCAGTATGTTGATTATTTAACTACATTGGTAGTTTTAAATTTATGTACTTGTTTAAACTTTGTGCTGCATTTCTGCAAGGCATGCTTAATCCCATGACTTATGCTGCTCAACACGTTCTTTGGCTTGCCTTCAATTTTAGAGGGGAAAAGAGGGTTGGTTTTGGCCTATCTTTATATGGATGGATAAGCTTCAATGTTAAAAATGTGTATGCCACAACTTTCGTCACATGATAAACTACATATGTATGTATTTACAAAGACTCAATTCGTCATAATAGACATTAGGTAAGTACAATGAATCAACATGTCAATGTCAGATGATGTGTATCCGTAAAGAAAATGGAACACCACAAGATATTTAATTTTAGATAGAGGCATGATGACGGATTGCTAAAAAACAAATACCAAGTCTTCGACAAACAAACGAAAGACCAAGGCAAAGTTTAGGTCAAGACAACGCATACCTTTTATCCTTGGTGGGTGAGCTTAGTATTTTTGCTTCTTTTGTCTACATGGGCAACCAAAAAGTAATGCGTTCCTATTTTCTTTTTTGTGTTTTTGACCCAAAAAAAGTGTAAAAATTAGGCATGCCTTTAGACTGCAATTTGGATACACATTAAACAAAGGAAAACAAATGGGCCATGTAGTTTGGATTGAGAAATGGGGGGAAAAACAACTCGCTACTTTAATGGTAGGTAGTGATGCAGAATCTATAGACGCATGCCGTCTCGTAGGAATCTCAACTTCCATAAGCTAACAAAATGTAACGACGATCAAAATAAGTAGTTGAATGGGTTTATAAAACAAGTTTGAAGTGAAAGTGACTGGTCAAAGAATTAGAGATTGAAGCTTTAAACCCGCGGCACACATTCCTCGGTTCCGGTTAGCTCTTACTATCTTTCCTATCCACGGCCTCGCATATAAAATCACGGTATGGGGAAAATTACATCCTCCAAGGGCTAGATTCCATCTACATATTCAATACAATAATCAAAACCAAAAAATCATAATATACCAATTGTATTTAATGCGTGCAATATAACAATCTGTGCTCTAAAGGACAAAATGATGGGATCAAAACTGAGACAGACTCTTTTACAACCCTCAAACATCACAATTGGCAAACAAAACCGTGCAAATGAAAAAAAGCCCCAACAATGAGGCCATTTCCTGGTCTCATTTTCCTTGTAGCTTGTTGAACTCATAAATGAGACGACCTGCGGGTAATATACACTATAAAGTAATCTACATCCACACATGAAAAGGCATTTAGACTCCAATAAACACCCAACGACAGGTTGGTGTATGTACGAAAATAAATGTTGCAAGCATCTCATCCAAAGAATCAAGCAAACCAATATAATTATTGGCACACATCGGTCAGACAGGTGACTTCATACGAAGAATTCCCCATTACCGGCCATGAGCACCACTATGACAAAATTGACTGCAATGTAAGTTGCTGCTGTGGCTGCAAGGATGACCACGTCGAGGCCAGAACAGACGGAGGAAGAGTCTGTTGTAGTTGCCTTAATAAATTAATCATTCGACCAGCAGTTTGCTCTGTGGCTAGATCCTTACCTGCACACAGAACCTGAAATACAAAAACATTTCAAATTTTCCTTACTGGTGAAAGCCTTCACAACCACTCAACAGCTAATATTATGGTCGGGTAAAAATACAAGCAATAATATCTATATTCATTAGTGGTATTTATATTCAACTTTAAGAAAGTTGAGAAGGGGCGATCTGTCTTTTAAGAATGAGAAAGATTCGTGTCAAAACAGCATTTTCCAGATGATGAGATATTGGAGAATGATGTGAAAATGCAAACTCTAAAACAAATGTTGTGAGAGAAACCTATCACAATTAATGTTCAACATATGACCATGAAACTAAATTGAGTTATATGACCATCACATATTTAGAGTTCCAAATGCTGGACTAGCATATTTGGTAATTTTCTGGGTACTTGAATAGCTCACAGACTAACCTCAGCAAACACAGTAACAATTTTTGGGAGGAACTGATTGTTGGGACCCAAAAGGTCCGTATCAGACCTGAAAGAAAATATACACGTTAACATAAAAATTAGCAGTAATTTAAACTACAGTGAAAAGATTGAAAAAAAAAACACTGATCTTGAGCATATCAAGTCCCAACCTCTCAACCATTGAGCAAAGCTGATCGTGAACAACTTTTGCTTCAATAAGATCGCCCTTTATCGGCAAGCAACTCAACCAGGCAGGAACCACCTGTGTTAGAGTAATTACTCGTAAGAATTTGATGAAGTGTGGAAACAGAGGAAGTATTGCACCGGAATTGAAATGTTCTGCAGGAAGGTCATAACAAACAACCTGCGCTGAATTGATGCTGTCGCGATGAAATTGGCATATTTTGCCCAGAGCCGAAACAGCATTATCGTATGCCATTACATTGTCTTGTTGTAAGGCATTAGGATGCCCAATAACTATATTGAGCCTTGAAAGAGCCTCTGAATCAGGCAAATGCACAAGGCTGAATCAGCAAAATATCAAGCTTAAATATCTATTTTACAAGCCTTTCTGCTGCTCGGCTTACCTCCAACAAGTGGTTTAACCACAGAACCACCAAATTCTGCACAAATCCCAATCCCATACACAGCAGCCTGAAAATACCAGTAAGCATTTAGATGCTGACCAGATAGCAACATAACTTTAGATAAAAATATTGTGGTATGAGTTCCAATAAACCTGTCGGACATCTGGGCTTTCATCATTGCATGCTTCCAATAGGAAAGGAAGATAAGTATCATAATACCTGGTTGCACAAAAAAGAAGAAATGTGGTAGAGCCGTAGAGTTTCACGATAACAATTAAATTTGGACAATGTTACAGCTTAAAAACATACTTTAGAGCTGCTTCACGGCATTGCTCAGCCAAATCATCAAAGATACATATAGCAATCCGTCTCTCTTCAGCTGTTTTATCTTTTCCCTGAAAATTTTGCAAAAGAAAAAATAAAAAGAAGTAACTAAAATTAGAGAGGAAAAAACAGGTGATACTGACAAGCAGATTTAGGAGGAAAACCTACCCACATTGGCATGAGGTATGATGAGAGTTCATCAAAGAAGGGCAAGAAAGAAGTCTTAAATGTTTTTATCAAAGTTCCTACGATTTCACCAACCTGAACCAGAAAGACACATAAATAACTAGTCAATTCTCAGTTTTTTATTTTTAACTAACATTGACTTGGAAAAAAAATGATAGCAATTATATTCTGAATGTCCTAGTCTATAGTCCACTAACTTGGTCAAATACTTCTTCCTCTTGCTCGTTTTCCTCTTTAAGAAATTCTCCTTCCTCGGCATCAAAATCTTCAGATTTGGTTCTCTCAGCTCTCTCTCCTTTTCTGCTAGAACTAGCTGTGATAACCTGTTTTAACTCATCCACAATGCTTTTAACCTGACTCTCATCTAGCAGCGGGCCCGAAATCTGGAAGTAAAGTTAATATGGCAAATAACGAATTTATTGACAAAATTATGCAAAATACAAATCCAGAATATTATGAAAGACAATCTTTTCAGATACAGTCGAAACTTCAAGTAATTACTTAGCCAAATAAAATTATGAGACAAACATTTGTTCCATTTGTTCAAGCTGAGCTTGCATATAGTTTTTTGTATTTTCAATTTGATTGAGCTTGGACTGGCTCATTCAACATTGAAGCTTGACCTCAAGCCTGAAAATTAGGATACACTCAGCTTGACTCTCCTCTATTTCACCCCTAGGCTCGAAGGAAGAAGAGTGTAATATTTGAACAAATATAAATTAAATTTAACTCCATATGCAGTCCATACAAGAATGTATATTAAAAGAAGGAACATTCTATTTTAGAATAAAGCTCACCTGTAGACATTCGTTTAATGAGTCCAACATACTAGCACATATCTCCGTATCAGGTTCCTGCAAGAACAGACAATAAACACTTCTCAACATCCAAATACCGACAGTAGTAATCAGAGTCAAGTTTCAACAAATGCTAGCATTTAATTAACTGTAACTAGAACCTTATGCAAAGCTTCCACCATAGCAGGAATTATGTAGTCAGACAACTGCTTAACGTATGTCTCATTACGCCCCTGAGCAATCCCTTTCTCCACGGCCAATTTTGCAGACCTCAATAGCTCAGGCATTGCTATAAATACAAAATGAAGGACCCGAACAGAATTAGCAATTGAGGTATTTCCTACAAGTAGGAAATTACGAAAACCAAATTCCATATCACCTGAAACAGCAGCCTTCCGGACTTCTTCATGGAAGTAAAACTTTAAAAGGGGGACCAATGTTGGAGCCACCTATAATCATAGTTAGCAAAGAAAACTTTAAACGGTGGTCATCAACTCATCATCAGACAAATAAAGCAAAAAACAAATCCATCTTCACCAACCTGATCAACCCATGGGTAGAAACCTTCCTTCAACTCATCGGCATAGCAGCACAGCATATTACAAGCCGTGGCCTTCTCTTCCAGGACACTGGTCTTGATTCCAATTTTTTTGTCCCCGAGTGTTATAGTCTCCATGCTGCAATATGTAGAAACGTTAAAACAATCTAGGATATCATTCAGTGAAATGCATGACAGGTAAAAGCATGATTTCTTTGCAAATCAAAATGCTACATCCAAACAGGAAGCTCGGGAAGCGAAGTGAGTACTGGCGCACTAGTGAAAATGAGCACAAAAAACCTAAATTGAAATAAAATTTATTATCATTAATCAAAATTTCAACACAAATCCCATTCAAACAGTAAAGTAGGTTTTGAATGAATGTCACAATCATAAACCTGTGGTTTAAGAATTACATACAAAAATGCAACTGTTACTCAGAGCAAAGATCAATGAGGTGTAAGATCCAGAAGCCAAATAAGTTCATAACCGAATATAAGCATTTTATAAAGGCAATCAGTATGCTAACATTATTTCTTTAAGGACAAGAAAGAGAACTTGATTCTTGAAGTGTATGTTCATCTGCCTAGTAACAAATATAGAGAAGCTTCAGTATAAAATATGAAAATATTGTAAATAAAAGAAACCTCTCATCATCTGATACATCGACTTCATCATCTGAATCAGCAGATGTTATGGTCACATCAGGCTTTAGCTGTGCGGACTGAAGCAAAGGAGGCATGACCACGCTCATGTAAGGAAGAAAATCCTGTCCCAAGCACTTACAAAGTCTGGCCCATGCCTGCAATAGAGTAAAATATACTAGTCAGAATTTGATATGCCAAACATATCAGAACATTTGAACTCTTCGACTTCCAGGAATAGCTACCTGTAGCATGTAACTGGTAGTTGGATCATCTGTCTCCATTTGCGATCCTTGCAACGACAAAAGAACTTCCATGACCTAGCATAACAAAGAAAAAAATAATATCATGCTGACGACTGCAACAAGTCAAATGGCCGCTAGCCAAATGTAAATCTCAAAATAGATCAAAAGCCGCAGTTCGAGTTTGACGTATACATCATTTACATAAGAGGAAATAAAAGATAAAGGCTACAAATCACGGTAAGTAACGTCAGAAATATGTTCACTAAGAAGCACCACTCAGAACATAGATATGTTGTCCTTTACCTGCTTGGCATCATCTCTGAATTTCTCCTTTCCAACTGCCATTCCAACTAAGCTAATGCACTCCATTGCTTTGGCGCGAAGCATACGGTTAGACTTGTCTGTTGCATTCACTAATATAGCTTTCAGGTAAGGCATAACAGCATCATAGTATTTCTGGAAGTGCTCCTGCGACGTAAACATTCACTGGGATCAGCATATATGCAAGGCGACTAGTTTTAACTTAAAGAGACATTACAACATTAGCATACCTGAGAAGAATCAGCAACTGAAGCCAAAGCGGTCAAGGCTCCCTCCTGCACCATTTGCTTAGGGTTCTGCAATTGACAATTTTTTTTAAAAAAAACTATCATATGCTAACTTGGAAACAAATTTAATGTAGGATTAGCGACTATATTTTAATTTATCTGCAACTGAACCTGTAGAAGTAGTAGCAGCTTGTGCACTATCACGTCTAAGTACGGCGTCAGAATTTCCGGGGTGCAGTTCTCACTAAAGTTCAGCACGGCAGAAGCAGAATGTGCCTGCAAGATAAGATGCCAAATTACTATGATAAATCTAGAAGCAAAAAAAATTATGAATTTATTATATGTAATGTGCATTAGCAGTATGCAAGACAAATCGGCATTCAAAGATAAAAATAAGGCAACAAAAATATAAGTCAAAGAATTTTTAAATAAAAAGCCGGACCAATTATGACAATAGTCGATAAGGTATAAAGCAGGCTTAAAATAATTGTTTTAAATACTAAAAGAAAATATGAAATCAATGTAAAATACCCGTACTCTTGTACAATTTGAAACCAAACCACCCAAGTTTTTTCCAAACAAAACTACTCGGAATAGTAAATAATACCTTGATCTCTTACAGCTTGACAAGGTGGTTCTCCTATTGAGTTTGTTTTTTAATCCAATACCGACATAAAAACCTACCAACATTGCAGATTTGTCCACTTATTACAAATATGCAGTCCATGATAAAGGCCAAGGCACCAGAATTATATTTCTATTAGGTCTTTCACATTTATAAATTTTAATAATCACAGGGTTTAGGGAGCGGAGCTAATGGAGGGTTTAGGCGTGAATAGGAAGTGATACCAGTACATTGATTATGTAATTAATCGCAGTGTTTAGGGAAGTCGTTTTCTAGTTTTCCAGGAAACATAATAACATGTGTTGTGATTAAACAATAGGAATTTAAATCTCTTCTGGCAGTAAACTAACAGACTAATGAAATTTTCTACCAGTACTCAAATAAATGGACCATATCAAAGTCATCGTGTTCAGATTCAAGGAACAATAGTTCAACAAAATCTACAAACCTGTACGCGAGGATTTTGGAAATCATCCATGGCTACAACTAGTGCAGGTAGCACCCTTTGATGATACTGAACCTGTAGATCCGGGCCCAAGTCAGTTGAAAGCTGCCCAATTGCATTAATAGCAGCCCATCTCACACGAGGATGTGGATTTTGAAGGGAGTTCAGAACCATGTTTACAACTTGCTCCAAATTTTTTATCATCACCTGAAACAATCAGATAGTGGGTATTAAACCGACTGACAAACAAAATATATCAGTTTCCATAAGAGTATAATGACAAAACGGCAAGGAAGGAAGGCATGCGACCAAACTTGATGTTTTAGGTAAACCAGTATTACAGAATTTCGAACTTTTTTTACATAAAGAATTGCAAACATCATCAAGGGATTGAATAAATTCACCGTTAAAGTAACAGTTCAACCAGACCATAACCCATAAAAAGTAACAACAAAACAAAAGCTACTAACAAGATGGAGCAGCTGTGGGTATGTGATCAGTGACATTTAAATAAAACATACATACCGTGGAAACTAAGTAACTAATGTATGTGTACATCAGTTTAGCATTATATGTTCCTCTTGGAAGTATAGATATTGAAACACACAATCAACTGCAAATGAACATCAAGTGACAGAGCCAGAAAAATGAATGCTTCAGGAGCTGAAAAGTAAAATGCATGACTGGCTAATAGTAATCAATATCATATTACAACTTTACAACATAGCAATTGTACAAAGGTCTTGAAAATTTTGATCAAGTGCAACCTCATTGAACATAAAGGAATATGTTCATGAACCAAATAAACAATTACTCAAACACGACATGTCATAACTATGACTAAATTTGGATGAGTATTAATATGTTTATACCTTTGAGCAACCCTCTGCAATTTGGGCAAGAGCAATAAGGGCAGCATGCTGCTTCTGCCACTCAGGAGCAGACAAGTATTCCGGAAGCTGATCAGAAACCACTGGTACAATAGTATTCCCACCAAGAGCGAGTGACAATCTATCCAGGCACTCCTGCCCTACACTGTAATCACCGGTCTCCCCCGCATCTTCATCCTTGACCTCTGCACTGTGCCAAGCAGGGTCGTCCTCTACTTCCAAAAGCATTTTCATGAGGATAGCAAATAATCTGTTGATGAATTGTGGCATCTTGCGCATCAACCCAGGTGCTCTATCCCGTGCCTCGGCTAGAGTAATAACAAACTCAATTGCCAGGTGCCTAGTGCCTTCCTCTAAGCTATTGGCCTCAGCTACCTGCAGCATGGACCCCACTACATCAACAATCTGCCTTCGCAAAAATCTAGGCTCTGCCCCAGCCAACTCTATCAGCAACTCCAAGGCCTCCTGTGCGGTTGCCTCCTGCCCGGAGTTCAGAGCCTCGGTCAAAGTCCTCATCATCGAAGGCAACAAATCCTGGAACCTATCCCGGTCGCTTGAACTGGTCAAGCACTGAATAAAATTAATAACCGCACTTAAAGCAGCAATCTTCACATCCGGGTTAGGGGAACTATTCATTACATTCAAGAACACTGTGTGCAAATCAGTTATGTAGGGAATTAACGTTTCTCCAATGAACTGAGCCAATTGAGACAACATTAAAAAAGATGATTCTTGCAATTTTGGGGAATCCGAAGTCACACATTGAAACATAAAGGGTAGAATCTCCGGCCACTGATTATCGGGAAGGAGCGATGAAGCAAGCTCAGAAACGGTGTCGCACAGCTTTCTAATATTGGATTTGGAATCCTCACGCTGAATTGATGCCAGTAGGATATTTTTTACGGCAGCACGGGTTGACTCCGAAAGTTGCGGCCAGATAAAGGAGTCGTCGCGAGTGAGCTGCCTGCGGAGGAGGATTGTGGACATGGCGCGAGCCTCTGGTTGAACGGAATACGAAACGACGTGAGAAAGCTTGAGCACGAGAGAATTGGGATCTTTCTGCTTCAGCAAATTGAAAATTGACTCCGCCTGGGATCGTTGCTCGTTGAAAGTGGACATCAAGTGAGTTATCAATGCTTCGAAGGGCGCCGGGTCCGGCCCCAAAATCGCCGCCAATTCGGCTTGATTGAGTTGAGAAGACTCGGCGTTCATCGCAGAGATCCGATGCCTGCCGCGATAGTGGATTAGGGTTTTGTTGATTTTGAGAAGGTGGCGGGAGGTAATTGTGTTTGTTCGATTGGGGGATGGCTGGCGCTCTCCAAAACACACACAAATGCACACACCAGAGGTGTGCATCTCTATGCTTATATAGGGCGAAACTAAAACCCCAGCCCCCGGTTGTTTTATTATATTTTATTTTTATTATCTGTGATTTTTTTTCCTATGACAAAATTAATTAAATTCTATAATTTAAATCAAATATCGACAAATCCATTAATTAACAATTTATTTATGTCACTCTTGGATTCAAAGTTAATAACAATTCAAAATTATGTCAGCCCAAATCAAAACCAAAACCCAAACCCAATAAGGTTAATGTCCATTAAGTTGGAATATTTTGTCGTTTAGACTTTAAGTTTTTGCACACGTTGATTGTTAAGGTTGAGGAATTTGATCCACAAGATTGTGGAAGATGGACCAAGTGGTTGGAGGAATGCACACAAAAGCTGAAAGAGTATGACAAACTCATCAACAAAAGCTACAGCAAAGCTCTTGCAAATGCTCTGAACTTTTTATTCGTTTACTCACATTTTCAATCGTTTAATTTCTTTAGTTTTCAACATATTCCTCCAGTATTCTTGTAAAAATTTTATTCAAATTCATAACAACATAAATTAAATTAGACATTGTTTATGGATTTCTTGTGTAAATTCCATCATATTCCTTATTATAACTATCAATTCGTGGCTTATCAAGGGTGTTAGAATCAACAATCGAATCGGGATCAATATCATTTGCTTGAATAAATAGGATCGATCATAAATTTGTCGATAACGTGTCTGACACACCCACAAATTTTCCTTGCAAATAGATTTTGGTACGTCCTCCAAAAAAGGGAGGAAACGCTAAGAATGACGAAATGATGCTGCAAAAGTCTAGTAAGTTTATGAATCATTGGAAGGGAATGGACTCAGTTAATACTTGAAATGAACGACATATAATTTATGATTTTTCATGTTCATATAATGATCATTCACAAAATAAGATATGGATTTCTCAGGCAACTTTTTCCGAGAAAATATTGAAGAATTAGATGAATACTATTGGGGTGTTCACTTCATCAATTAAACGCATGACTAAATTCTTGGGAACATGGAGAATATGCTAATCATAATTCTTCATGTTTTTATGGCTATGTTTCTGGAGATGAAATGCGGATTCCTCGAGTCTTTTTTACAGAAGAAATGAGACAAAATTTAGATGAAAGATACAACAGAGTGATGCAGTCACGTGAATGGAATACATTGTTTGATATTGAGTATATGTGATTTCTGATTTTTCATATCCATACGATTATGTTTCAAAAGAAGTAACATGTGTTTCACGTGAAAGGCTAGAGCAAAGATTTGAAAAACAAGAAAAATCAGGCATAGGATTCTTCATAATATGGTAGAATATCAAAAAGAGCACCCAAGATAAATTTATGAGGAACCCTCAGTTCCTCGTGTCGCTTCAAACCTGGATTATGAGAAAGAAAAATTGGATTTTATGATGACAAATATCATAATGCATTTACAAGAAGTCATGAGTTGTATAACATAAAAAATGAGAAAGATGATGTCGACCATAATGAAAGAATTGGAAGAAGCTATAAAATATCATCAGAATTCTAACAATGAGGAGGAAGGCCAGAATAGTGCCTACAAACAAAACATCAATACAGGAGAATCATCAGGAGATTTTCAAACATATGATAATTATCTTTTTACAAATTTATTTATATATGTCAAAAGAATGATGGCGGATATCTAAAATCCAACTTATGGTCACGTGAAAGAAGATTTTCCCAAAATGATGGCCCAATGAATAAAGATGAAAAGTTTATGTTTCAAGACTTTACTGATTAATGTTTCAAGACTTTACTGATTAATATGGTAGCTCGGGGGACAAAATAGAAGAAAATAGTACCTTTTTTAATCAAGGAAAAAATTGAAACAGAGACAAAAAGATGGAAAAATAATATGAATAAAATGATTAAAAAAAAGTATGGTATTCCCAAAGAAATTATATTTTATGTAAAAGACTCATGTTCAAAGTGAGAAAGAAAGAATTCTCTAAAGAAATCCATAAATAAGTGTTGGTGCCAAGAGCTGAGACTTTTTTAGATGAATGAAAGGTATAAAAGAAGTTCAAGTAGAGAGAAACATTTTTATGAGAGGAGAAACATGGTTGGAAATAAGTTTGTCGGCCAAAAAGTATTATCAGAAAGTATTGAATACCAAATAAGATTATTATCGAAGCCAAAGACAGAAGGGATGAGAGTTTCAAGATGGAGGATCGTCAATTCAATATGATACATGCACTTTACAAATGGGGGAATGTAAGGTACAGTAGGGAATACATGACCAAAAAGCCAAGGAACCAAGAATACTGATCGAGCTTTTCTTGTACTGAAAATCCTCAAAAGAAATTTAAACTTTATTTTTTTGAAATAATCGCAATTGCACCAGTCAAGTTATAGAATAGTATACAAAGTAAGGATATCGTCACACAGAGACTATAATACATAATTATTATTTTCAGAAATTTATTCTGTAGCAAAGTGTAACAATTATTTGAAGTGATTTAAATTAAAGGTGCATTCACGGAGAATTATAATTCAAAGGGCAAATAAAACTAAACAATTTAATATAAATATTAAAATCAAGTATAAATGAATTTGTTGGGAATTCAGTTCACCTATCCCTCTTTTATTTGAAATAATCAATCTTACTATGACTCATGTTTTTTGAAAAGATTCCCTAAATTATTAACACACTCTCTCAAACTATGTTAAACAAATTCAACACAATGAAATAATTAAATGTCTTTAATATATTAAGGATGATTGTATGAACGATTTATGGAATCCCTTAGCTTTTGACCTATTGGACTATCACTATCAACGGTTATTTAATTTCATACGTCTATGCAAATTGTAAATTCACATATTATGCCACTCGTTTCTATTGTAAATTATTATCTTGAATTCATTCACAACATAAAATATTGTAGAAATTAGCTAGGATTCAATAATTCAAAGAAAAAAGTAACACAATCAAGCATGAAGCAAAAGTCGAAAATTCAATTAAATGAAACACTGTTTCAAGGTAGGATCCTTTTAAATCCTAACAAATATAAATTTTAGCTACTGATCATCGTCATAAAATTATCAAAAAATGATTAAACCGAAGTTCCGAAACTAAAAGTACTAGAAGAAATGAAGGGGAAAAAGAAAAAAAACGCTGCATGAAAATCCTGAGTTCTTCTTATCTCCTCGACTCTGATCTTTTCTCTCACGTAATGCGGATCTCCAATGTATAGTTGATACGTCTCAATTTGGATGAATCCCTCAAAACCGTGTATTAGGGCTTTCCATGTAGGTAAGAATCTAGAAAATTGAAAACAAATCAATCAAATCTTATTTCCTTATCGGATTGCACTAGGGCTGTCAAAATCAATCGCCCCAGCCCAAGCTGCTCGCATATTTTATTTTTTTATTCTTTACTCAAGAAAATTGGGGCGGACCAAAATACCTACCCTAGAACAAATAGCCTGATGTCCATGATTTTTTTTTACACTCGTATGTGCTGGGGTGGTCAAAACTGCGGTCAAAACTGCCCACCCCTTTGACCACCTTAGCGCAAGCTCTATGCAAATTTCACTTTGTTTTCATCCTTAGCATTAAGGCGGACAGTTCCATCTGCCCAAGCTTGCCATGCTCGCATATCTAGCCCATATTTTTTTTGTTTTTTTTTTTATCACATTCACTTACAAAGCAAACTAAAACACATGAGAGATAACGAATATGCATAATATAAATAAAAAGAACTAAAAATATAGTCAACATGTATGAAACATGCAAGAATGAGACTCACAATGACACAATAAAATACATAAAAATACACACATCAACCTCCTCATACTAACTTTTCTCGTTTTCTAGCAAAATAAGTTATAAGATACAACACAACTAAAAAAAATCAGCTCATTGATGAGTTCATAGTCCAGTTATGCCTCGGTGAATTCGCAACATATTTCCCATCACTCAACGCCCAACGCAAGTTTTCGCACATTTCATGAAGTTAACACACTACATTTTTTACTGGAACGTGAAAGTGTGTATGTAATGTTGGTTCTATTATCGTGCATTTCAAATATATTTATTTTCCAAAGTTTGTAAGAAATTTCAATAAACGTGTTGGTACAAATTTCCCTCTCATATATCCCTTTTTTCACTAATTACTAACCAGCAAACACAAATCGTTAGAACTTTTTAGGCATGACTTATGGCTCAAGTGAGGGCTACCAAAGGTAATTAAGATCGACACAGATTAATTTGTGCACAATCATATTTTGCATCTGGTTTCATTCAACTCCATACATTTACCCCTTTTAGACTAAACGGTGCATTTTGATCGCCCCAGCACTAGTGCATGAAAATCAAGGTGCTGGAACAGAGAAAATCACGCTAGGGTGGTAACTTTTAACCACCCCAATGCGCCTGGATGAAAAACATAGACACAAGACAGCGGATCTTGCATTAGAGCAGTAACGATTTACCGCCCTAATGCGTTCGAGAGCAATTCAAGTCAGTGGGGACAAAAGATCTCGCATTGGGGCGATAACTTCTTACCACCCCAATGCATCGCGATATTGAAAAAATTACAATAAGGTTTCTTTCTTTTTGTGGTGGATTTTTGGAGGCTATAAAGGGTGATAACCCTATTACATGAATGATTATCAGCAGATATTCAATTGGAGAGAGCACCACACACAAGGAAAATAACACGGAGTCGAGGAGGCAAGAACTCGGGATTTTCACTCAGTGTTTCTTCTTTTCTTAATTTCTTATAGTACTTTTAGTTTAATAACTTTATTTCAATCATTTTTTTGATAATTTTATGACGATGTTTAGTAGATAAACTTTACATTTGTTGAGATTTAGAGGATCCTAGAGACGTTGTTTTAATTAATTTAATTCTCGAATTTTGCTTCATGTTTGATTGTATTAATCTTTTTCTTTGAATTATCGAAGCTTAGATAACTTCTATAATATTTTATATTGTGAATGAATTTGATAGAACAGTTTGCAATAGGAACAAGTCGCATAATATGTGGATTTATAGTTTACATAAACATATGAAATTGAACACATATTGATAGTGATAGTCAAATAGGTCAAAAGCTAGGGGTTTCTACAATCGTTCATGCAATCACCTTTGATAAGTAATGAAAAACGTTTAATTATTTCATCGTGTTGCATTGTTTTTAACATATCTTGAGAGAGAGTATTAATAAATTAGGGAATCTTGTCAAAAGCATGTATAAATGTTGAGATTAGTTATTTGAATCAATTAGGGGTAGGTGAAATAAATTCCAACAAATTCATTTCTACTTGATTTTAATATCCTCATAGACTTGATTTTATGTCCTCGTTGAATTATATTTTCCTTTGAATTTTAGTAGATAAACTCATTTCAAATAATTGTTGATAAAAACTTAATTTCTGAAAATAATACTTTTGCATACAGTGTCCGTGGGAACGACATTCGTACTTTGTAAACTATATTATAATTTGACTCGTGCACTTGCGATTTATTCGCATTTGTAAGAAAATTTTTATTGGAAATTTACATTGCAAGAAAATTTTGATCGGAATCAGGTAAAACAGACCATCCAAAGAATTTATATTGGCTTAAAATAGTTTGTGGCGTGGTGGAAATAACCTTGAAGCAAGAAATATACCAAGCATTTGAAGTTAATCTTAAATCAAATTTTGCAAATATTTTGGTGAACTGAATGTAATTATGCATATGAAAAAGTGAAAAACACGAAAAAAATGCATGGTCAAGCATCAAGAAAAACCACCAACACATATGTTGATAAAGAATAATCTCAAAGTCAAGAAGAAAGAAAGCACACTAGCCTAAATAATTTCACCATGGCATCGAACACATCAAATGTATCAAAGAGGAATTAAAATCCAGGTAAGAACTTTTTTCAAAATAAATATTTGGTATTCTTCATACATATGCTTCAGGCTCAAGGAAAGAATATATGAGATTCAAATCAATCAAACTTGAAGTTTAACAGAAACTCTAGCCATTTGTATCAGATCAGCCACACAAATGAATGAACTATGGTGAAAGTTACAGGATATTCCAGAACGAATTTTCAGGTCTCAAAGCTATTCACAAGCCTCACTCGCACAAAATCTCAAACACCTTGAGTACATGACATGAAGGTATGACATATTCCAAAGTATTCGTGTCATGAAGAATTGGAAAAAATGTTGAAATATACTTGCTCCTTGACATGGTGTTGCTAAATGCGAAGGAGGTTGAAGGTAGCGATTTTTTGAAACTTGGATGGCATCAAAGAAGCCATGTATGCTGCCAAGGTACCGTACACGAGGTCTCCATGAGTGTACTATTGGCTAACCGTTGGTGAAAGAGGATCAATTTTTATGGCAGTGAAGAATTGGAGGAGTTGGAGAAAGAAGATAAATAAATGTTGAAACATGATTTTTATTGTGAGTTTTAGAAGAGAGAGTTACTGGGATTCGGATCGTCTACTGTGTTGAAAACCAAGCACTACATGCTGACAACTTTTTAAATTTATCTCATATGGTGTGAAGTCCACAAGATGATCATGTGAACATCTCGTGTAAGTGATGTGTTTTCAACACAGTAGAGGATCTAAATCTGAGTTACTGTAGGCAGAAGATCATCTCTTTATCTACTTTCTTTTTTCTCTTTAAATATTTTGTTTTGTGTATTTTGGGCTCAGACCCTTAAAATATTTTGCAACAATAGAATTAGACTTGGACACTTATAAATAGACAAAATGGCCTACTGATCAAATTGACTAGGGGGGATTTTTTGGAGTCAAAATTTGTCGTCGAAAACATGGAAGAAGAAGTACCTATAGATGTAGTGGAAAAAGAACAGTGATGACGAAGAGATGATAAGGTAAGGTAGACTGGTATTATGGTCATACGATACGAAAAGAAAGAAGTGTAACATTTCTTTGGGAATATACAAATATAAGTTGAATTATATTTTTGAGAATGTATCTATCAGATATAAGTTGACTTATATTTTTGGGAATACACCTATCTGATATAAGTTGACTTAAATTTTTGGGAATTTACCTATCGAAGATAAGCTTCTGACCTAAGATGAAATGTTTGACTCGGGGATAATAAATTATTTATGAAAATATAAGAATTATATAAGCTTTGATATTCAGATGTAGAAGTTAATTTTTGTGTCAATAATTAACGGTATGTACATCAGATTTGGGATGATAAGTGTTAAATTTAAATATGTTGGATTTTTTAATATCTTATGAAGGTAAGAAATAATATATATTAAGAAATTTATATTATTTTATGTCATTTTTTTATGAAAATAAAGTAAGATATTGATGGACATTAAGGAAGTGTAGCATACATAAGTTCTGACTCTTCTTATAGTATAAAAAAAAAGGGAGATTTGAGGAAAAAGACATCCAACCAAACTTGTTTGTGTTAAAGTATGCTAGGCTCATAGTCTTGATTAAGGAAATATTTAGTAAAAGAAGAATTATTTGAGGAATTAGTTTCTTTCGTACAAGGTTGAAAGAAATTTTAACTAGGTTATAATTATTGGGACTTGAGTCAATAGGCTGATAAGGAGTTATGTTCTAAGATTCTATATTGGTTTTAAGTTTTGAGATAGTAATCATGATAATTTAAGATAAAATAAAATAAGTATGGATACGCATATATTCAGTGCCGATTTTATACACTGTACTATGGGAATTGATTGATTGGACAAGAATCATGCAATGGTAGATTTTCGGGGTAAGAATGCTAAACTCCAATCTAAGAATAAATCGTATTTCATGCCGAGGATAAGGAACAAAAATCCTTCCTTTCTGCTTCTCAGACTTAGAAAGTCATGGAGTTTGGCGAAGAAGTCTAACTAGCAATGATCAGCGAGGTAAATAACGAAGTTAAGATGAAGATAGAGGATATTCCAGTTATTCAGGAATTTCCGGACATCTTCCCTGAAGAATTGCCTGGCACGATTCCTGACCGTGAAGTGGAGTTTGAGATCAACTTGATCCGTGGAGCTGCACCGATCTCGAAAGCACCATACCGAATGGTCCCAGTAGAGTTAAAAGAACTAAAGGATCAACTCCAAGAATTATTGGATAAGAAGCATATTAAACCCAGTGCATCTCCATGAGGAGCCCCTGTATTATTTGAGAAAAAGAAAGACAGGATGAGGTTATGTATCGACTATAGAGAGTTGAACAAAATCCCAATTAAGAATAAATACCATCTCCCAAAGATAGATGATCTTTTCGATCAATTGAAAGGAGACAATGTCTATTCAAAACTCGATCTGAGGACAGGATACCTTCAACTGAAGGTCAAAGCAGAAGATACTCCTAAATCGGCCTTCAGGTCGAGATACGGCCATTACGAGTTTACGGTAATGTCGTTTGGACTGACCAATGCTCCAGCAGCATTCATGGACCTCATGAATAGAGTCTTCAAACCATAACTTGATATTTTCGTGGTCGTATTCATAGACGACATTCTTGTGTACTCACAAAGTAAGGAAGATCATGAAGAACATCTTCGCCTCACTCTACAGACACTCAGAGAAAAAGAACTGTATGCCAAATTTAAGAAATGTGAATTTTGGCTAACAAGTGTCGCCTTCTTGGGTCACATAATCTCTGAACTAAGTGTTTCAGTGGATCCCAAGAAAATAGAGGCAATTGTGGACTGGCCTCGACCAAAGACCGTAACTGGGATGCAAAGCTTTCTGGGTTTAGCTGGAAATTTTAGGAAATTAAGTTGAAACAAAATCATGATCTTTACATAACAAAAATTAAGGAGCAACTTCAAGAAGGAAAAGCGCAAGAATTCCAAACTGATGAGAAAGACGTCATGTGAATGAAAGGACGTTTGTGTGTACCAGACCTCGATGAGATAAGACGCGAAGTAATGTCTGTCAAAGTTCTCAATTCTCTCGGGGAGCACCAAAATGTATCGAGACTTGAAAAAGAATTACTGGCGGAATGGAATGAAGAAGGACGTAGCTGAATTTGTCGCTAAATGCCAAATTTGTCAACAGGTCAAAACAGAACATCAACGACCTGAAGGACCCCTACAACCACTAGAGATCCCAACATGGAAGTGGGAGCACATTTCCATGAACTTTGTGGTAGGATTACCAAAGTCAAGACAATAACCATGATGGGATCTGGGTTATCATCGATCGAATGATCAAATCGGCACACTTTTTACCGGTGATAATGAACTACAACCTAGATAAATTAGCCACCTTGTACTGTTGTACATGAACAACATAGTAAGATTACACGGAGTTCCAGCAAGTATACTATCTGATAGGGATCCAAGATTTGTGTCTCGATTTTGGAAAAGTTTCCAAGAAGCCATGGGAACCAAAGTCACCCTCAGCACGGCCTATCACCGGCAAACAGATGGCCAAACCGAAAGAACAATTCAAACTTTAGAGGACATGTTAAGGGCGTGTGTTCTAGATTTCAAAGGAAATTGGAGTGAACATCTACCTCTAATAGAGTTCACATAAAATAACAGCTACCACATTAGCATAGAGATGGCCCCTTATGAAGCGCTCTATGGAAGAAAATGTAGATTGCACCTGTATTGGGACGAAATCGGGGAGAAAGCCATCACCGGGCCTATATCATCATGGAGAAACTCAAAGCGGCTCAGGACCGATAAAAGAGCTGGGCTGACTTGAAGAGAAGGCCGTTGGAGTTTAAAGTCGGAGAGAAGACCTATGTCAAGGTTTCACCTATGAAGGGAGTGGTCCGCTTCATCAAATCGGGAAAATTGAACCCAAGATACGTTGGACCCTTCGAAATTCTGGAAAGAATCGGAACCCTTGCTTATCGGCTAGCCTTGTCGCCTGACATGTCAAGAATCCATAACGTCTTCCAAGTTTCGCAACTAAGAAGATATATTCCCGACTCGAGTCATATTCTCGAGGTTTCACCACTGCTACTCGACGACAACCTGAATAAAGAATTGAACTATGAAGAAGTTCATATCCGTATAGTGGACACCAAAGAACAAGTGCTACGTCACCGCACCATTCCGTACGTGAAAATACAATGGTATAACCATACTGAACGGGAATCAACATGGGAGCTAGAAGAGAAGATGCGCACCCTTTATCCCTACCTTTTCAAAGACCAAGTTAACTCAAGTTTCGAGGACGAAATTTTAAACAAGGAGGGAAGAATGTGAAGACTCAAAATTTTACTATACAAAGAAACAAAGTATCAAGTTGATTTTAGTTTTGCATTGAAGATAAATTATGTCATGTATGAGAATAAAATTACATGCAACCTTTGGTATGGAAGGTGAATGCCAAGAGTCACATTGGTTATTAATGTCATAAACCATGCAACCTTTGGTATGGAAGAGGAAAGCATAAAGTCACATTGGTGCCTATAAATAGTGGCAAAGGAATGAGTGAAATCACACCAAAACGATATCAAAAGTTCTCTCTAAAAGTTGTAATTTTCGAGTACAAAAATTCTGCTCAATTTCAGAAAGTTTTTCTCATTGTTTTAAACATCCAAATCCGATCTCAACCGTTCAAAATATACCTACACGTGTTTGGAGCAATATATCCAAAATTCTGACCGATCCAACGGTTCAATTATGTGAAAACATTTTTGCAAGGTGATTCAGTGTCAAACGCAAACTTGTTCATTCCAAGATTTTTGGAACAATCTTTCAGGTAAGTGGGTTTTTGCTATGTATTTCTTTTTAATTTAAAATTTGTATAAGTATGACGTGCTTGTATGTGTGTCAAACCATTTTCGAAAAATTCTATATTATGTATTATAAAAATCTCGATCGATGTACGATATGTTCTTCTGGTCTCGACGTTCTTTGAATCTGCTGAGTCCTCTCATAATTCTGATAAGTACTGTTTGATGAATCTGATTTTGAAATACACTGTTATGATTCGAGTTGGATATTGAACGACGATTGTAAATTCTGTTATGGCCCCCATCAGTAGGTATAAAACTGTGTTATGGCCCCCATCAGTGGGTATAAAACTGTGTTTTGGCCTCACTCTTTAGAGGACTAATATATGGGGGACAATTTGACCATGGATGACGAGATGAATAACATTGTTCCGTTTGTTCTGATCTGATCTGTTCTGAATTGTTCTGATAAGTTATGTTTCACCCTTCGAGTCTGATTCGGTTAATGTTTGATATGATAAGTTTTGAAAGTCTGTTAAAAGATGTTTTAAAATTATCTTTATATGTATTTGTGGTAATCGATCGGCCCCTACTTACTGAATGTTTCCCAAAGCACTCACCCCTTACATCTCTCCCCAGATAAGAATGAAAAACAATGGAACGAGGAGGAACATGAGACGTTCTGGGGCTGGTGATCGCACCAAAAGATCTAGACTCAAGACTTTGTATTTATTTCGCTTCCGCGATCCTGATGTAATTTTCATTTTGTTATCATTGTAAAGACGATATTTATTTATGGAAAAGACTGGTGTTTGGCTATTTGCTACGAGGCTTAATTGTTTTCATGTAAATTGATAAACAATGCCGGATGTCTTGACCGACATCTCGATCTCGGGGCGTGACACAACTAAGATAAACAATTTAACTAAACAAGGAAGTTGTTCATCGAATCATATTTTTTAAGCCTTTTATTTAAAAAGCATATTAGAAAAAAATACGATTAAAAATTTTATTTTATTTTTTTATTGCAATAACATATTCCAATTTAAAATAAATTTATTGCATACTACTGTAATAAATTTTTCTCTTGTTGGAATAAATTTCAATGTTTCAGGCCTCTTGTTTATAGTCAACTTGATTTAGCTTACGAATGTTGGCTTTTATATTGTAATAATGCTCCATACTTAGATAAATACCCAATATTCCATTCTTTATCATACTTCATATTTTCAGTATATTCTTTTTACTACTTAGCTCTTCTTGGAATTATTTCGGTACGATATTCAGTTCTGTTATTCATGCATGTATCAACCTCTTATTTAACTAAACACTTGAGTCGCGTGACCCTGTAGAGTAACTTCTAGTCCGACAAACACTCCAGGTTCGCAACAAACGATAGTTACGAAAACTTAATATGCCGTTCACAACTTTTTCACTTCTGGGATTAAAGCCTGAAATAAATTCAAGTTTCGTATATTTGAAAGACGAATTTATATTTTTCTCTAAAAAACTTGTGCATGAGATTGAAACAACTTGTCTATCTCTTGTAAGGTCAAGTGTTTCGATGTTCACAATGTTTACCAACAAATTAAAGCCTGCAGCCTTAATTTTGGGTCAAAAACATATTTGGTTTTTGCAAAATAAGAAGAATGAAACAAATCAAGAAAGTCTGGTGACAAGTATAATATTATGTCTATTAATGAAATTTATTCATGTGAATTCAGCTTGTTGGTATGAACGTTTGGTTAGTCAATTCACTAATAACAAGTGAATTTAATCTCAGTAACACTACTACAAAATTATATATATGGTGCGAAAATCTACCAGTCAATTATGTTAATTATATACAAAAAAACATTTTTTTTCCCGTCATTCAAATAAATATAGACAGATCGAGTACTCATACAAACTAATATATGTGTGTATGTATAATTTCAAGAAGTGCTTCAAACTCGTTCGGCAGTGCATGCACGTCTTCTGGCAATTTCAAGGTGTGATTAAAAGTGATCAATCCTTTCTTATTTATTTTTGTATATATAGTGAAGATTTTGATATTTTGAGAAAATCAATCGGTTCTTAATGTGTATTTTGCTTGAAATAATTGAAATTACCTATAGATTTATATAGTTAAGTGAAATTGTTGGGAATTTTTTTCTTTTTTTTTGTTAAGTGAAATTGTTGGGAATTTTTTTCTTTTTTTTTTTTGTAATTCGAATTCTTGAGATCATCTCTTATCTTACAAAATGACAAAAATGTTGGAAAATTTTGGAGATTGACTTTCTCTCAACCTCATGAGTCGTATTGTTATTGTTTTTATGATTAAAATTTAAATCCATAAATTTCAGTTTAACTCAGTCCAAATCAAATTAGAAATTTGAGAAACCGAAACTAAAATCGTATACAAGTCGTTTGAATATTACTTTTATTCTCCTTATTATTGAAACTAACTCGATCTATCGATTTTAAACTTATATATATACATACGTACATGTATATATGTATGCATGTGCGTGTAGTAGTAAAGAATAGGAGCTAGAATATGCTTTATATTTTAATCTTATTTGCATTCATGTCTTGCAACCGATTTTCACTAGATGTACAACTTAAAGTGACAAGTTAATATATCGAGGTACCGTTTTACGTGTGAGATATGATAATTGTAACATTGATAAAAAGTTGAAATATGTATGTAACTAATATACTGTGTGATAAAATATATGGTGTTCGATACGAGTATATATAAAATATAAGATAAAATTTTTGTATTTCACGTAATGACAAAAATACTCTATTTATCGAACAAAACCCAATAAAGGTAATCTTGGACGATAAATCCCAACTTTCATTCTCTCTTTTTAATGGCAAAAATCATTTCATATTATTAATTGTTGTTATTTTAGTTTTTGTTATTATTTATTTATTATTACTTATATTGAATTTGTTTGTTAGAAAATGTTCGTTATTATCATAAATATTATTAAATTATTTGTATAAAGTTAATTATCACTAGTTATTATTTTTTACTAATGATTATTTATGCATTTGTTATATCAATTAAGTTTTAATGATTTAACAAGAGAAAAACTGAATTTAAGAAGATGACTGGCTTACTGAATTTTAAAATGATGACAAATTAGAGAAGCCTACCCAAATGACAAGAATTCTATTTTAGTATTGCTAACCCAACATAAATATTTTCAGATTTTGTTTAGATTATTTATTAACTCATCTCTAAATCAATCTCCGATCATAACAAGTGATATCGGAGCGGTTTAATTCTTGTCTCTGAACACTAAACTCTAATGGTGCTCCTCAGATGATTGTAAAAGCAAGAATGGAGTGGTCCGATGAAGACAAGAAAAATGCAAATTGGGATAATCTTCCAAAAACATCTTGTATAAAACATTAGAGAAAAATACTTTTAGCAAAATCAAGACAAAAAATATATGGGAGAAACTGATACAACTCTATGAAGGCAACATCCAAAAGAAATAAACACTACAACAAAAATCTTATTTAACAACACATCAAAGACAACGGTTTTAACAAAAACCGTTGTCTTTTTACTTTTAACAACGGTTTTAACAAAAACCGTTGTCGTAGCCTAAAAAAATCCTCTCAAAGACAACAGTTTCTTTAAAACCGTTGTCGTAGATATATCTACGACAACGGTTTTTAAAAACCGTTGTCTATGAGCGTTTTTTTTTTTGCCTACGACAACGTTTTTTAAAAACCGTTGTCTATGAGCGTTTTTTTTTGGACTACGACAACGGTTTTTAAACTGTTGTCATATAAGCGTTTTTCTTCAAGCTACGACAACGGTTTGTAAAAAACTGTTGTCTTTCAACTGGTTTTTCTACAAATTTTGTTGTCAATATTAGATTTCGCGACGGCCTAAGTAAAATCTGTCGCTAAATTTAGCGACGGTTATACTATACCGTCGCTAATTTAAATATTGCGACGGTTTATGTATACCCGTCGCTAAAATTTGCGACGGTTTTAAGTAAAACTGTCGCCGATGTAGATATAGCGACGGTTTTCCAAAAACGGTCGCTAAATTTAGCGACGGTTTTTGTATAACCGTCGCTACATTTAGCGACGGTTTTATTAAACCGTCGCCGATCTATAATTAGCGACGGTTTATATTTAACCGTCGCTAAATAAAGCGACAGTTCTTATAAAAGCGTCGCTAATTTTAAATCGGCGACAGTTGAAAAAATAACTGTCGCTAATTGCGACGGTTTAATCAAAACCGTCGCAAACTGTCTATAAATATCCCAACCCTCAGTCCATTTTCTACCCTACCACTTCACAACACTTAAAATTTTTCTCACTTACACAATTTTCATTTCGTTTTTCTCTTTAAAGATTAATAAATTTTTACCACTTCACAACACTTAAAATTTTTCTCCCTTACACAATTTTAATTTCGTTTTTTTTTAAAGTTTAATAAATTTTTAAAATCAAGAATATAATATTTTCGACTGAAATTTTTTTTTATTTTACTGACAAAAATAGCGACGGAAAGCATAAAACACCGTCGCTAATATTAGCGACGAAATTGAATTAATACCGTCACTAAATTTAGCGACGGTGTATAAAACCGTCGCTCTTTAGCGACTGATTTAAGTACGACCGTCGCTAATTTTAGCGACGGGTAACGATGATTTCCGTCGCAAATTTATTTGCGACGGTTGTTTAAAATCCGTCGCAAATTGTAACTACAACAACACTTTAGAACTGTTGTCTTTTAGCGAATTCTTTAACCACATGACCTTTAACAACGGTTTTGTATACCTACGACAACGGTTTTTCACCGTTGTCTTTGAGCACACCCTTTAACCACAGGGCTTCTAACAACGGTTTTAAAAGGCCTACAACAACGGGGAAAAACCGTTGTCGTAGGCCTTTTTTCTTTTAGTGAAAATAAGTTGCATGTTGCTATACAGAAATTTGACAGTATCAAAGATGAAAGTCGAGGAGTCTATGTCAGACTTTGATGAAAGAGTGAGCAATATCATTATTAAATTGACTGCTCTTGCCAAAAAGTATGGCAATCGTGAGATAGCTTTGAAAGTAATGAGAGCATTCATGAGAGAATGAGATGTCAAAACAATAGTCATGCATCAATCAAAAGACCTTAACAAGTTTGAACTGCACAATTTGTTTGTAGATCTTAAGGCTTATGAATTTGAACTCGAGTCAAGAACTGATGGTGAATCGACTACCAAACTGACGAAGGCTTTGGCTGTTACATACATTGATCAATATGTATCAAAAGATAAGTCATCTGAGCAGTTTACTAGTGATGTAATGTCACAGTTTGTAAAGAAATTGAAAAGTTTTCAATGAAGAGCCAAAGCAATTTCTAAAGCCTAAACATAAGCAATCACTACAAGAAAGATTCTCCTGATAAGGACAATGTGTATCTCAATTGTGGGAAAATCGAACATTTTATAGCTGATTTCTCTAAGCCAAAGAAGGATGAGAGAAAGCCAACTGACAAAGAAGGTCGATCTAATTATAAGAAGACAAGGTCAAAGGATCACAAGATGTTATTCAGGAAGAAAAGAAACCAGAAGGTACTGGTGGCCGGTGACAGTAAGAACAAGTGGGCAGAGTCGTCTGATTCTGACTCATCCAAGTTATAGAGCCCCACCAGTGGAAGTGATGAAGATGAAGTGCAATGCCTTGGCTTTAGTAGTAATGGTAGCAACTTTACTGATAGTAGTACTCAATCGAAACTGAACATGTGCAAAAGAAAATACATTCATTTTGTTAAGTCCAGTATGATATATGAATATCAGAAGCCAACTGTTCGAATTGAGAAACCTATTGAACATATTAACAAGGGCGGAAAGTTTGGTATTTGTTACGAACCCGAAAATTCTAGTGTTAAGCCTTACTAGCCTGGTAAGAAGTAAGCTATACCAATACTACAACTGCAAGCAAGTTCAGAGAAGATACAGGCAGACCAATTATGACAGAAAGGCAAGACAATATATTATTTCTAATACACATAGAGCATCACGTACACATTTTATTGTACAACCCTTTTTTAACAAACAAAGTGGTCGACCAATCAGGCTGATCCAAGTTTGGATTCCAAAGGGGCTATTTTCATTTGGACCCAAATAGGATTGGTAGGAATTGATTTAACTTGTGATTGCAGATCAATAAACAAAAAGGGCCGAACCCTCATTTTGTCGGATTATTGTCGATATAATCATAAAAGGCTAATTTTTCAGTTCGAGACCCATGATTGGCCAAACCTAGGGATGGAAATTTTCCCCCCAGGTTTGGGGACCCGCGGGGAAAATCTGAAATGGGGATGGAGATCTCCGATTTTTTCGGTTTTGGGTTCGGGTTCGGGGATTTTTAGAATCCCCAAATAGTTCGAGGTGGGTATGAAGATATTATCCCCATCCCAGAATCCGTCTCAAGAATAATATTAATAATAAAAATAATAATAATACTAGTATTAATAATATAATAATATTATTATTCTTTAAAATATTAATAATAATAATAATAATAATATATGATCACTAATAATAATATATAATAATAAGTTTTATTTCCAGTAATCCCCGTACCTCCCCCCATTTTTTCTCATTAATATTTTTGAAATGGAGATGGGGGCGGGGATGGGGATTTGATCCCCGTGGTTTTCCTGAACCCGAAAAACGGAGATCGGGATGGGTATGGGGGTAAGGATGGAATTCGAGGACGGTGATGGGGATAACAAGCCTGTCCCCGCCCCCATCCCGCCTCATTGCCATCCTTAGACAAGCCCAACTATTGACTAATCTAATCAAATGTAAAAGACCCAAAATAAATTTCGGTGACAATGCGAAGGGTAAGATCGTGGGTAAATGTAAGATTACTCACAGAAATATTGTGATTAATGATGTATTACTCTTGAGAATTTATGTTATAATCTGATTAGTATCAACCAACTTTATGATAATGGTTACTTGGTTGAGTTTCATAAGAGTAACTGCTTAATTAAGGATGCTGATTATCAAATTTTGTTAACTGGTGTTAGAAATGGTATTATTTATAAAATTGACTGCAATATTAATTGTCTAGCCTAAGTGACTTGTTTTGCTGCTATTAATATGTTCATGTAAGATACTTAAGAATTCTTTGGCAGTTAAATAATGAGAAGAATTTGTTGATCGACCAAGTATTTTTCTCTGTTCTTTTCCAATTACCTTCTAAGTGGTTGACCGACTTTTCTGAAGTTCCTCAGCATGCCGTTGAAGAAATGAAGATTCAGTTTTCTGCAACCGGTGGATCTATCAAAACTTCTGGGAATAAAAAAGAGATGAAACCGGAATACCAGTTGCTAGCTGATGTGGTGGCCAAGACTGTCTTCAAAATTAAGAAATTTCTAGTGATGACATTTATTGCCACATGAATCAAGGTCAATCGGTCTGTCGTCTTGTTCCAAATTCTCAATGCTCTAATTAAATCAGAGAAGCAGGCTTCTGACTTTGTAATCCCTCTCAGCATATTATTTTAAGATATTGGAGTTCTGCTAAGTGACCCAGCCACCCTGCATAAGTTCAAAGCTCTTACTACTTCCAACATTCTCTCTTAGGCCAAAAAGACGGGCACTGAACATCTCCCTAGCTGGTATGCTGGTTGGAAAGAAAGAAATAAAAGAAGCAGTGGTTGACATCAAGAAGTCATCAAATAAAAAAGTTAGTAAGGTTGTTGTTTCCGAGCCCAAGATAAAATTGATCGTGGAATCCAGAGATTCTAACATGGCTAGCCATTAATCTTTCTCTAAAGAATCCATCGACTACTTAGACCGGACCAGTTCCCACACCAATCAAGGTTATACCTATCTTTCAGGTACAATGAGTCAAAGAAATTGATGATAACGCTAAGGGAAAAGCCTACTGGAAAGGATAAACTATCAGTTATTGCAACTCCACCAAGGATAATCACAATGCCATATGCTCATCCTTCTCCTCGTCCATCTAAAGGAGTTGCTGTAAGAGATCTAATATAGTTCACAATATCAGGTCTAGACTCAATCCTTTCAACCAAATCAATTCAAGGAAAGGGAAAAAAGGTGACTGAAGTCATGGAAACTGAACTAGTGCCAACAATTTAAACACAAATTGATCTTTTAATGGATGAGGCAAATGAGTCTGCAAGAAAATTTTGAATTATTTGATGAATGGGTCGAATTTAGGACATTTACCTTTGCGAAGAAACTGAAAAAGAAGGTTGTGGTGGATAGATACATGGCACTAGAGAACTTTGTGCTAAGTAAAGTCAAAAGTATTGTTATTACATAGCACTAGAGAAACCCTTCAACAAAGAGACTATTTGATCAATTTGTTGCACATTCAGAAGCTGACTGCAGTTTGTGCTGAGAAAGTAGCCAACTATGATCCAACTTGCCATATAACTTTTGATGGCATCTCTGTCATAAATAAATTAGATATGCTCTATAGAAGAAAGTCAAACAATGGGATAACGACAATCAACTGCTTGTGCCGGTGGAATCTCAAAGAAAACCAAGAAGGCAGCTGAATCTTCTTCTCATTCGGCCTCTGAGAATTCAACGGAACAAACAGTTCAAGACACTGTACTAGATGGTCATTCAAAGCTAATATTGAGCCTTCTTTCAGTCAACCTCCAGAGAATCTAACTTTTTCATCTCCCAAGATTGCGGTAGAAGTGATTTCTCCATCAGTTTGGGAAATTTCACTTGAGAATATTGATGAATTTGTGTAATCTATTGTACAACAAATCGAGGAATAAACAATGATTGAACAGCCTGATCAAATCCAAGTTCCAGAAGTCACTGCTCTAGCATTCCCTTATGAGGAAGCTTTTGATGACGATATCCTCACTAGAATTGAACATTCAGTAAGATAAACTGTTAATCAATCAACAAGCAGTGTTCTTGTTGTATTAGCTACTGAGGAAGAGTTAGTTTTGCTCAAGTCTATTAAAGAAGGAACTCAAGAAATAGAGACTGACAACCTACATGATCTAGCTCAACCAGTAGAACCCTTCTTGATGATTGAACAGGGACCCTCATCCAGTCAGGCCCTAGATCTTTCACTCAAATATGTTTCCAAGTATTTCCAATTGACATTTGAACTAGATACCTCAGTGAATGATTCTTTGGATCAAATCAATGCTCGTATTACTTCGATAACATCCACTCTCTCCAACGTTCGATGAGAACAAATCAGCACTAATAGCAATTTGGATATATTTAAAGAAAAAATGCTAAAGGAACTGGCCTCTTTGTCCAAAAATATTTCAGATATTCTTAATAAATTGGAGTGCTTCAAGAAAGATCATATATTTAATGCATAGAGCCTTGCAAATCAGTTTTCTGTTTCAAATGATCATCTTTCACAAAAATTTGAGAAAGATAATGATCAACTTTCTTTGAAGATTGATATTGATGTTACTTAACGGACCTCTGTGCTTGAAATTTTGAAAACCCTTGGTGTTGAAAAAAATGAGCAAGGAAGTCAGTTGAACAGTCAGAGAAAATGAGACACCAGAGAACATCATCATCATAAAACGATTGATCAGAAGAGACAAATTGAATCCTCAAGCAAGCACTCTAGCAATCACAAAGATTCTCAACACAATTAGTGCTAGTTCATCAGTTTGTGTTATTCATCTCTGTCACTGTATTCATTCGGTTGAGTTAAGAAGTTATTACAAAATTTTCATTTTTCTGGTATATATGTGCAGATTTTGTCAAACACCAAAAAGAGAAAAATGTTAGATCAATTAAGTTTTTGTGGTTTAACAAGAGACCAACTGAAATTAAGAGGATGATCAGTTTACCGAATTTTAAGAGGATGAGTGTTATGAGAAGCCTACCGAATCATAAATAAATCATCCATACTTCTCATAAAAACATTCATTGTATTTGTCAGTTTACTCCGAGTTAAAGATCAGAGCCCAGATGAATTGTCGGATAAAGTTTTCATATTTTAGCAGTTTGATTTCTATTAGAATGTCAGGATTTCGTGAGCATTACTCTCAGTGTACTATTGTCTGAAAGGATAGGAACAACATTTAGTCTAACTTGGTCAAAGTTTATAAATAGAGAAAGATATCAGTCAATCTAGCTCTCTCGCATCTTTGAAAAGTTCAAGCATTCTCATGCTTTTAAGGGTCTAACTGATAAAAGTTTTATAGCACACACTTGAGTGTTTATAATCATATCATTAAGGATCTTTTGTGCTTATTTTTCTATTTCTAAAATACTTGTAATCTAACACTAACACTACAAAAAAAAAAAAAGCCAAACGACAACAGTTAAAACCCGTTGTCATAGCCATTTTAAAAACGTTGTTAAAGCCCCTGTGGTTTAAGGGTGCTCAAAGACAACGGTTTTTATCCGTTGTTGTAGACACATTTTGCGACTGTTGGTTAAAGAGTGCGCTCAAAGACAACGGTTTTTATCCGTTGTTGTAGACACATTTTGCGACGGTTTTTCAATTAGCGACGAATTTGTGTAAAACCGTCGCTAGTTAGAGACAGTTTAATAAATCGTCGCTACAAATTCGCGACAGTTAGTTCATGATATCCGTCGCTAATTTTAGCGACGGTTATTTTATGATTTCCGTCGCTAATATTTTCAGTAAAATAAAAAAAAATTACTTTTAATAATTTAATAAATTTTAAAAAACTTATAATTTGAATAGGCTAATAATATTCAGGATCTTAACTAAAACTTAAAAATTTATAAAAAAATAAAGGGAAAATTTTTTACTTTAAATCGAAACTAAAATCGTGTAAGAATGAAAAATTTTAAGTGTTTTGAAATAGTGTGTGTTAAAATGGACCGAATGGGCGGGTATTTATAGATAATTTGTGACGGTTTTTAATAAACCACTAGCGACGGTTTAGCCAAGAACCGTCGCATTTTTAAATTTGCGACAGTTTTTTAAAAAACTGTCGCTATACGTAGCGACGGGTTTGATAAAACTGTCGCTAAATTTAGCGACGATTTTAACAAACCATCGCTACATTTAAAATATGCGACGGATTTAATCAAAAGTGTCGCTAAATAAAGAGACGGATTTTATGCCGTCGCTAAATTTAGCGACGGTTTTAAGCAAAACCGTCGCTATTTTTAAATTAGCAACGGTTTTACAAAACCGTCGCTAATGTTAGCGACAGTTTCAGCAAACCCGTCGCTAAATACGTTGTAAATCACATCTTTCAACAACGGTTTTCTAAAACCGTTGTCGATTGTCCAAAAAACACGCTAATAGACAACAGTTCTATAAACCGTTGATAAACCGTTGTCATTTACCCTAAAAACCGTTGTCTTTGACCCTCAAAAGACAACGGTTTTGCTTAAAAAACGCACCTACGACAACGGTTTTCACTAAAACCGCTGTTAAAAAGCATACGACAACGGTTTTAGTAAAAACCATTGTCGTAGGTGCGTTGTTGATTTTAAATTTTCTTGGAGTGTAAGTTTACTGATCGGTTTTGTTGAGTGTATTATTAAAATTTTCAGTTAGGTAGTGTGGTAAGTCCTGTTGAAGTGGACAGTTGCAAAATGTTATAATTGTCGAAGTCTTTTAGTGAAATTCTTCTGCAAGGAAGAATGAGTGACATGTGAGTATTGAAGTCTTCAAATATCTACAAACAAACCTGTGTTACTAACGTTTCAATTAGCATTTTCTTATTCAATATTTGATAGCCTAACTGCTCTTACTTGAAGCCATTTTTTGTGTGCAAACCTTAAATGACAAACTACTGGCTTATTGATATTCAACTGACAAGAATTTCATTTCAGTGTTGCTAACCCAACAGAAATATTTTCAGAATTTGTTGAGATTATTTATTCACTTATTCTCTAAATTCATCTATGATAATAACAACTTTTATTATTAATTATAATTCATATTATATAATACTATTATTATTTTGGAAAAACTTTTAAAAAATAAATCAGTGAATGATGAATTTGTCTAGGGGATTGACGAATTAAAATATGTTATGTATTTTAAAAAATGTGTAAAATCTCTATTTTTTAAGGTTTAAAAAATATGTACTTTTTATTACTAAAAAAAACATTTTCTATTGCATCATTTTCATTCCAAAAAATTTAGAGGCGCGCGTGGTGGGAAGCTGAAATTTTTTGATCAAGTAATAGTAAAAAAAAAAGGTGGGGAATAGGGATGTAAATGCAAATTTATTTCACAAATGTGTGCAGAAAATCAGTGCAGTGGACTAATAATCGGCACAAGCCTGACAGTTAATGGAGCACATATTTGCAATCCAAAGATTGGATGGTCTAATATAAAGAATCAATTCAGCCCCAATCCACAACTTCAAACATGGCCTGATCAGTAGATTTAACTTGGGATTTTGGCAGCAAACTATGGCCTCTTCGGTTTAGTCCATGCAGCTTAGTATAAATTAATCTTCTACAAGTTTACTTCCTCACGTTCATTAATTAATAGGTAAACATGTAACTCAACATGCATCAAAATTAAATTATACCCACTGATTCACATTCTATATATATATGAAGCACCGATAGCAGCAGCCGGCATCGTCTCCCGTCTCCGATTCCTATCTCCAAAAAACGTTTAATTTATANAGATTATTAATGTATATGAGATCATAAAACATTAAGCCCGCCAGATCATTGAGTATGATTCTTTAGCCACTGCTCCTTAACTTTCAACGTACCCATTTGCATTAAAGGCCATAATTTTGGTTCACATCTCTTGCAGGACAACCTGCTTCCGCAACCAAAATCGGCTCCATCGAATCATGTTGTGGCTGATGCTCTTGATCTAGCAGCTGATTATTGAACATATCCTCGTTTATCAACGAATTCAAGAACACAGAAAGCGATTCTTCAGCACAGCAACCCATGCCAAGTACATCTTCATTTTCTTGATCTTCGACGGCTTCAGTGCATTGTATTTTGTACTCATGTTCATAATTTCCGTGATCCTTATCTACGGTATTAGTCCCGGCCCTGATTACCGTTTTCTCATCTAGGGAAAATCGGGCATGATTGCGATGTTGAGGTTCAGTGTCTAAAGAACAAGAAGTTTGATTTTCGACATCCAAAATAGGGTTTAATGGCCTGTGAGTTGTTGGATCAATCCCTTGACTGATGAGCTTCTTGCTAAGGTACGTGTTCCAGTAATTCTTTATTTCGTTATCCGTGCGCCCCGGAATTCTTCCGGCTATCAATGACCACCTAAAGTAGAAACACAATACATATATAGATACAATATACATAATACACATATACGATATGTGCATATGTTATATGTGTGAAAATAGTTGATGAACACAGTTCAAGAAACCCTATTGTAATAAATTTTTGATACGCCTTAATTCATTAATGGAACGGAGTCTGCTACCCCCACCATTTCTCGCAGTCATGCATATTTGTCCTTAAGCAAAATGTATTCTATTCTTTTTTTAAAAAAATCTCTTAAATTTTAGTTTCACTGACTTTAATTATGATAAATCCATTAAGGATATGTACCTGTTGCCGAGAAGGCGGTGAAGGCGAAGAATGAGGTCTTCTTCATCAGATGAGATGTTGCCATGTTTGAGGGATGGCCGGAGGTAGTTCATCCATCGCAGGCGGCAGCTCTTCCCACAGCGCAGCAACCCCGCCTTCTTCGGCAGCATGCGCCACCGCCCCTCGCCCTCTCTCTTCACATAATCCGCCAGAATTTCGTCCTCCTCCGCCGTCCACGGCCCTCTTTTCACCTCCACCTTTGTTGCAGCCACTGCTGCTGCTGCTTGCTTCAATGATGATAGTGATGGCCTTCTCATTTGTCAGTCTCTTCCTCTCTTAATTCACTCAAAACAATATTATTATGATAATTTTGTTCTTCTTTTCTTTCTTTTTCATGGGTTTTTTTTTTTTTTTTTTTTTTTTTTTTTTTTTTCTTTTTTTTTTTTTTTTTTTTGTTTTTTTTTTTTTTGGTATGGTTTTTTGCGAGTGCGAGCATCTTTCTCCCTCATTAAGAAAGATGGGTCGGTTGCTTTCAATTCCCTACTATTATTGGGGGTGTGGCTAGCTTTTCTTAATTTTGTATCATTTCCCCTACAAAGTAAATTGGGGTGGTTGTTTTAAAGACGTGGTTGTGAAATGTTATTGTCGCTTGCAAGTGAATGAAATTTTTCTCATTAAATGGAATTCAATTAATGCAATACTAGCTAGTTGATATATGACGTATATATGACTTGACAGTACAA
The DNA here is from genome assembly GCF_012295235.1 of Primulina huaijiensis. Classification (NCBI taxonomy): domain Eukaryota; kingdom Viridiplantae; phylum Streptophyta; class Magnoliopsida; order Lamiales; family Gesneriaceae; genus Primulina; species Primulina huaijiensis. The sequence goes on from NC_133320.1 coordinate 6,453,757, forward strand.
TTTAAAGTTTCCACGTAAAAATAAAAATTATATTTTCACTTCTAACATATTAGGAACATTAAAGTTCAATAAATTAAAACATTAGTTGATCATTTTATTTTGAATTTAACATGCCGACAACCCGCTATACGTACATAAATATTCACTTATAAGCTCATATAAATAAAACCGATCTAACAATAACGCCACTTTTTTATTATTATTATTATTTCTGAATAGAAAATCATGAACTTCTTATTGATTTAAGTCTTAAATACAAACGATTTCAACCAAAATGGGAAGTGTTTTGTAACCTCATTTTTCTTGTCATACTAAATACCAGTAATTTACTGCTTAAATTTCTATTTTATTATATATATATTTTTATAAAGTCTTTAGTCCAAGTAATTTCTTTTCTAATTATTGTGAGACTATAGTGTAAAGGAAAGTGGAGCTGCTTATACAAAGGTGCATGCGAGATTGGTTTTCCTCAATTTGCCATGTTAAGTTCTATGAAAATGTATCTGTTAAAAAAATATATCTGTTAAATGTGATGAACGTGTAAGTTTTCCTAAATTTCAAAATTTTACTAATTTCGTTGATGCAAAGAATTATAATTAATGAATTTTCTGAACTGGTCAATCGTTACACCAAAAGATTGAATGATAGTCAGCCTAGCTAGCTTGACGACGACAACAACGACAACGACGATGACGATGATAATGTGATCAAGGAGGCGTAAATCCATATGATTGATATCGAGTAACCACAAATGACGTAATATATTCGAGTGCATATATGAAATTTGTTTGATATTTATGAGAAAAATGTATTAATAAACAACTAAAATTTATGACATTGCGACGATTCGATTTAAATTCGAACTCAAAGTAAAGTTTTGAATGTTAAACGTTGGTTACCCTTTGGGTTTAAATAATCATTAAATGTATTAATGATGTAAAATGACTAAACAATAATGCTTATACATANTATACTATTGCTTCTAATGCTTTAATCCATTTCACGCGGATTAAGTAGTGTTTGAAGATGTTTAAAAAAATGATTATGAAACTTCTCTTTTACAAATTTTTGCAAATTTGTAAATCAAAAGTCTATAATCGTTTTTTAAGTATTTGTAAACACTACCTTAATATTAGCATCATGCATGAGATAAGTACCATTATTCATCTGTATTTGGTAAACGAAATCAATACTATGTTCTAATAAACTTTAGTTCGAGATTGATACGTTTGCTTCATAAATGTAAATCGAACTTAAATTCAAGCAGCTCCGGAGACCAAATTTGTATTTAGAAAACAAGATTTTTTTCCCTAACAACAAAATAGATCATTTAAATAAGATGTAAACTACTAAAAAAATTGATTGATAATGCTCTAACGCTTGATGTTCATAAAATACTCGAGCTACATAGTCGAGCTTTAATTTGTTTGAACATTTCGTACGAAAAAATCTCATTGAGGAAAGTCGCACTCTAAAAACAGAAATCGAATTTCATTGTGCATGTGCGTGTTAGCTATATATTAACAATGCTCTTGGTTTATTATTTCATGTATGTTGATAGTATATTTTCCTTGAGTTTTATAGTCTCACATCTTGTATGCAAAAAATGGTTGCTTTTTCTTAATTTTTATTATTGATGAAACCATTTTGTTATTTGTTTGACATGTTTCTATTTATTACTTAGAGCATCCACAATAACATGGATATTTTCCCCAAATATTTGTGGATCACGTGGTCCACATCATCAATCAAATATCTCACTACTCAAATATATATATATACCACATTTCACAATCAAATATATCACTAATCAAATATTTATGGGTTCCACTTTCATTTTAATAATATATTTTTTCATTTAAATAAAATCATTTATATTTTTCTAATAAATTTATCGATACTTTAATTAATTTCATCTACAATTTAATATTATATTTTTTATTCAAAATTAAGCGATTTAATATCTGGTACTCGTAATTTAAAATTAAATTTTATTTAAAATAAATGGTATAATGTAGGAATACAAATGTTTGACAAATTAGAAATTAAAATAACAAAATGTTTCATAATAAATTAGTCGTTTACTGATCATGGCGACATGTCTTCCAAATATGTTCAACCAAGTCATGACGAAGCTGATGATACACCTGACTATCATGTAACTTGGTATTTCTTTGAAAGTATTCATCAAATTTTGGGGTTGAGCCTGATTCGCTATGAAAGTATCTTGTTCTTCACGATCTCAAATCGATATTGCATGACTTTCATCCTCTACAATCAAATTGTGCAAAATATGCACGCACAGATGATTTCTCATAACCAGTGTCGCCTTAAACCTTTTATAATTTCCCATCGAGCTTGGAGCACTCCAAATGCCCACTCAACATCCTTTTTTATAGCTTCTTGTTTTTCCTTGAATTTCATTCTTTTGGGATCTGGAGGCAGGAAAAACTCTTCACGAAAGTGGCCCATTCCGGGTATATACCATTCATTAAATAGTATCATTTAGTATATTCTGTACTGTTCACCAAAAAAATCAACCTCTGATGCTTTTTCTTCAAGACTTTATTAAAAAGATGTGATTTGTTAAGCAAATTGATATTATTACGAGACCTAGTGACTCCAAAAAAGCATGCAGTATCCCTAAGTTGCTAAAGAGACTGCCTCAAGCACAATTGCTGGGTATCCATGATCGCCTCATATGTACTGGGCTCTCCTAACATACCAGGGAAACCATGCTTTTGTTCATGTATTTGAAGCAAACGAGCAATGTCAATTGTATTGGGTTTTCTCAAGTATATGCATCCATATATTTGCATCATATATTGGAAAAGTTGGACAAGCATTCGAGGGCAGTTTTTTCACCCCTCCGCAGGTACTTGTCCAATTGGTTGATGGGGCATCCATAAGCCATTTGACTGATAGTCGTCATGCATTTATGAAGCAGCTATAAATTTTTTTTCCTCAGTGCATCTTCCCTCTGTTTAAAATATCCATCAGGATGATTCTCCAATTCAGTGTCTATGTGCAAAAACAATTTTTTCCTCATTCGGAATCGTAGTTGGAACATGTCATCAGTATACACCAGCTCAGCAAATAAATAATCATTAAGAACTTAAGTGTGTTCAACTACACGTTCTCTATTAATTGACCTTCTTCTTTGTCCACTCCCATAAGAACTTTGAACCAATTCAACCATTCTACGTTGATGGTGTCACGTCCCGAGACCGGGGTTAGTCGACACGACTTTGTTTAACAATCACATAATCGCCAAACAACAAGTCTTGTAGTACAATATGAACCAAAAACCATTTTATAACTCATAATCAAACATTAATTGTCTTTACAACGTAAAATAATATGCGAAAGCGTTTACAACGAAAACTCCAAATAAAACTTAAAACAAACGTAAATCTAAATTAATTCCGTCCGTCACTAGCCCCAAAACTGGTCATGCTCTTGTTTCTCTATCTGGACTTTGGACTTATCTGGGGAGGGAGAGTAAGAGGTGAGTGATATGGTCATCACTCAACAAGTAAGAGCCGTTCGAACACATACATAACAAATATACATGATTTTTGAATAAAAACATTTCATGCATAACATATGATTCATATCATCAACATAAGCATATGTTGGATTAAACACTGAGATTACTCTACTTTCCATGGTTTAGTGATATCAGTCCTTAATTTTTACTTATCTAAGAGGACGAGGCCGTATAACGGTTACAATTCCAACATGTAAGGGCCATAATGTATCTCATGTTGGGATTCTCACCCATATCTAGTTGAATCCTCACAGTGACAGCACATAAAACATACAATAATCGTATCAAGAAGGGAGACGAAGAAGAATTGCAATCGATCGAATTTTCGAAAAAAAACGAAAGTGCATAACCAAAATTATACTTTTAAAACAAGCTCACTTACCTCATATTTGGACGAAAAACCATAGAAGAGTTCAATGTACTAGGATTTTCATATCCACCTTGGATCTGGATTGTAGCAGCGCTTCGATGCCCAACAGAACTAAGAGAGAAAAATCTCAAAAATTCTTAGAGAGCACTAGGGAGAAATTTCGAAAATCTGGAGTAATTTCATGTGTGATTTTCGAATGTGAGGGTCTTCTTATTTATAGGGCTGACTGCTATCTTGATCGTATATTATCATCGCGTTTAAAATTTTGAACCAAACTTTGAAGCTATGATAATTTATCTTTTTTATCCACTTTCTTGGATAAATTTCGAAAATAATCCTCTGGCTAGGCCTGAAATTTTGAATTCCATGTCTAATTTTCAGCATCCGGTAGATCTCTTATTTTTGCAGCACAATTAAATATTTGCCCTTTAATTCCAAATTTTTCCCTATTTAATTTCGAATTTTGTTGATAATATATCCAAAAAATAGAACTCTTGATTTTTTAAAAATCTTGGTAGGCAAATTTTGAATTTTCCATGCCTGCATTTCCTTATCGTATAAATTTTCCTCTATCTACACAATTACGAAAATCATATATAAATACATGAAAAATTCAAAATTCTCATATTGCATTATTCTCTTGCTTGATCTCCTTCTTATCTTAATCCATGTGTATCAATATTATCTCAAATCTTATACCTTTATCTTGTATTTTTTTTTTCCAAATTTGAATTTTATATCTCAAAATTCACCTGTTTATACCCACTATCTCTTTATTTAATTTATTGGATCTTGGCCTATTTATTTATCTCAAAATAAAAATATATGCACAATATCATCTTAAATTTTGAAATACATATATGTATGTTCAGTTAAAAAAAATACAATGCATGTTCGTGTATGTCTTGTGCTACATGTTGTGACCATCTTTTACTCAGATTGAAAGCCAAAAGTGAATCATGAAATGTGCCATTATAAATGCGCTATTTTATTCCGCAACATTCGGAAAAGTCGAGTGGAATAAAGAAAGTGAAGGTTGATCATTAGAAGAAAGACTTGTATGCATGATACTTGATAGGAGGATTTTTAGGATTACTTCTCCGTATAGGGTATGGTCAGGGAATTGTATATCTATTCCTTCCTACTTCAATTCAGAATGTTTCGTTTATAATAAATGAGCCTGCAAGGCAGCTGCAACACACTTGGTGGTTTGCATGTCTGTTTTTCTATGGTGAATACACGAGAATCTAACTCTCGCTACACTGCAATTACGTTCAGCGATATACTTTACTGAACTATATATACAATGATTTTTTGCATGTCAGTTTCCCCACAGGAGAAAAGGCATGGTAGGGAGAAGTCCCCTTGTCAGACTATTCTCCACTTTATGATGGTCCGAATAATCACAATGGGAGCCCTCAGAGGGAACAGTCACCATATGGCTCAAGAAGCCGTATCCAAAGTCCTGGTTATGCCAGGGGTCGTAACCAAAGCCGTAGCTGAAGCTAGACCTCGCATCCTTCGGACTATCCTAAGGAAGGGGGCGAGGGATTAATCTCCTTGTGAATTAGCTACAAGGGAAAAAAAATGAAGATGATCGTTATCCAAGCACTTTCCTTTCCAGTTTGGTTGGTACGGAGGAACTGTCAAAATTAGGAATGTGCCGAGCTCTTCTTCACTCTTGGCAGGGACAAAAACGGTCATGTTTCATTTGATCCTCGGTATACAAATTTATTTTTGCCAAAGAAACTCTCATCATTTACAAATTGTATATGTACAAGTAATGTAATGAAGTAATTTTTTTTTTGAAAAAAAGCTATTACAGAGGGAAAAAAATGATTTTTTTTAGATATAAAATCTGATTTTTTTCATAAATAGTAAGTTATCGTCAAAATGAAATTTTTTAAAAAAAAATAAAGATATATCAAAAAAATTGAAATAGATGTGCTGAAATGAATGACTAAAAACTAGGGCTGGGAAAATATACCGAAATATCGAAATACCGTACCGAAAAAATACCGAAATTACCGAAAAAATCAATATACCGAAAATTTCGTACCGTACCGAAATTTTCGGTATCGGTATCGGTATCGGTAAGTAAATATTTTTTTTTCGGTATTTCGGTATATACCGAAATACCGAAAATAATTTTTTTTTAAAATTTAAGTTCGGTATACCGAAAATATTTTCGGTATACCGACAAAATTTTCGGTGTCGATACGGTATCCGGTATGAACTTTTTCATATCGAAAATTCGGTATACCAAAATTCGGTATACCGAATTTCCGGTATCGGTATCGGTATGGATTTTTCCATACCGATATTTACAGTACGGTATACGGTAACGTATTTCGGTACGGTATACCGTACCTGTAAGTCCCGAGATGTTATCATTTTAATCCGAGATTATTTAATTTATGAATTTTTGGTATGTTTAGTCATATTCCATGGTGTTACAATTCCATAGGATTGAAATTGAATTAAAAAGAGTTGTGAGGACCAAATTGCAAATAGTGAAGATTTCAGGGGCTAAATTGCAATTAATGGATTTGAGTGGGACACTTGTCTTCACCATGCAACTTGGATGTATATTACCTTCATTCTCATTTCAAAATTGAGGAGAAACCCGAGAGCTCCCATAGCTCATTCTCAAGTTTTCTTAAATCCCTTAGAATTAGATTGTACAAGATCCGTTTAGCAGAATTTAAATCCGAACACAGTTCTGTGCTCCTCTCGTCACCTACTACACAAGGACGTAAGTTTCATTACTTTCTGATATGTTTTGAAATTTATGTATTGGGAGAATTATAATTTGATCATTGGTATGTGTTCTGGGAATACTAGACATCGTAGAATCGAAGTCAGATCGAAGAACAAGTTGATTTTGGAATTGTTATGATTTTCTAATTTTATCGATTGAAATTGAACAGATTTGGAGTATGGATTGATTACAGATTGTAACGGATATGGGTTATGGTTTGTAATTGATATATGTTGCTATTGTATTGACGGGGATATCGGGATTGTGCCGTTATGCCGTTGATTTGCATTAAATTCATAGTAATTAGATTCAATATTGAATTGGGAATGGAATGGTGATATTATTATTCTCGATATGTCATTTCAGATTTACAGAGACAGTCTTGAGTTCAGCACTTATATTGCTTCAGACCGAGACTACGAAAGAAAGGTATAAGTCAATGTCGAACCCGGGAGAATGACTCGAGTTAGATATAACTTGAGTTTCCCTAAACCACATACTTATTGTTATTATATGCATTGATTTGAATTGATATGCTTGTTCTATTGATTTATAGAAAGCGTGATTAGACGATTGGTCTTGTGACAGAGGTGCCAGACTGTGATAGAGTAGTCACTGGCCCATTGCACATTGTCACAGAGGAGTTATTGGCGGAGGTGCCAAAGTCTTTGACGGATAGGTCAAGACACTAGATGTTTGGTTTATATCGATGTTTGATTAGGAGTGGATTTACTTCTATTACTGAGATTCGATATAGTATGCCAACGTCTAGAAACCGGGATCCCTAGACTAGGAATGAGTCTAGTCTGAGCTGTAGAGTCACGAGTTAATTACAGTTTTATATCGATTTATGTTTTCAGATTTAATACATGTTATTGATATTTGTTTCATGCTTTTATATCGATTATATGATTGCATGTTTTGTTGATTTATACTGGGATGTATTTCTCACCGGAATTATCCGGCTGTTGTCGTGTTTGTATGTGTGCATGGCAACAGGTGGGACATGATCAGGGTCAAAGAGATGAGGAGAGATCGTGATTAGAGTGGAGATTACGGACTTTGATGTAAATAGGGTTTGAACACTTGATAATTAGTTGTTGAACCTTAGATTTAGATGAATGTAAGTTGTACAAGACTTGTACCTTTATACTGATATGTATATGAGATTTATTTCACTACGTTCCGCATTTAAAGAAAAAAAAATTTTATGACCCAAATTACTTGATTAGTAAATTGATCTTAATGATGATTAAGAATTGAATTAGCGTCCGGGTCCCCACAATACCGTACCCACCCCTATTAAAAACATTTAAAAATATGTATTTTTTATTGATTTTTTTTTTATCAAGACTCCACAATTTTTTTTTTAAAAAATATAAATATGAATTTAAATACAGTTGAAAATATAAACTTCAATTATTGTGTGCATTTATTATATCAATTTTTTTTATTATCTCAAATTTTAATTTAATTCTTTTTTATGTCAATTCAAATGTAATTTATGAATTCTATATTTTCGATTTCTTTTATTCAAATTGAAACTGAATTCTATTTAAATTATTTTTAAATTTTTACATTGATTATTCGATTTTCTTCATTTGTGAGGTAAATCATTCAAAAATGCATTGGGAACTGCTTAAACTCTGATTAGTTCTTTGTCGCGACATACCTACATACAAAAGCAACAAAGATTTTAGTTTAAAGAGTATCTTTCATGATCAATAGTTTATTAATTTTTCCATACATTTTATTTTCTTATTATGGGATATTATTTAGATTTTCTTTATTTTATAAGGTTTATACATACATGGAACAAGCAAACGTACGATAATGGAAAGAGTGAAAAGTATTATCAAATAATGTCATATATTTGCAATAAAAAAATGCCATTGTTGAATAAAATAGCATGAAGTATAAGACAACAAACGCATATAAAATTAATTTTATCATTAAAACTCATGTATACGAGATTTTCAATAATACAAGATACTTAAAGATTAAAATTTAAAGACAAAATTCCAGCCACGCATACAATGAATGATAAAATAATAATAATAATATAATTTAAATTTACTTTTTTAAAAAAAAATATTTAAGTTTGCAAATAAAAATAAGATATACAAATAGAAAACTTGTCAAATCTATCAACTCGATGAGATGGCTAAATATAAAATAGTAGGTCTCTTGTAAGACGGTCTCATATATTTATTTCTGTTAGACGAGTCGATTCGATCCATATTTAAAATGAAATGTGACACTTTTACCATAAAATGTAATATTTTTTAATGAATCGGGTTGTGTTAAGATTTTTCTTACAAAATTGATCTATGAGATGGTCTCACATGAGTTTTTATGAGCATAAAATTGTTTGCACGATTAAATTTACAAAAATGACAAATTAAAAAAACAAGCATATATGTGTGTGTGTGAAAATTCGATCAATTTAGTTTATTTGTATTAGAAGTAATCATTCACACAATCATATTTATCAATTTATTAATTATATAAAATAACATCGCATCATATGTGTGAAATACTATATATAGAGTTTTGCCATATTTTTAAAGTTCGGGTCAAAAGTAATATGCTATAAAAGAAAATATTATCAGTATTATTGCATCAACCTACCACATTAAATATTTGAAAATAAATAGAAAATCATAAACAATAAAATATGAAGTCTTATCAAATTATTTTTAAAAATTCAAATTCGAATATGATGTCCTTTGAAAATATAAAATATATTTGTATTAATTATATCATTTAATTTAATTTCGATCATAATTTTAAGTTTAATATTATTTTTATATATTTTTCAATTTTTTTTTAAACATCACATTTGAATCATATCCATTCTTTTCTTTATAATCATCACCGATTGATTATAAATAATCATATTTTTAGAAAGCTCTCGGCCTATGCTACATTTTGGTACCAATGTTAAACTATTTCTCGAAACTTTCCGATGAAACCGCTGTTACTTTGATAGGAGATATCTCCGTCGTAAGCAGGTGAAATTTCAAACCGATCCCGTATTTGGAAATCCCACGATGAGAGCTATCTTTCCATACCAATTTTGTTAAAGTTTATATGCAACTGGAAAATCGGCAGTCACTAGTTTATGAAATTGATGCGAGGAGTGATAATGCTCGTCGGTAGATTTTCCAAACGTTTCTTTTGTGCTGCTGCGTTTTCTAACCCACGCCCATGGCTTTTCGTGGGATTGGGTAACACTGGAGATAAATATATGGGCACTAGACACAACGTCGGCTTTGAACTAATCGATGCATTTGCTAAATCACAAGGGATTTCAATGGATGCCGTTCATTGCAAAGCCATCTTTGGGAAAGGTTCTGTCTAGTGCTCATTTTTTCCGTTGTTTCTTACAATTGTATTTTTTCTCTTTTGTGTACGTGTGTTTTTGGCTCAGTGTAGTTTTTGGATGTTTCCTTCAGGTTTTGTTCACGGGGTTCCGGTTTTTTTGGCGAAGCCTCAGACTTACATGAATTTAAGCGGCGAATCTGTAAGCAGTTAACAGAGAACTTTTTTCGAGAATATGCGAGTGTGGACATTAAACTGTGACGTTAATTTCAGTTCTTGGTTGATTCATGACATTTGTTGCTGTGTTACTTGCTATACCAAACAAAAAACTAATTTTTTTTTTTTTTTTGTGCTTTGACTGGTGTAATTTTTAGTTCTGACTTCTGCAATTGTTTCAGAATTTGTAGAGATGAATCCGTGTAATAAAGGTTTTTCTTAGATGCATGTAAAATGTGTCAAATAACAGATGAATGCTTTTGTATCTGGAATGTGTTTAGTTATGGTGGTTTGGGTTGCATAAGTACTGACATGTGAAAAAAATGTTAGAAATTGTATGTTATGCCCTGCATTTTTTGTGATTCTACCTGGAAGTGTAGGATTTACTTTATGTATAAAATTTCATGAATTTTTATTTGAGATAAGTGATCGCCTCTGCTCTCATTGGATTTCTCTTGGGATCCTATCATTCAGAAAATCCCCATTCCATGTGGCAGATGACTAGGATACTCATATTTAAGTTTTGGTGTGCCTGATAACCTCTGATTCATTTTTAAGTTAGTGATGAATGATAGGACATGTGTCGTCCTACTTACAAAATGATTTAGAGAAATGTATTGTTTAAAATTGAAAGCAAGTGTATGTATGTTGCCAACCATTAATGAACCAGTATCCTTCTGATCACGACCAATCTTTTTTTACCCTATGAACAATAAAACTTATCCAAGCGCCCAAGCAGGTGTGGTTGGATAGTTGCGTTTGGTGGTTCTCCAAAATTTCCCCTTTTATTTATCAACAACTTAGATGCATGTACATTATAATTTCTGAACAAGTTCATGATTTGTTTTGATAAAACATGTACATGTTTTCCACAGGTTTTTTTAGTAATGTGAATTGGATGTTTAAATACGATGTCTGACAGATTTGATCCTATAATATGCTTTTTGTATCAGTAGTACAGTTCATACATATGATGTACGTTCCCCGCCCTCACCCTCTGAACTCCATTAACAACCTCTTTATTTTTTTTGCAGAGCGGTCCTATGGCGGCTTATTATAAGCTTCCTCTCAATCGAGTTTTAGTGGTATCATTTTACTGACAATCTGAAGTTTCATACTTGTTGATTGGATTACTAATTAGGGTCTTAATCTGACGCTTCATGTTTTGTTGCTTTAGTTTCATGATGACATGGGTTTACCTTGTGGGGTACTCCGTCTTCACCCCAAGGGAAATCATGGAAGTCACAATGGGTACGAAAAAGAGCTTTCAATTTTTTTAAATTTCTAAGATAATGTAGATGGCATTACTGATCAAGGGGCTTGGTCTTTCACTTTGATGGGTTTGTGCTGTTTTTTTTAATTAATTTGATGTGATGAATTATATGGAGTTGATTTTATTTCAAGTTATATATTTGTATAAAGGATATTAGTTTTATTCTAATGATGTTCAAATACTCTAAACACAGCTTAAAATCAAACCATACTTGAGCTTCATGATCTAAACTGAGACTAGCTATTTCAATCATGGTATATGCTTGCTATTCTAATTACGAAGTGTATGCTAGCTATTCTAATTACAGAGTATATGCTATCTCCTTGTAGAATTTGTGCATGATTAATATAAATTCCAAATTGTGATTGATATGTGTATCAGTTTTTTATATTTTTGAAATTAATTTCTATTAAAGCATTAAAAAAATTAGAAGAAAACTTGAAAAGATTAACATTCAGGTTGAATTTGAGACGCCCATAATTTCCCCTCCTTCATAATATCCATGTTATGTCCACCTAAAGTCTGAATAAATACAACAGTCATGCAGCAATATCTTAGTTATATGACATTTTCCTTGCCACCTTTGTCGATTTGATTTTTTCTGATGTGTATTTCTCTCTGCTGGACGAACTAAATTAGCCTAAATTTTCTGAAATTTGTAGGCTGAAAAGTGTGATCGATCATTTTCGTGGGAATAAAGAATTTCCTCGGCTAAGAATTGGTTAGTTTGTGTCCCTACTTCAGATTTTTGAGGTCAGCCATCAGTTTCACCGCAACTGACAAGATCATGTAAAAAATATTTAGGCATTGGGAGGCCTCCTGGTCAGATGGATCCAAAAGCGTTCCTTCTTCAGAAATTCAACGCCAAAGCTCGTGAAAGGGTATATCACTCGGGCCGCTTCGTCTTGTTTTCAACAATTTCTTGCACCAAAATCTGTTATCTATGTGGCCTTAATTTTGAGAAAATGCAGAGACGGAGCCTTTGGTGAATTTTTACGAATTTGCAGTTGATGAACAATGGGTCTTTATAAATTCCTCAATCTCAAGTTTCCCATTTATAGGTTAAGATTACTATGTGAGTTGGTTTGACGCATAATCATATGCAAAATTTGTCTGACTGGTCTGACAGATGGAATCTTTTGTTCATGGAGTAGTAGCATATGGCTGTTCAAAATTACTTCAAATGAATGGAATCCTTGAGTAATATCTTGTTGATTATCGTTTAATTAATAAGTTAGACCACATATTGTTACGTGTTTACTTTAAAAATTTCATCTTCCAGATTCATTCTTAGTGCTTGTATGTTTTTCCAGAAAATCCTAAAACTCGTCACTTAACATTAATATAAAGCATAGCTTTACTAATATGCTCCATTTGGGCCTGGCAGATTGATGTTGCATTAGAAGAGGGTGTTGATGTGCTGAAAGAAGTCTTGTCAAAAGGCTTGACAGAGAGTGCTAGATGTTTCAATAGGGAGCAGAAGTATAAACATCTAAGACTGCAGACTATGCCAGTATGACTCTATCCAGGTACTCTGAACATAACAATTTTTCAGTTGTACCGAAGCATCCACAGATGTTTGTGATTTAGTTTCCTTTCAACGACCTTTCTGAATAGAATGACTTGTTATGGCTTGATATCTCACTTCATGAGGTAGATTCTACATTGGATCAGGTTTGGCTAGACAAAAAAATATCACAATTTGATAGATATTTGTTAATTGCCGTGTTCCCACTTACACCCTGTAAACAAGGTGACCAGAAACTTTTGTGCGGAAAAAATACTCTCATTTCTGAATGATTACCTGTTGTACCATGTACATCTATACAAAAAAAAAGGCTGATCCAAAATAAAGAGTCCGTCAACTTCAATATGTTTGGTGCGATCATGTTGAACCGGGTTATTCACAATATTGATTGTGAATTTGTTATCACAAAATAGTTTCATTGGACCGTCCGAATCTAGTTTCTATTCTTCGAGTACCAATTTCATTTGCAGAATCTCATAAACTCCATTGGCCAATGGCCACAACTCTTAATTCAGCCTCAACATTACTTCAGGCTACGACGTTCTGTTTTTTGCTCCTCTAGGTGACAAGATTTCTCAAAGTAATTTACAATATCATGTAGCGAATCTTTTATCTGATATTGACCTCGCCCAATCTGCATGTGTAAAGACTTATTCCTATAAACTAAGATAAAATGTTCTTCATATGATGAGTGCATTAATTGACTTACTACACTAACAACAAAGGCAATATCCAGGCACATATGCGAGGAATAAATACGTTTCCTTATAAGTCACTGGTATCATCCTTTGTCGACCGGAATCCCTTTTGAATCTCCACTCAATTTCAGATTTAGGTCCATAGGAATATCACTCGGTGGACAACCACTCATTTATGTTTCTTCAAGAAGATATAGTATACTTCTTTGATGATACATATATATTTTTCCTCGACCTAACAACTCCATTCCCAAGAAATATCCAGATCTTTTACCTCAAATTTTGACACAACACACCCTTTTAATCTTGCTATCTCAATAGCATCACTCCCTCTAAGAATAATATTATTAATATCATCCACATACACAATCAATATAGTTATCTTACCATCATAGTTATTTAGAGCGCAAGGTGCACTAAAGTGATAGGATATCCTGGAGCCTGGGGCGTAAGACAAGGCGCACATTTTATCGAAGTAAAACGAATTTTTAAATTCAATATATATAAAGTGATTTATACTATAATATTACGTAAATTAAATATTTTTCAGAAAGATAGCAAACAACATAAATAAAAAAAATCATTAATAGATAATATAGCGTAAATCATAATCAGGAAAAAAATTTAATCATATAAGATCTATGTTGCATGGATACGGGTACGAGTATCGTATCGAATACGATACGGATACGGCGACACGTCAAATTTTGAAAATATAAGACACAATACGGCTAGGATACGACAATCATTAAAATATATATANAAGATGTAATATTTTGAGCAGAAATAGAATGAAAGAAACAGATAAATTTATAGAGATAGATGTAAAAATTATAGAGATAGATACAATATTTTGAGCAGAAATAGAATGAAAGAGACTGACAAATGTATTTAGGGATTTAAAAGCCCAACCTAATTTATTTTAAATTATTTTTCTTTTAGACCTTAGAAATTTTAATTTTTTTAATTAACCCCTAAAACTTTTAAATATTTGCAATTTTGCCCAAACGTATCCGAAAAACGTATCCACGCTGTATCCATGGCGTGTCCTCGCCGTGTCCAAAACGTATCCCACTGGTCAACCCTAAACAAAGTCAACGATACGGATTTTGAAGTATCCGACACGTGTATCCGCGTGTCGTATCCGTATCCGTGACTTATCGGTATCCGATACTTAAAAAAAAAAAATTTAAGGTATCCGTGCTACATAGTATAAGATTCATTTGTAAGCCATAAATTTATAGTATATTAAGAAAAAAACTTCAAAAATATCTAAATAAAAAATTCCTCTTCATCCTCCTCAAATATATCATCTTCTTCCAAAACAATGATGAGTTATGAGTGTAAAATAAATTAGATCATTGAATGACAAGGACTTACATTGTGATGGAAAACATACCAAAATCACAATTTCAATATATGAAAGCAAATATAATATATGTAATTCATTAATTAATTTTAATATCAATTTCAATTTAATCTGTCAAACTAAACACACTATTATTTATCAAATTTCATTTTCTAATCCAAAAACCATTTTGACTACTAACTTATTTTAGTTTTCTTATCTAAAAGCCCATTTTCACGTCTCGTGACATACTTATTATTTTCAATTCAATTCACCCCTTACAAAAAGTCAGTGTTACTATATCATATTCTAACAAGATATTTTATATTTTAAAATTTATAGATACTCCAAATATTATTAAATTATCAATCACCTGAGCAAAAAATTGTATAATTTGACTCTTGATGTGAATGATGCTTTTTAAGAACAACAAAACTAAAGATACATTTATTTTTCCAATATATTTTTAAAAAGTTAATTTTCTTGTATCGTAAATAAAAAAAAGAAAACTCATTTCTCAAAAAACTATTTCAGAACTTAGGAAATAAAACCAATCATACCTTTAGTGTATGTGCTCTATTTGAAAGTTCACCTCAACTTTACTTGAGGTTAATTATAAGTTTTCCGCCTTTTAATTTAACTGAATTAGCATTCACTTTGGCCAGTGGTTGATCGCTGAACCGAAATTGGCATAACTTAAAGTCAAATTACAGGTTTCTGCTTTTTCATTACAAGCTATTTTATTCAGGGATAACTTTTGTGATAATCAGGCTGAATTTGGGACCTTCCTGAATGGTTTTTCTTGGTTTTATTCTTTCTTCTTTTGTTGTTGTACCTGAATCCCAACTGTATGACATAAATTATGCGAGAGAAAAATAAATCGACCAAGTTTGTATTTAAAATAAATTCATGGCATACGACTGTAATTAATTTTTCTCTTGTTGGAATAAATTTCAATGTTAGACCTGTATCAGGCCTCTTGTATATAAGTTAACTTGATTTAAGTTTGGCATTTGATTCTGCCTAATCTGCAAATATTGGCTTGCTTTAGGCTTCTTCGGAAAAAAAAGTCAGGTCCGGCTGTTCAACAATTATGCATGAATGTTGGCTTTTATAGTGATGCTAATGCGATTGCTTCAAATATATGTAAGCTGTACATCGGCGAAATGGTTAAATTGGCTAAATAGGATGTTTGAGTAAGTGCTTGGGGCACATTGTTGGTGCTAACTTCTGAAGTCATATACCATTATAATCACTCTGAAATAACCTGTCTGGATTTCTTGTTCTTTTTCCTGGCATTTTAGTCCCTGGACCATCGTTTTGTATTCTTTTGGGAATCGTTGCTTTGTAATTATAAAATGATTATGACATTGCAGCTAGTTATTATTCTCTCTTTGGATGATACGACTATTGCTTGGATTGTAATATTTTCCACTTGGGTATCCATTTTAAAACGTCGATCCACTCAATATGTCAGTCTCCACTACTTTGTATGACAAAGACCAAAAGTACAACCTTTTTGCTCTGGTTAAGTACAATGGGAGATGACCACTCCTTTGGACTGGGATACTTAGATGCTTATCTTGCTTCTCTGCACCGTCCGAAGTGCAGTCCTGATGATTATTCCAGCGGTCAAGATATATGGTATGAGAGATAATTTGGATTCTGATTATGTTATTTCGATTGGTCTTTTATATTTTTTCCACAAGTAGAAAATTTTGAGTTTCATATTTTTTTTTCAACTTGTCTTAAATATATCTTGGAGATGTACAATAGAGATGACATACTTCTGGGGTTGTCCAGATATCAAGAATACTATACTAGCGTGAACAAGAGATATACCTGTAAGATCATTTCTCTATGTATCTTGCTCGATTCTTGATCTTGTAATAATGCTCCACACTAAGATAATACCCAATATTCCATTATTTTTTTTTTTTTTTATCATAGTTCATATTTTCAGTATAATCTGTACTATTTGGCTCTTCTTGGAATTAGTCGACTGTTGCAACAACAGCCTATAGTTATGGGGACGTAATCTATTGTTTGTAACTTTTTTACTCATGGGATTAAAGCTTGAACTAAATTCAAGTGTTGTATATTTGAACGGTGAAATTATATTTTTCTCTAAGAACTTGTGCATGAGGTTTTAATTTATTATCTCTCTTTGTTTTTTTCCTTCTAGGAAACTTGTCTATCTCGTGTATGGTCCAATGTTGCTAGTTTTCGATGTTCCAAGGGCCTGACAATGTTATCAACAAAGCCTTTCTTAATTTAGGGTCAAAAACATATCTGGTTTTTGCAAAATAGAAATAAAAATAAAAATAAATAAATAAATAAAGAAACTTTGTACATGGTTAGAAAATACGTGTAATTTACTCTCTAAATTTCTATTTTATAATATATGTATTTTTTAAGTCTTTACTCCAAGTAATTTCTTTTCTAGCTATTGACCAGTTCAGATAATTCATTAATGATAATTATTTGCATCAACGAAATTAGTAAAATTTAGGAAAACTTACACGTTCATCAGATTCAAAATTTTACTCTGAGTTTTAAAAAATTTGTGTCCAACTTCAGGAGGATGTCAACATTGCTGCGATTCGATTTAAATTCGAACGCAGGACATGGGATATGTGGGAAGGTTTCGAATGATGACTTGTTTGATGAACAACAATTTTTATAAAGACATAATTTTGGAGCCAAAACAAATCAAAATGATTTATAAAATTAAAATTTTGAATTTGCTTACACATAGTTTTCTCTTAATGTATCACATTTTCGGTTGTAAATCTCTTCACATACTTTAATCCCAACATACTATTGATTCTAACGCTTTAATCAATTTCACGCGGATTAATGTAATGTTTAAAAAATGATTATGAACTTTTCTTTTGCAAAATTTTCCAAATTCGTAAAGGAAAAGTCTATAATCGTTTTTTTAATTAAGTATTTGTAAACACTACCTTAGTCATACATATGATAAATACCATCATTCACGTTTCTTTAGTAAACAATACTATGTTTCGAATGAATGGTAAAGTTTAGTTTGAGATTGATATGTTTGCTTCACAAATATCAATCGAACTTAAATTCAAGCAGCTTCGGAGACTAAATTTGTATCTAGAAAAAAAGGGCTTTTACTGTCAAAATTGGTCTAACCGGTTCACCCATTTTTATTTTATTTTTAAATTTTATATTTTCTTTTTAAAAAATTTATCTTTTATATTTAAATTTTTATTTTTTGGTTATATATATGATTATTTGGATTTTTGAACTTTATTAAAATTATTATTTTAGTAATAATAGATTTTATATTGATTTAATTTTTTTTTAAATATAGACTAAATTATATTTGATTATATGTAAGTTTTTTATATTTTAAACTTGGATAAATTTTTTTTTATAATTTTTATATACATTTAAGATTTTTTTAAAATTTAAAATATATTATTTACTGTGGGGACCCGGACGCTAATCATGTTCTTAATCGTAATTGGGACTAATTAATCAATTATAATAAACAGGGTCTAACTTTTTTTTTTATTAAATATAATATCAAATGCGGAACGTAATGGAATCACTCTACTATACATATCAGTATAAAAGAAAAGTAAAAGTCTTGTACTATATACAATCATTTACAAACTAAGGTTCAACTACTAAATATCAAGTGTTCAACCCTATCTCAGATCAAGTCCGTAGTCTCCACTCTAATCACGATCTCTCTCTTCATCTCCTCGACCCTGAACCTGTCACACCTGTTGTCATGCACACATACAAACACGACAACAGCCGGATAACTCCGGTGAGAATAAATCCCAGTATAAATCAACGAAACATGCAATCATATAATTAATATAAAGCATGAAGCAGATATCAGATATATATCAAAATCTGAAACATAATTAATATCAAACTATCAATCATACTCGTGACTCCACGACTCAGACTAGACTCAATCCTAGTCTAGGGATCCCGGTTTCCAGACGTTGGTATTCCTATATCGACCAACAGTAATAGAAGAAACTCCGATTCTATCCACGTCGATATAACCAAACATCCAGTGTCTTGACCTATCCGTCACAGACTGTGGCACTATCGCCAATACACTATCTTGTGACATCGTGCAATGTGCCCGTGGCGATCCCGCCACTATCAGGTACTTCTGTCACAAGATCACTCATCTCATATTCGTCTAACACATGCTCTCTATACATCAATAGAACAAGCATATCAAATCAAATCAATGCAAATAATAACAAATAGTATGTGATTTAGGGAAACACAAGTATATCCTACTTGTGTCGATCTCCCAATACCACATTGACTTATACCTTTCGTTTGTAGTCTCGGTCGGAAGAAACGGAAGTTCTGAACTCAAGATTGCCTCTGTAAATCTGAAAGGACATATCGAGAATAATAATATCAACCGTCCATTCTCAATTCAATACTGAATCTGATCAATCTGAATTCAATTCAAAATCAACGGCATAACGGTACAATCTCAATATCCTCGTCAACTCAGATAGCAAGAGATATCAATTACAATTCATAACCAATATCCAATATAATCCATAATCCAACCATAATCCAAATTTGTCCAATACCACTCAATATAATCTGAAAAATCATAACAAATCTGTAATCAATCTGTTTCTTAATCTGACTTCGATTCTATGATATCTAACATGTCAAGAACATCATATATGAATTTTATTCAATTCTGACAATAGCATAATTTCAACACATATCAAAACGTAACAAAACTTACGTCCAGTTGTAGCCCACGTCGATAGGAACATAGTACCGAAGTCGGATTCAAAATCTAACGGACGGATCAAAATATAAAGGCGTAAGGATTTTCTATAACTTTTCTCCCTTCCTCTCTCGATTTCCTCTTGCTGCCAGCGGAAGAATGAAACCATTTCTATATATATTCAATTTGCATGCCAACGAAACGTGGCTCATTTTTCTTGTTTCTCAGGCGGCGCTCGGGATGTCATAAGTTACCGCTCGGGCGCGGAACGTTCTGTCCGAGTTCTCACTTGTTATCCACTGGCGCTCGGGCGGTCAAAAACTACCGCTCGGGCGCCAAACGTTCTGTCAAAAGGCAAAGCTGGTGGTGCACTGGCGCTCGGGCGGTCCTTTTCTACCGCTCGGGCGCCACAGGTTCTGTCCAACTTCTTGGCTTGTCTTGCACCGACGCCCGGCTACCCCCCTCGAGCTCCTACAACCTCAATTTTTTTAATTAATCAATGTCTGACTACAGTACTAAAATCTCGGGCATTACATTTACGATATTATATTATTATTTATAAAATATAAAGGTTTTTCAGTTCGACTATCTGTTCAATCGGTCCGCAGATTGAACCATTTTCAAGATAAATTGGTTCGATCATCGGTCCGATTATGAAAAAATTGGCTCTAAGGGGTGATGTTCAAAAAAATACTCGAGCTACACAGTCGGGCTTTAATTTGTTTGAACATTTCATACAAAAAAATCTAATGGAGGAAAGTTGCACTATAAAACAGAAATCGCATTTCATTGTGAGTGTATGTGTTAGCGTATATATCACCATCTGCCATTAATCACACTACTTTGATTGCTGCCGAACTCTTTCGCAGACTCGTTCTCTCCGCTCAGTCAATTATTCCGAATATGTTCATTTGAGGTACATTCTCCATGAATTCTTCTGGTTTCATACTTATTTTTGTGTATGTGTTATGCTTAGATTCGTGCATTCTGGCGCACACGGGCCACACGATTAGGGTTTTAAAATTTTCATTGGGCTATCTGTGATGATAAACCACATTTCATTTATCTAGAGAAACTAAATGACTTCGTATTCTAATCTTTCATTCATCAAAATCTTCCTTAGAGAACACTGTGATTTTACTAAATGATGTCATTTGATTGTATAACGTTTAACGGCAAAAAATAACTTGCTCTGATAACACTTGTTATGATCGAAAATATATTTAGAAGTGGGTGAATAAATTTATCTCAACAATGTTACAAATATTTCGGTTGGGTTATCAACATTGAAATGAAATTCTTGTCATCCAGGTTCTTAATAAGTTAACAGTAAGGATTGTGCGGAAATAGACAGACTGAAACTCTTTTGAACAAAATTACTTATCAAAACTAAGTTGTATTATCAAATGAGAGGTAAAAAAAATAAAGTGAAAAGTAAACTGACCAGAGTTTGTTACTGTATTTTCGGATACTTCAATACTTCTATGTTACCTCTTCTTCACGGAAGGATTGTACTAAAAGACTTTAGTAATTACAAGCCATTTGATTGAATAACGTTCAACGGCCAGAAATAACTTGTTCTAATACCACTTGTTAGGATCGGAAATATATTTAGAGGGGAGTGAATAAATTTATCTCAATAATGTTACAATATTTCGATTTAGTTAGCAACATTGAAATGAAATTCTTGTCAGCTAAGTTTTTAGTAAGTCAACAGTAAGGACTGTGCGGAAATAGACAGAATGAAACTCTTTTAACAAAATGACTTATCAAATTCAAAACCCAGTTGTGTTATCAAATCAGAGGTAAAGAAGATAATGTGAAAAGAAACTGGCACGAATTTGTTTCTGGATATTTGGAGACTTCAATACTCCTACGTCGTCCTTTCTTCCTCATGTAAAGATTGCACTAAAAGACTTAGCCGACTGTTTCTTCCTCAATTCTTTTGTGTTCTTTATGCTTCAAACTTGTGTCATATAATTTATGGTTGTTTTGCAATAATGATTTATTTTTTGACTTTAGATTTATACAATATTAAATATTGTATTTGGAGGATTACATTACCTAAGCTTATTCCTTGGTTACTTTGAAGATCAAACAATTAAAGCTGTGTTTGGTTACAAATTCGGAAGTAATCATGTCGTGTTTTGGAAGAATCTTATTGGTTTTATCATTCAATTTGATGATAGGTTGTTTTTTCAAACATGGTTACTTTTCAATTGTTTTGAATGAAGTATTCTAACTGCATACGGTAAAAAAAGACATAAAATTATTTGGGAATACATAGGGAATTTTATGGTATTGAAGGGGAATTACTGAAGCAAATGGTTGATGGATTGGAATCAGACCAGACGGTTCCTACGTAGACTTGTCAAAACGGGCTGGAGGAGCGGGCCAGCCTGCCACCCGCCACAACCCGCCATTAGGTGGGACGGGCCAACCCGCCATTTTGGCGGACCTCTAAATGGCCAACCCAGCCCAACCCACCTTGGGCCGTGGGTTACGCTGGCCGACTCGCTTATTTTTTTTTAAAAAAAATGCTATCAACTGCTCTCACACATTCTTCAAATTTTCTCATCCTACCCTCTGAGCCTTTCGCATACTTGACAGATTCTCTAATTTTATTCAAAGCTACACTAGCTATTTTGAGACTTTCTTGGACAATGAGATTCAATATATGAGTACGAACATGAAAAAATTCACCATCACACAACAAGCTATCATGCAACGAGAGTCGTTCTTTCAATTGCATATTATCATTACTTGATACATTATCCAATGTCAATGAAAAAACTTTTTCTCAATCCGCCATTCCTTCAAAAATCTAAACAATTTTGATGCCAATTAGACTCCTGAGTGTGGAAGAGGCATATCATGTCAAGAAGCTAATAGAAATCTCAACATGCTCATTAATTAATTAAAAAAATTCACTTTCGAGAGCAATTTGCCAAGAAAAACCAATGGAGTCCGAAGTTTCAAAAAGGAGTATCCGCAAGAAAATAGAAGCGCGTCTTCAAAAAAATAGAAGGGCAGAGATTTTACCATATATATTCACATCTTGGCCTATTGGGAAGCGACGATTGAACATCTAAGATGTGTATGGCTGCAGCGACCACCTTCAACCGGCAAGGAAAGCCACTCAAATTTTGAATAACAAAGAGAATAAGAGATGAGGATTGACGAGAAAAAATAAGTAAGAAATAAGATATGAGAGATGGTCAGATGAAGGCGCAGGTAAGAGACTTATTCAATTTCAATATCTTAAAACCTAAAAATGTAAAACTCTATCCTAATTTGGCGGGCCCGTCTCGGCCCGCAACCCAAACGGATGAGCCCGTTTGGCTCGTCTCCAAACGAGCTGCTATTTTATCAACCTAACCCGCTCAATTTTTATGACGGGGACGGGCCCAATTTGACAAGTCTATTCCTACGTGCAAATGAATATGGTATTATGTCATATAATTGATTCTAAGAAGATGGCGTTGTTTGTTCGTAAAAAGTCGATCATTCCGAAATGAATAATTAAAATTATGTTCTATTTTTTTATGTGGTGTTCTAGACTTAAGCATTGAAAAAACATTATTGATTTTGCGGCAAAAAATGACGTACTATTTTCATGTCTTCATGCTTGCTAGAGATATATAATTGTTCCATTATCCGTCATCCTCACACATTTTTATTCAAGGTTCAATTCTTTATTTATCATCATCTAGATCAGATTTAATTTTTATTTTATAGATATATAAGATAATATTACTAGAATTTATATCTTATTAATTTTATAAAATATCATAAATAAAACAAAAGATATAAAAATATAAATTTATTCCATATATACAACAATTAGTATTCATGTAATACATTATACGCACACAATGTATATGCTTCGGCCACTAATATTATATCTATCTATTAATATTACCGTAAAAGTGTGAGTTTTCATTGTTTGTTTACTAAACTTTCCTCGTGCCTTATGTTCATCTTTTGGTATGTCTAATGTTTGTCTTTTTGTATCATTGTGGTTATTTTGTCATTTGTCTATTTAACTTTGATTTTTGTTATTTCTTTGTTTTGATTGGACGGTTTAATCCCAGAGTTATTTCTTGAGATTCAATATTGGTATCTCCTCTCCAATTGGCAACATTCGCTAATTCGAAACTTAATTTGAAAGCTATATTTCGACTCGGACGTTTTCGAGATGCTGCTAATAATCAACAAATGGTAAGTGGTTTTCCTTGTATGGATCATATTTCAATGAAAATTTGATGAGTCGATCCATTTACACATTTTGTTTTTACCGTTATAGTACTTTTGTAATTTTGTCATTTGTCGGGTATTTAACTTTGAATTTCTTCTTTCTTTGTCTTTGGTTGGATGATTTAATTATATAATTACATCTCGATTCTCGATGTTCAATCTTTTTATTATATATGTTGCTTTAAAGACTTGAAAGTTTTTCGACCTCGTTTTTGTTAAAAAACCATATTTAATAATGTATAAGTTCAATTTACAACTTTAACTTAAATAATTTTTTGTAGGCAGTGATCATTATTTTTATTCTTATATGAAATTGTTGAGCTTTTTTGAGTTAATATACTCTGATTTCACAAAACAATCACAATGGACGAAATCATATTAGTGTTAATCTAATGAGTATTGTTTCGATTCATCTATTTATAATTAATGTGTTTTCTTCAATTTTTATTCATCTGCTTTTTATTTTTTGGGTACATAAATTTTTATTTAAATAATTATAGATTTAACTTTTTTCGTACAAAAATTGAATCAAGAAGTTGTATTCATATGCATTAGATTTTGTCTTATTTCTCATAAACAATAAATTTATCCCTAATATATATGTCTTCTTGTTATTTTAATTTTTGTATTTTTGTTAAAATATGTTCAGGAATTCAAACTCTAATATTGTCCTTTATATTCAAGTTAATTGACATATAATGTCTTTTAAATTAAAACATATCTAAATAATTATTTATCACAAAATTTCCAAATTCCTTACTTCTCTGATTATAATGATTTATATTGCTTCATTTCACAACATTTTTAATTAACACAATAAATTAGCAGTAAATTTTTCTGAAATCATTTTTTTAATTTCATTAGGGTATTTTGATATTTTATCGAAAAAACTTGTTTAGTTTTTTGCGCAACTACAATGCATGTTCATCATATTATTATTTTTATCACATATATATTCGATCATATTTTTTTCATTTTATAATAATTTCATATTATGATTCATGTAATTTGAATTAGTTTTTTGTCAATTAATACAGATTCATCAACGCGATATTGTATTGTTTCTTCATTTTTTTTCGATCAATTAAACTTTATATAACATGTGTTCAAATTATTTCCCCGAAATTGGATATGTGAAATTGTCTAACTTATTTTTAATTATCACTGTATTAAGTTGATATTATTTAAAAAAATTATATATGACTCTTATGATTTCTCTATGTTTTAACTTTTTTTAAAAGATTGCAAATCAGAGTTTTTATTTTTTTCATTCAAATATAAATGTATATAAAATGATTATCATTTATTATCAATAACAAATTTTTCGTTGTAGTGGAATATTGAGTTGTCAATTGATATATTTTTTAATATCATTGATTCAAAGACAATGTTGAGAAATGTGATGTATTTCAAAAAATTAAAAAAAATTTATTTCTTGATTCTTAACTCTCTTCTTTCCTTTTTTTTTTCCTACTCATTTCGTTTTGAAACATGATTGTAAATCAAAGTTCATACTCATGAATAATTGAACTATGACATCGAAGTGAATGTCATTTCTTAAAAATAAAAACTATAAAAGTTAAAAAATTAATCTATATTTTAGATTTTCTATATAGATATATGTTCATCTTTCTCACCATTTATTATTTGTATTCAGACGTGATAATATGCATTTCTATCCTCTAGTTTTAAATAATTGATTCGTTTGTTTCGCTTATGAGTATTTATTTGGACTGAAATTTTTCAATGATTGTAAATTGTTTGTATGTGTACAAATTTAAGTATGCGTTTAGTTTATTTGCAGGAAAAATATATGTCTAAATATAATGAGAACCTTAGAGAACCAAACAAGAAACCTCATAAGTTTAATTTCAAATTAGAAAAATTAGTAACTAAGAACAATGATATGTTGTCAATAGTGGTGAAAGATATAGAGAAATCAAGTGAGACTTCAAAAACACAAGAAGAAATACAATAGAGTAAGACTCGAAGTGTGAACAAATCAAATAAACAAAATAAAAATGTGATAAGAGAAAAATAACTCAAGTATCAAAGTGATTAATCGAAAAATAGATTGTCAATGATATTGAATAATTCAAAAATAAAAAATATTAAAAAAATTAAATCATAGTTATTTGAAAATGATAGATAAAATGTGAAATAATATTTGTTATTGAATAATTCGTGAAAAAATTATGTGTTTATATTTATTTACAAATTTACGACAAATATTAATAATATAAGTTCGTTACTCACGTATAACACTCATGCGTAACTACTAATAATAGTAAAGAGACGAAATAAATATTTATATGAAAAAAATAAGAGGACCCAAATACCGGGACAATAAAAAATATACGACTCATTTTAAATTTAATTAAATAAAAGGGATTTTGACTTTTTTAAATCAAAAAAAGGGAGTTGACTGCTGTTAATTAGGTGAGTTCATTTATTAGGTCATTAATTAGTTAGTTAGAATTTATTTTTTAAAAAAATATTTTTTTAATAAAAAAAAAACTGCTTGGGTCGAGGTGAAGAGCTTCACCTCGACCCACCCAAGCTCTTCACAATTGTGAAGAGCTTGGGTCTCCTGCCGAGACCCAAAGACCCAAGCTCTTCACAATTGTGAAGAGCTTGGGTCAAGGCATCTCGACCCAGCCCGACCCAAAAACAAAT